>NC_035449.2:146836930-147436930 GCF_002127325.2 Helianthus annuus
TAGAGAAGCTAGCAGATGCATTGCCACACGAAACATGGGGCACATATTTGATGGTGCTTAGAAACAAGAAAGGATTCAACACGCTCACATTGAGTAAATTCATTGAGAAGTTGGAAGCTCAGGAGATGGAGCAAAGAAAAATTGTTCGGATGAAAGATTTCGATGGTGAACATGATATTGGATTGTATTACAAAGCAGGGGTGAATGAGAAATCTACAAATCTATCTCCAAAAGTGGAAACTGCTTACAGTACAAAGAATTCAACCGGAAGTTCATCAAAAGGATCAAGCAGCAACACAAGTTTCTCATCATTTCCATCATTTGATCCAAATATTTCAGCAACAAAGAATGGAAGAAAACTTCAGTGCAATATTGTATTAAATCTTGAGAATGATCAAGATTATTCAGATGAAGTTGCTAAAAATCAAATGTCTTTATTAGGAATGGTTTTAGAATCTTACAGTTGTTTTGTTGCAGGTCGTATTGGGAATCCAATGCTAACAAAGGAGGATTACGACCAGATAGATGCTGAAGAGATGGAGCTGATGGACATAAAATGGTGTTTGGCCAGTGTGTTAAGGAGAGCTGAGAAATTCAAGCAGATCACGGGGAGAGATGATCTTCGTGAGGCTAATGTTTCTACTTTAGGTTTTGACAAATCTAAAGTTACTTGTTTTCGTTGCAGGGAGAAAGGTCACTTCAAAAGGGAGTGCACCAACCGCGAAGCAAGTGGAGCTCAGAATCCTTTCAACAACAACAATGATTACTACCGAAAAGCCATATACCATCAAGTTGCTCAACAACCATCTCAACAACATCAACATCAAGCTCAAACAGCACATGGAAGAAATATGATTGAAGATTCTGGAAAGAGAGCTTGTGTGGTTAATCAAGATGAAAAGAAACCATTCAACTGGGATAAATATGTTTCAGCTGATGGAAAAGCTTGTGTGATTGATCAAGACGATGAGAAATTAACTGAGGGTTTTAGCTGGGAGAATTTCACTTGGGATGATTATATTCCTGATCAAGCAACAGCCCATACAGCTCACAAAGCTTTTGTTGCCAGAATAGAAGAAGACAGTGATGATGATGGAACTGAATATTATGCTAAACAAATGAGAGATCATTTGAAGATGTTGGCAGAGAGTGATAGTGAAGATGAAAAGGCAAAGAAGAAAAAGAAAAAGGTAAAGACACCGGTGAGTAGTGATGATGAGACAATACCGGTGGTGAGAAGAAAAGTGAAAGAAGTTCCAAAGTTCGAGATTAATGAAGAAGCCATTGCAAAGAAGAGTCCAGTGATTTGTGAAAATTGTGAAACTGTAAAGAAACAAAACAGTTCTTTGATTCATAATATGAACAGGTTAAAGGAATCTTATGATGTGCTCAACAAAGCAATGAACATGTACAATGATACTAGTGAAGAGCAAGCAACTGCAATGAAGACACTTCAAGGAGCGTTCATGGTCAAGCAAAAAGTTGTGAACAATTATATCGAGAAGTGTGCTGCTCTTGAACAGAAACTGGAATTTCAGAGGATTGAAACTGAAAGAGTTAATCGTTTGTTAAAAAGTTACTCATGTTCGTCTTATGTCATTGACAGGATTTATCCGACGGCTGAAAGCTTGAAGGCATTTGAGGACAATGATGTAACCAAAGAAAAGAAAGTTTTCAGAAGAAAAGATTGAAGAAAAGACTCCAGTGAAAAAGATTAAAAAGAAGAAAGACACTGAAAAGACGACATCTGGTAAGAAACAAGGTGTCAGTTACAACAAGTGTCCACCCCCGCTGGAAAATGGAAATTTGGCTAGAAATCCAAATGATGAAAGAGTCAAAAAGGCTATAAACTTACAGTGGGAGTCCGAGTCGTCAGTCAATCTACCAGAAAGTATTGATGTCACGTTTACATCATCTAACACTGATCAACAGTCTCAATTGATGAAGATAGTGGTGGATCATGTGTTAGACAATGATGAGACAGAAGAGTCAAAGTCGGAGTCTAGTTCAGAGTCAAAGTCTGAGTCAAGCACTCCGGGTCAAATTGAAAAACAGGGCAAAATAGTTTATGACAAAGAATTCCTGTTATCAAAATCTAATTTGGATGATGAACCGTTTAAGGTTGCTTATATTTTGAATGATTCTGACAAATTATATTCTGATGAGGAATTTCCAATAAGAGGTGTCAAAACCGAACTGATAAACAAGGTTTTTAAACTAACAGAAATTAATATTTCTGAAATAAAAGATTTACATCTTAATGAAAAATCTAAAAAATACACCTCAAGAGTTCAACAGAGATTAAACAAGAAAAAAGGTTACAGTTTTGGTTCAGGTTTTCAAAAGAAATCGAACCATAACGGTAATTTCAAAAAGAAAGGTCTTAGTTTTACTCCAACAGAAAAATGAAAAATATATTCGAGATTTTAAATCCAAGATGACATTTGTTTCAGGAACATCATCTGAAGAAGAAGAAAAGAAAGCATTCTGGAGGCAGTCAAACGATGAGTTCCTTGCAAAGAAGCAAGATGAAATGAAGAAGATGGCTGAGCAGAAGAAAGATACGAGAACCTGTTTCCAATGCAATAAAGTTGGACACACTGCCAGGGAGTGTTCTAAGGCAATACAATCAAAACAGGGAGTTTCTCTTAAACTGAAAGAGAAAGTAGTTGAGTTTGAACCACCCATTGATAGAACTAAACTGTTTAAAAATTCTACTTTTTAAATTGGTGAATGTTCGAACAAGTTTTACAAGAAGAGAGCTAAATCTGACAACCAAAAATGGGTTGTTAAGAAAGCTGTTGAAAGCTCTAGCGATGATTCTGATAGGTCAAAATCAGAGGAGCTATCTTCTGGCGATGAATCTGACTCCACAAAGTCAGATGAGCCACAGGTTGTTTTAAAAAGAGAAGCTATTTTGAAAGATGAAAAATCAGTTCTGACTGTGAATGATGAGGATTTTCCATCACTTCGGGCTGAAAATTATAAGAAGAAAATTGGTAAAGTTGAAATTTCTAACCAATTTTATTCTGATAAACAGGTGCTTGATGTGGAAAAGGTCTTTAACCCCAAGGTAAAACATATCTTTGGTAAGATGATTGATCGAAAAGTCAAAGGGGTTAAAGAATTCTATGAGAAGAAGAGAGGAGGTAAGAAACCGAGTGATGGTGACTCGGTGACACCCAAGGCTGGTCAGGCTTGGGTGGATATTTTCTTTGAATGAAAAACTGACTTGCCGGAGATCCCAAGTTTGTAATCGTGGATCATGAATCGGCATCTTTCTTGAGAAATTTACTACGGTAATATCAATCATACAAACGGTAAAGAGGTTTGTTTGTGTTTCACATACAAGTGGTTAGGAGATTTGATTGTGCATACTTGCATATGGTAAATCAAGGACATTAATTTGTACTTGCATTTTCCTACAATTGATTGAAAGACAATATGATGAACCACATCCCCGAACCTACAAATAGTATACCTACAAGTGGTAAAATCAACTAAACTTATTTTCCGGAAAAACCATTTTGATTAAAACAAACTTAAGTGTTTTGAAATCTAAATGGGAAAATAGTTTGTTGATAGGGGGAGTTCTGATTGTTTATGCCAAGTGAATGGCGAATTGAAGAAATTTGATATCAGTTGTCAAGTTTATTGTACAGTTTGTATTCAATTTTCTTTAATGTGTTTGCATTTTAGGGGGAGTAGAAAATTTCAGAAAATCCAAAAACATTAGAAAATTTGAAAAAGCACAAAACTCATTTTTGATCTGAAAAATATTGATAAAACAACAAAAACATGATAAAATGAAAAATGAGTTTTGTTGTAAAAAGAGGAAAGATAGTACATCACTGGACTGTCACAACATGCTAAAGAAATGGAACGTAAAAATGTGAAAAACAATCTCACTGATGATATGCCAGTAGGTTTTTGCACATTTAGTAGATTGTGACGAGATATAAATCTAAATTCAAACTTGCTTAGTTCGTGGGTAACAACTTCTTGGATATATGGGTAACCCCCGAAATCTTGTTTGAAAGGTCCCTCTTTCTGAGATACTAGGTCTTTATGCTTAGTGATATCTGGGGTATTATCCCGGGACTTCTGCTGAATGGAAATTCTGACCTAGTCCCCGGATAATACTTTCCGCAAAAGCTTGAAAAAGCGCAGCCCTCAGCAAATTGATGAAACAATAAAATTGATAATCATTGCTGTTGAAACAAAAGATCCTCTAAAGGGGACACACCAAAAGTCGAGCCATCATCTCTCTGCTGAACGAAAGTTCTGACCTGAGCTCTCACGGTTTCGCATCTAACCCCTTACAGATATCATCTAGGTATACTCACCTGTAAGACTAAATATTGGGATCTGGATACGGGAGTATATTCAAGTAGTGGGACACGCGGATAAGTTTAAGTTCTTAAGACATTAATATCGTATCTCGGATCAGTTGAACTTTGTGTGAAAATTTAAGTGGATCAATATACTGACAATCTAAGTGAATTGTTTAGAACTTAAAATAAAATGAAGCTTAACGGTGTTGGTGATTTGTCTCATAAACTGATATGATCCTCTTACACAAACTCACAAAAATATTGTCTGTAAATATTTCTTTACTGCATTTCATTTTGGTTATTTCACAAAATTCCAAAAAGATTTTCGGTGTGTTTTAGCATAAATTTTGAAAAATTCAAAAAGATTTTCGACAACTGATATTGAAAAGCTGATTTTCAAAATCCCAAGTGCTAAACATGATGACATTTGGTTTGGGAGAGTGTGTTTTAAGATTTATATTCTTACAAGTGGTTCATCAGATATGAAATGTTAAATCATTTTATGATTGTTACAAGTAGTGTCTGAGTGAGTTAAAGCTTGTTTGTAAAAACTTATGTTTAAGGTAGAGATTGTGCAGATAACCTGAGCTGGAGGAGAGCCAGGTCACAATCTTGGAACAAATGCTGAACCTGTGAAAGCCAGACTGCGATCCCAGCTGATTGAGAGGGGGAGTCTGTGTTGCAAAGAGTCAGGTTCTGATTCTAAGATTGATTCTACTGATGAAGATTGAAGAGATCAACATCCGAGAGTAGAAGTTTGTTGGTGATGAAAGAGAAAGAGAAGATAGAGATTGAGGATGCTTACAGTGTCAAATACTTCAAAGGAAGCCCAGAAGACTGATAAAGACTGAAGATGCAAAGACTCGACACTGAAGACTCCATCAACATCCGAGGGGGAGTTTGTTGGTGCATCCGTCTGTCGTCTACGTCTTGTATCGAGTCTAGAGTAGGATAGGCTAGATCAGGGCACGGAATCCAAGTTTTTGTGTTTAGATGTGATTCCGCTCCACATGACATCTTGTCATCTGGAGCGAAACCCCTATATTCTGATTCCGCCCGAGAGTGTCTAATGTCCTGATTTCGCTCCAACTTGTAACATCTGATTTCGCTCGTTCTTATAATGCTGATTCCGCTCCTGTTGATCATGCATGTTCGAGCGGAATTAGAAATACTATAAATAGGTAGTCATTTGGAGCGAAATTACAGAGTTGTAGAGTGATTGTCTTCCGGTGAGCCACGAAGTGCTGCCGAAGTGTTGACTCAGCTGTAAACGTCGATCAATTAATAGAATCAACAGTTTAAAGTGTATACTCGGTGAATTGAACCCGATTTGTCTGTTTCCGCCGTTCAAATCAGGAATAGTTCTTCTGATAGACTCAATTAGGTCCGAATACGATCCTACAAAATCTTACCGGAATCGGGAGAAATCTGAGAAAAAGGATGAGAGCACGAGCTGGTCGGTCAGAGGTTTCCAAAAGTGGAAAGGATGACAATGGCAGGGGTATTTATAGGATGCCAAATGAGGAAAGTGCTGGCCGATCGGCCAGGCAGCTCGATCGGTCAGCCTGTCCGATCGGACAGCAGTCCGATCGGCTGGCTGTTCGATCGGCTGGTAGCCTGATCGATCAGCTGCACGATTCGAGTGTTCGGTGCGACGATTCTTGATATTTCGATTTCGGCTAAGGGCGATGCGAGTACGATAGAGTTTCCTATTCAAATTACTTTTAATCCCAACCACTATATCTAACCTACAATTATCTGTACTCGCGTTATCTCTTCTCCACCAATTATCATGATTCGATTTCGGTTGAGTTCAATTGAGTTTCGAGTTTCGGTTCGATTGGTCACCACTCATAACATAAAGTAAACACACACAAGTAACACATAAGGCACACACACACGTATAACAACACCCAAGTTGCATAATTCGAGTTTCGAGTTCGATGATGATTTGATTAGCTCGATTATTGATTAATTGACTTTATCGCATTGTTACTTCCTATTATTCACAGTCGTAAAGCGGTTCGCATCGATAAATAAACCTCGATTAATTTGATTGTAATTAATTACTCCACATAATACAACTAGCGTAAACATAAAATAGACTAACTACAGCCAAAGAAGTCAAAAGGGATTGACTTTGACTTTGACTTCCGGAAACACGGGGTGTTACAGCCTCCCCTTGTTTAGGGAATTTCGTCCCGATATTAGGCCGAAGCCGTAACAACTAGCACCGTGAATCACCTTTTGTGACTTTCTCTCTCTAGACTTTCACTTAAACAACTGCGGGTACTTTGCCTTCATGTCGCTTTCGAGTTCCCAGGTGAACTCTGCGCCTCGTTTGCCTTCTCATCGGACTTTTACAATAGGAATGCGCGAGCGTCTGAGTTGCTTGGTTTGGCGATCCATGATTTCAACAGGCTTTTCCACGAAGTGTAGCGTTTCGTTTATTTGAAGGTCGTCGAGAGGTACAATTAGATCATGCTCAGCCAGGCACTTTCGGAGGTTTGACACATGGAAAGTCGGGTGGACGTTACTAAGTTCCTCCGGTAGTTCGAGTCTGTAGGCGACTTTTCCGATCCTTTCCAGAATCTTAAAAGGTCCAACATATCGAGGCGCTAGTTTCCCTTTCTTGCCGAATCTGACCACACCCTTCCAAGGTGATACGTTTAAGAGTACATAGTCACCAACGTCAAATTCAAGGGGTTTGCATCTTCTATCGGCGTAACTTTTCTGTCTATCATGGGCTTTCAACAAGTTGTCTCGAATTTGGAGGACTTTGTCAGTCGTTTCTTGTAGTAATTCGGGACCGGTTAATTGCGAGTGACCGATCTCGTGCCACACAATAGGCGATCGACATCTCCTTCCATATAAAGCCTCGAATGGTGCCATCTGGGTGCTGGTATGATAACTGTTATTGTATGAGAATTCGACTAGTGGCAGGTATTTATTCCAATTACCACCGAAGTCTATGACACACGCACGGAGCATGTCTTCAAGAGTTCGGATCGTTCTTTCAGTCTGTTCATCGGTTTGAGGATGGAATGCGGTACTCAGGCTAAGCGTAGTACCAAGAGCAGCTTGAAACGTTTCCCACAATCGCGAAGTAAACCGGGCATCACGGTCAGAGATGACGTCACGAGGCGTACCATGATTACAAATGATCTCGTCGGTGTAGATTCGGGCTAATCGTTCTACCTTCGTATTGGCAAAAAGTGGGCAGATTTGGTCAAACGATCAACGACAACCCAAATGCTGTCGTGACCTGGTGACGTGGGCGGAAGCTTTGTTTTGAAATCCATAGCTATACTCTCCCACTTCCATATAGGAATTGGGGGTTGTTCGAGTAAGCCAAAGGGTCTTTGATGTTCAGCTTTGACTCTTGCACAAGTCAGGCATCTTCCAACATAGAGAGCGATATCCCTTTTCATGCCCGGCCACCAGTACTTGTAGCAAAGATCCTGGTACATTTTATCGGCACCGGGATGAATAGAATATCAGGATTTGTGGGCTTCGTCCATTAAAATCTTTCGCAATTCGGTCCGCTTAGGGACCCAAATTCGGTCCAGAAAATAGAAGATCCCATTTGATTTTCTTACAAGCTGAGCTCCATCGTGATAGATTCTCTCCTTCTTCAAGGTACGTTCATTAAAACAAGCATGTTGGGCTTCACGGATGAGGGTTTCGAGATCGTGCTGGGCTTGAGTATTACGAATACTGAGCAGATAATTCCGTCTACTGAGCGCGTCGGCAACAACATTTGCTTTGTCTGGGTGATAACGAATCTCACAGTCGTAGTCGTTAAGAAGTTCTACCCATCGGCGTTGACGCGTATTGAGTTCTTTCTGGTCAAAGATGTGTTGTAAACTCCTGTGATCGGTGAAGATCATACACTTGGTACCATACAGGTAGTGTCGCCATATCTTTAACGCAAAAACAACCGCACCTAGCTCAAGATCATGGGTTGTATAGTTCTTCTCGTGGATTTTGACCTGACGAGATGCGTAAGCTATAACCTTGTCCCGCTGCATAAGAACACAACCAAGACCGAGGTTGGAAGCATCACAATAGACAACGAAGTCGTTGTTTCCGTCGAGCAATGTGAGAACAGGAACATTGCAAAGCATGCGCTTGAGGGTTTGAAAGGCAAACTCTGGTTCGGTTCCCCAAACAAAAGACTTGTCTTTATGAGTAAGAGCGGTAAGCGGCACAGCGATCTTGGAGAATCCTTTGATAAATCGTCGGTAATAGCCTGCTAATCCGAGAAAAGAACGGATTTCAGACGGGTTCTTGGGCGTAATCCAACTCTTAACTGCTTCAATCTTCGCGGGATCGACATGTATACCTTGACTATTGACGATGTAACCTAGAAACTGAACCTCCTCCAGCCAGAATTCGCATTTGGAGAACTTGGCATAGAGTCGATTCCCCTGGAGTAACTCGAGAACCAAACGTAGATGTTGCACGTGTTCGGCTTTCGACTTGGAATAGATCAAGACATCGTCGATGAAGACAATGGCGAAACGGTCTAGAAATGGCTTACACACGC
This sequence comes from Helianthus annuus, assembly GCF_002127325.2. Classification (NCBI taxonomy): domain Eukaryota; kingdom Viridiplantae; phylum Streptophyta; class Magnoliopsida; order Asterales; family Asteraceae; genus Helianthus; species Helianthus annuus. The sequence continues at coordinate 146,845,814 of NC_035449.2, forward strand.
GATTCATCAGATCCATGAAAACCGCGGGTGTGTTGGTTAAACCAAAAGGCATAACAACGAACTCATAGTGGCCGTATCGAGTGCGAAAAGCGGTTTTAGGTATATCTTCTTCCTGAATGCGCAGTTGATGATAGCCTGAGCGTAGATCGATCTTCGAGAAACACTTAGCACCTTGCAGTTGATCAAACAAGTCGTCGATGCGAGGTAGGGGGTAACGGTTCTTGATGGTTAACTTATTCAACTCCCGATAATCGATACCCATCTTGAACATCCAATCCTTCTTTTTAACGAAGAGGACTGGCGCGCCCCAAGGAGAGGTGCTCGGGCGAATAAAACCTTTTTCAAGTAATTCCTAGAGTTGGTTCGAGAGTTCCCGCATTTCGGATGGCGCGAGTCGATAAGGGGCTTTGGCTACGGGGTTAGCTCCAGGAATGAGGTCGAGACGAAAGTCGATATCACGACTTGGCGGTAGTCCAGGAAGATCATCAGGGAATACCTCAGGAAATTCACGGAACACTGGAACGTCTTTAACTTCTGTCTTCCTTTTCTTTTCCTTCTCCGCTACTACAATGTTGGCCAAGAAAGCTCTGTATTCCTTGCGGAGATACTTGCTAGCTTGGACACACGACATGAGCTTAAGACCTTTCGAAGCAGTTTCACCGTAGACACATAGTAAATCACCATTCGCGAGCGAGAATCGAGTCATCTTGGCGAAGCACACAACTTCAGCATGGTTTTCCCGAAGAAAGTCCATGCCTACTTTGATGTCAAAACTTCCGAGTTGCATCGGAATGAGGTCGATTGGGAAGATGTGATTGTTGAGCTCGAGAGTACAATCACGAAGAACAGAATTAACGGCGACAGTTCTTCCAGTAGCGACTTCGACTTCGAATGACGAGGGGAGATAAGAGCGCTTACGACTAAGGAGCTTCTCGAATTCAAACGACACAAAGCAGTTATCGGCTCCAGTATCAAACAAACATGATGCATATATACCATTCACAAGGAACGTACCATTAACCACGTTGTCAGCCTGGGCTTGTCGAGCATTGATGTTGAAGGTTCTGGCACGTGCTGCTTGTTGCTGCTGCTGAGGCTGCTGCTGCTGGTGCTAGGGCTCTTGCTTCACAACCCTATTCGGGCACATGTTTGCAAAGTGGTTAGGATTACCACATGCAAAGCAGACTCGAGCATTGATCGCGGGTGCTTGAGCTGCATGTTGGCCTTGCGGGGGTGGAAGTAGAGCTTGATGAGCAGTGGCTTGAACTGGGGCTTGACGAGGACCATAGCGACAATTGGCAGTAAAATGGCCGTATAAATTGCAATGAGCACAGAAACGACAGGCGAGACCCACCGGATGATGATATGAGCATGTCGGGCAAAGCGGGTGGGGACCTGTGTATCCGCGTTTTGCTGGCGGCGCTTGAGTAACTGGTGCTGGTCGATGATGAGATTGCTGCTGAGCCGGTACGGCTTGCAGAGGGGCAGCAGTGGTAGTGACAGCACAGTTCTTGTTGCTGGAGCTGCTGTTGTTGTGCTTCTTCTTGCAGCGTGATGACTTGGATGGTTGAGCAGTGGCGGTTTCGGCGGTCGGTGCGGTGGTAGCTTGATGCAGAGACTTGGAGGGCTTATCCCAGAAACCAGCTTTCACTCGCTTGTTGTTGATTTCAGCGGCAAGCAAGTAAGTCTCTTCAATTGATGAAGTCTTCGCGGCGTGAACAAAATCGGCAACACAATCGGGTAGAGCTCGAATGTACTTCTTGATTGCTATCTCTAGCGTCTTGACTTGATCGGGACAGATGATGCTGAGCTGTTCAAAGCGAGCAGTTGGGGCAGCGTTGTCTCCATCCTTCTGCTTAATGTTCCAAAACTCGTCCTCCAGCTTTTGGCGTTCATGGGGAAGGCAGAATTCGTCCATCATAATGGCTTTCAGCTCTTCCCAGGTCAGCTCATAAGCTGCATCGTTCCCGCGTTTGTTTCGTTCGGCGGTCCACCAGTCTAGAGCTCGGGACTTGGAAGACACCGGTTGCGTTTAGGGTATGGAGATTTTCTGGACAGCCGCTTTGGCGCAGAGTGACTTCGATGGAATCGAACCATTGAAACATAGCTGTTGGGCCATCTTCTCCGGTGAATTCCTTTGGTCCGCATGCCTTGAACTGTTTAAAGCTGAAACCAGTTTTGGCAGCATCTTTGAGAGCTTCAGTTCGCGACTCCTCAGATGATTTACTGACGTTTTCGTAGACCTCGCTCACAGCCTTTGCTACTTTCTTGGCGATGATAGCAGCAAGGCGTCTGTCTCTCTTTTCTTGGCGAGTAAGAGGGGTTCGGTGTCCAAATGACGACATTGTCTGCAACAGACATCGTCGTAGGTCTCAGACACATCATAATCGAATCTCACCTCACACGCCTAGTTCTAACTAAGGCTTAGGAACACGTTGAAGCACGTATCATATAAACACATAGGCACATAACCACATATTCACATAGTCACAGAAGCACATAAGCACGTAGGGCACAGAATCACAGAAGCACATACACATTTAATCATAGAGGCAGATACTATCACGTAATCCTCCTATCAACACACAGAAGCACATACAATATCCTGACTGTCCCAAAGGTTGCGAGCATTCGAATATAGCGATTGCGCATAGCATATCGAGTAGTATAGTATAATCGTATAATATAGCATAATGTCGTCTAGATTAGCAGCGACTTGTTAGCGTATTGAGATAGAAGAGCAATGCGGGTTGTGTGTGTCGATCGAAGTGAGAGCAAAAATCGAGTAAATATCAAAATTAAACACATAAACAGTTAAACACATATAAACACATAAACGAGTCATCAGAGTCAGCAGTTGCGGGCTCAGAATCGAAACACGTAATAATCGAGAAATAGATTGTCTGCGGCTATTAGACATTGACTACCCAAAACATTTCGACTATTCTCAAGGACTCGTCGTCACATTTCGACTTTCGGGGTCGTGTTCTGCCTCGATTCTTGGGTATTCAGCACGCATTCCCTGAGTCATACTCGTGAGTTCAGGTCGTTGGAGTCCGTCGAGGCTTTGATGAGACAAATAAGAGTCGGAACAAGTTGTCAAGGTTAGGGTTTCACCCCTGGCTTAGCAACTTCTTCCTTGCTTTTAGTAAAATAGAGGAGATTATTTATCAAAATATGGATTTCACTCCTGATTTGGTATAATTATCCTCGTTAAACAGGCGTTCGTTATTGAAAAATAATGAAGAAGTCATTAATAAGTTGATAAAACAGCATTGACCAAGCAACTTAGTCGAGAGTTTGCGGTTTTCACACCTAATCCCGACTTAATCACTTGTCTTTGGTTGAAAATTCGAGTGCAGTGATAGTGTAGAGTAAGCGAGAGGTAGCACATAGACTTGGTCTGTTGGTTCCTAACTATAGTCTAGGTCTCTAAGACATCGACCCGGACTAGGTCGTGTCTGCCTAATTTCCTATAGTTATGGCTCTGATACCAATCTGTCACACCCCAACCGATGGGGGAATCATCAGGGCATGGCACTGAGTGAAACAGATTGTCCAGAAGTTTCCATAACAATTCTCATTACTATCCAATTTATATAATACGTCCCATACCATACCTTAAATAGCAAACAAATTATTACAGATAATCATCCAGGCAAATATTCTGTTCCGACAACACAGATTTAAATATAAATACAGCAATTGTTTATCTGCTTCTAGAAACCCTTAAATTGACCACTACAGACAACTATTTGTTGGGCTCTAGAGCTTTATTCTAGCCTTGCTTTCCTAGCAGATAAGCATCTTAAACACCTGTCACATACGTTAAAATACAGTTAATACATAAAATGTAAAGGTGAGCACACAAGTTTGATAATAGCATAATAGAGTTCAAAATAGTTTACGCATAACCAGCACGTACACAGAGGAAAACGAAGCATGTTAATTATCGACATGGATCTATCGATACCAATGACTGCGGGTTGACTGCCCGAGGCAGTTCGCAATACATGATTACCACTGTAATCCATGCAAGTAATTGTCCTTAACAACCCCCGTGTGAACGGGTGCTGAGTCCAAACTATAGTACTATCGTCGTTAAGGCAGGTAGACAGCATTCCAAGTGTAAACATAACAACAAGCATTCATTAAGTCACGTAATACATGCGGTAACGGTTAGCGTTTAAAGTAATTGAGTAGTGTGTTCGATGTGATTTTGTATAAGTAACGTATGTAACACCCAAAAGTGCTAAAGCAAAAAGGGTTTGAGTATACTCACAGCGGTTGATGGATTGAAGGGAGCGCTTGAGAGTAGGGTTAGCCTGAATAGTTCGATAGCATAACGATAAGCAACGCGTAAAATGGAAACAAGTGCTGGAGGGTCGGGCATCTGGTCGATCGGACGGTAGTCCGATCGAATGGCTGACCGTTCGGTTGACAGTCCGTTCGGACAGCTGTCCGGTCGGTCAGTAGGCCGATCGGATGGCTGTTCGAGTGGATTGTTTCTTCCTTTGAGAAGGATGTGTTTGTGTATGATGGCTTGACTTTTGAAGTTTTCGTTGAAGCATTTGAAAACATTGAAGTATCTTTACCTTTCAGGTCGGTTGATCGGACGGTTGTCCATTCGGCCGGCTGCCCAATCGGTTAGGTACTTCAGCAAACAAGTTCTCAGCAGGGTGTCACCTGATCGGACGGCTATTCGATCGGGTGGCACTCCAAACGCGTTGAACATGTTGAAAATCGACTGAGTGTTGAAGCATAGTATCTCATGATCCGAAGAGTAATTCAAATCGGACAGTAGTCCGATCGAACAGCACTTCGTTCAATACTAGACTTCATGAAATTGTTCAAGTGTGGAACCATGTGCTAGCCGATCGGCTGGCCAGTTCGATCGGCTGACTATCCGATCGGCTGGCTGTCCGTTCGGACAGTAGTCCGATCGGTCAGCATCCTGACTTGGTCGGCCTGTTCGTCTAACACTTGGTTGTTCTGATTTGTCTGTCGTTTTATTGAGGTATTTTGACAATGAGTCGAACCATAGGACCCTTGTTCTTACTTGTTCCTCCTGATCGGACAGGAATCACCCAAATCCGGCCGGTGAATTGTTCGGAACGGAGTTTAACGTTTAACCCGAAATCGTGAACCTCGTGGATAGAATCCAAATCTTGACCACACGACTACTAGGATGATTAGTAAGTCGGCATAAGCTTCGTTTCTATCGGTTTTGAAGGCATTGAGTGTAAAAGAGTTGAAAGAAAGTTGGAAAACCATCTTTCAATCCTTTTCACCGTGTAAATGTTTAGATCCATGAAAGATCTTTGTTTGTTTATGTGGAAATCGGCTAGATCCAAGTTATTCTTGGTGGATTGAGGCCAAAACATGAAGTTCTTCAAGAACACCATGATGACATCATCCTAGAACACTTGAATCTTGATGATTTCACGGTTAAAAGTTAAGATTTGAAAGATAGAAAGGTGTAGGAGTGCACATAGATCAAGAAAGTACAAGATTTAGGATGAAATCTTACCGGAATCGGGAGAAATCTGAGAAAAAGGATGAGAGCACGAGCTGGTCGGTCAGAGGTTTCCAAAAGTGGAAAAGATGACAATGACAGGGGTATTTATAGGATGCCAAATGAGGAAAGTGCTGGCCGATCGGCTAGGCAACTCGATCGGTCAGCCTGTCCAATCGGACAGCAGTCCGATCGGCTGGCTGTTCGATCGGCTGGTAGCCTGATCGATCAGCTGCACGATTCGAGTGTTCGGTGGGATGATTCTTGATATTTCGATTTCGATTGAGGGCGATGCGAGTACGATAGAGTTTTCTATTCAAATTACTTTTAATCCCAACCACTATATCTAACCTACAATTATCTGTATCTCGCGCTATCTCTTCTCCACCAATTATCATGATTCGATTTCGGTTGAGTTCGATTGAGTTTCGAGTTTTGATTCGATTGGTCACCACTCATAACATAAAGTAAACACACACAAGTAACACATAAGGCACACACACGTATAACAACACCCAAGTTGCATAATTCGAGTTTCTAGTTCGATGATGATTTGATTAGCTCGATTATTGATTAATTGACTTTATCGCATTGTTACTGCTTATTATTCACAGTCGTAAAGTGGCTCGCAACGATAAATAAACCTCGATTAATTCGATTCTAATTAATTACCCCACATAATACAACTAACGTAAACATAAAATAGACTAACTACAGCCAAAGATGTCAAAAGGGATTGACTTTGACTTTGACTTCCGGAAACACGGGGTGTTACATTATTATTCTAATTGTTTATTATTTTTCTAAACGTCTCCCTTTAAGCCCCTTCTACAGTTCCACCCCGTGGTTTCTTGGCAAAGCCCCCTCTGCTGATGTGGCAGACACGTATCGTTCCACGCCCCCTTCAAACCTCTTCCACTCTAAATAGTCTTAATGTTGACTGATTCCGAGGTTACCTTTAGATGCGTATGCAAGTCCCTAAATTCATTTACAATAGTTAATATATATAATAATTAATGTTTAAACAAACAAATAAATACAGTGGTTTCATTTAATTATTTTATATTAAACCTGTTTAGCAAGTCTAAACGGAAGATGTTTTTTTCGACTAGAGTTAATTATTGTTTTCATCCTTGTGATTTGTCAAAAATCACTATTTCAGTCCATTAGTTTAAAAATTGTGATTTCAGTCCCTGTGGTTTCACTTTCGTAACCATTTCAGTCCATGTGGTTTCACTTTCATAACCATTTCAATACATTTATTCTGTAAGTACATGTACTGAAATGGTTACATGGTGGACTGAAATGGTTACGAAAGTGAAACCACAGGGACTGAAATCGCAATTTTTAAACTAATGGACTGAAATAGTGATTTTTGGCAAACCACAGGAACGAAAACAGTAATTAACTTTTTCCACTATATACCACAAATGTTCATTTATCATATTTTCAAGATTACTTAATTAATTTAGAGTAAATTACAAGTTTTGTCCTTTATGTTTACATCAAATTTCAGGCCCTGTCCTTCTGGCCAAAAGTTGACAGGCGGTGTCCTTAACCATTTAAAATCTTGAACGTTTTGTCCTTTAGGCCAAACATGGTTAGAAATCTCAATTAAAAACTGTCATGTGCAATGCACATAAGGGTAAAATGGTAATTTCCATCTCAACCCTTCCTATTCCACCATTTATAACCCCCACCCCTCTTTCTTCAACATTAATCTATAAATTCTGAGTTTGGTCAATAATTCACATCCCCATATCCAAGTTAATTGGGAGAACAATAAGTGCAGCAACAACAACATTATCATCAATCATCATCCAACCCCATAAATAATATAAAAACCCCTTGACCTGGTTGCGCCACTGTCTTCAGCAAATAATCCGTGACCACTGTATCGCCACCAGCTTATTCCTCAACTCCACCAGCGGCATCAACTCTCCGAACTCAATCACACTCCACGCCAACATCGTCGTCGTAAACGCCACCGGAAAACCCAACTTAACATTGTCGTCGACGTCATAATAACCGCCGGTGAGGTCGGCATTGATGGCCGGACCGTCTCCGATGCCCGAATTCCATCGCCATTTCATCCGCTGGTCGTTGGGGACTAAACCGGAACGCTGGTCTTTGAAAAACAAGATCGATTTGGTAAGCGCTTCGCCATAGATTAGGTAACTGGAATCTGTGACGGAAAAATGGAGAATTAAAACTGAAAGTTGGAGAAGAAATGGGACCAAGAAACGTGAAGCGAGAGGCTTCATGTTCTTTCTTGCATAAAGTAACAAATGTGTCGAGGGGTTTTTATATTATTTGGAGGTTGGTTGATGATTGATGATAATGTTGCTGTTGAGGCTCTTATTGTTCTCCCAACATTGATGCTCTTATTGTTCTCCCAATTTACAGATCAATGTTGAAGAAAGAGGAATTTACAGATCAATGTTGAAGAAAGAGGATGAGGGTCATAAATTGGGAATAGAAAGGATTGAGAGGAAAATTACCATTTTACCCTCATGTGCATTGCACATGACAGTTTTTAACTGAGATTTCTAACCAGGTTTGGCATAAAAGACAAAACGTGCAAGATTTTAAAAGGTTAATGACACCGCCTGTAAACTTTTGGCCAAAAGGACAACGCCTGCAATTTTGACGTAAACATAAAGGACAAAACTTGTAATTTACTCGTTAATTTAAAAATAGTCAGACATTATTGGAATATGTATCCTTGGAAAGAAGAATAAATAAATAATTTAATTAACTAATTAAAAAGAAGATGGATATTTGAAATATACACGACTTGAGCACATTGGAGACACCCAACATGACAAAAGATCCACCATCATAGGAGAACCAATACTTGGAATGTTTGGTAGTCGTATCATGGAATTTTAAATATAATTTTATAATATAATTACAAACACATATTTACATGTCACTGTGTGTTATTTAAATCACACACGAAGTCATATTGATTAAGTGAATATAGTATAAAATAAAATGAGTTAAATAAAAAAATGATTATTATTTGCTAAACGATGGAAATGACCTTGGTTCTCCTTGTTTCAGTCCTTAAAGGTGTGAGACGATGGTAAAGTTGTAAGAAAAACATAATAAGTATTTGTTGTTGCCTTAAAAAAATAGTTTCAACAATCATAGAAAACTTAAATAACGTTTATAGTTATTACCTGTATATTAAAAAGTGAACTGAATGAACAGTATTTAATAAAAAAATATTAAAAAGTACACTGAATGAACAGTATTCAATAAAAAAATATATATTGTAGGGTTATTGGATTTTATCACTCACAACTATTAGATATTGGCTGCTGCCACTTTCAACTATCACTTTAACTCCCACCACTCCCAACTTAACACTTTGTGTGTTGTGTCACTCCACAGGTGAACATTTTTTAGTGTTTGACTTGTGTTATTAGTGATATTAGGCTAACACTTTGTGAATTACTAATGACTGCAGGTGAATATGCTCCTAAAAGACAAAAGGGGAGCCAAAATTCACTCAACCAGAGTGACACAACACACAAAGTGTTAAGTTAGGAGTGGTGGGAGTCAAAGTGATAGTTGGGAGTGGCAGCTGCTAATACCCAATAGTTAGGAGTGATAAAATCCAATAACCCTATATTGTAATAAAAATAGAATTAAATTAATAGTAACATCACTAACGAATGAGCAAATGGCATTGGGTACCGGCAAGGGCGATGCTTTGAAAGGGCCGGGAGGGGCGCCCGACTCCCCGAACTTTTCGGCCAGTAGTGTTATATATGTAGTTTTCGTATAGAAATTTTTTGTTATATATGTTTTCGACCCCACCGGTTCTATAGAAATTTTTTGGTATATACGTTTTCGACCCCCCCCCCCCGGTAAAAAAAATTCAAGCTTTGCCACTGGGTACCGGTACCGGTACCTAATATACCAAACCGGGTGTATTTTCTGTGACAACTCGCACGAAACCGGTAATTTCCGTACACTTTAATTATTATTTAATTACTGCAATTATATGCTTTAGTGTCAACATTATCTGATTTCATACAATACAAGTGAATTCATGCACGTTTTATACTACCAAATATTGCTTTATGCATTAACGAGAGCGTTGCGTCAAAAATACTAGTAAACTCACCGGTAAGACACAATGTGTCAACAAAACTGCAGAAAGCAGTCAGACATAAGAATTAGGGCCTAGGTATAGGTCCAACGACAAGAATACATTAAGACCCAAGAGTACATACAAGGGTTAACATATAAACATTCCGGAAGCTAAAATAAGCACTAAAAAGCACCCGAAACGCACTTTAAGTGCAGAATTTTAATAAATTCAGCTCAAATCAGCATTTTAACCTCAAAAGATTATGCAGAATTTACGTTTTATCATCCAGAAAACTTCTCTAAGTGTCGGGAATTAAAAGGGTTACAAAAGAATACTTAAAGGACACTAAACGGTGCAATTTAGCACTTTAACGAACCGGTATCTAACCAAACAACCGGGTATTACCCGGAACATCAAAATATTACTAGAAGCATTGTGTAATTATTTCTTGGCTAGTCATGATCCCCGATCACCCTAACACCTCCTAAACTATCTTGTAACTAAGCCTTCCAACTAATACTTAATTTTTAACCTAAATGTAACTAGTTTAGTTACTACCTAACCTACTATCCCCCCCCCCCAACCTATAATCGCCCAACATGGCCCTTACACATTTGATTTTATGTCAATTGTTTAATAGATCATGTTGCTTCTTTAGGGACACATTACACAAAGAGAACTAAGAGAAAATGGATATAAGTATGGCACATGAGACATAACTTTCACCACTTCACACACTACACACACAAATTCTTCTCTCCTCCTTCTTCTTGGCTTCGGCCGACCCCAACCACCACTATCACACCATCAATTGCTCATCTTCAACCATTCTAAGGGTGTACAAAGGTGTTAGTGACCATACAACGAAGCTTGGTGTGTTCGGATCTTGAAGGACCTCAACCGTTTGCTATTAACCACTCAATCTGCATCCTGTTTCTTCCCTAGCTTCAAGCTAGTAGTAAGCATCATGAACACTCTTATTTTTTTTATTTTTAGTGGTTAAAAGACTTATCATGTTGAAAATCTTATGAACACTAAAGAACATGAACTTAAAACTTAAACATAAACTTTACACAAGAAGATACATGGGTGAAATGATGTTGCTTAGTGAGTGTGTATTACTTGCTTGTTGATTTCTTGGGTTTATGATGACAACCATCACATGAAACTTGCTAGATGAGGTTTAAACACTTAATCTAGCAAGTAGGAGGATGATTATGTGACAGACTACAATAATCATCTTCTTGTCTAGACATGAACTTGATAAATAAATGATTTCTTGAAAAACAATAAACAAAGTAAGCAAGTAAATTTATAGATCTAAGATGCATGAGTAGTTTTTCAAAAGAACCAAGCTAAAAATACAAGTTTTACTAAATCTTGATTCTTAAATAAATAAACCTTATTTTTTGTGGTTAATAAAGTAAAGATACACATGTGTAACAAGAAAAATACAAGAAGTAGTATTTTTAGAAAACATGAATATAAGTTGTAAAGAATCATATTCTTTAAAAATAAAGTTTTTAAAGAAACAATCACACTTTAAAGGGTAACAAGACTTACTAAATACCCTAGTAAGTTACTACACATTTTTATGAATTTTCAAGTTCATGAAATAGAGAAATTAGTGTATGTTGTTGATGATTGATGTTGAAACTGATTGATGATGATTTTTAAAAAGAAAATAAACACATGTTTTGAAAATATGGGAAACCTCCCTTTTTAGGGGAAACTCTGTCAAAATTTTTATAAATTTTGACACTTAGAAAAATATATAAGTTTTGAGAAACTTATTCCCTAAAAATGTATACCAAGGTTTCCCTAATTTTTGAGTTAAGAAAAGATGATTTCGTCAAGGTTAAAAATTTGGTATTAAGTATGTATATTTTTGAGAAAAATATATATATTATTTGATCACCAAATTTTGTGCTGAGTGTATGTAGTATGTATTATACATGATAGTGTATTAGGACTTGAAAATACACTAAATACTTCTAAGGAATGAAAATACAAAAATACACATACAACATGCTTAGACAAATACAAGAAAATATATTTATGAAAATATATTACTTGATAGAATAAATAACTTGGACAAGTTATGAGCATGAAATAAAGTTTTGAACAAAGATACATAATTCGGGTGCAAAGTGCAAAATACAAGATACTTATATTAATTTTTGAGAAAATAATATAAGTAAGATACATAGTTAAAAATATAAAATATTTTTAACACAACAATACAAATACAAAAGATAGTGACTTGTGCTTGTACGATACAAGTCTAGTGACTGACGATAATAAAACACGTTTAGGTCACGACGCCTTATAAGCAAATCCGGTGAAGTTTACGACGCGAGGAACGCAAAGTTGTAAGTTCATGCTCCCCCTTTTCTTTTAACTGTTTTCAGTTTTATAACTCCGGGGGTGAAATACATGTTACAATGTTTATAACTGGTATGATGATACGAGAAGTGATACGAGAAATGATACGAGGAATGATACATGATACGAGAAATCGTGTCACGAATAGGGTACCATAAGCACCATGAATCAATAATATACCTAGACCGCAGAACAAAAGGTTAGATCTAACGGGTACGGGCAGCCACACTCTTGGTGAGAACGAATACCAAGCAGTGCTTTTGTGTCTCAGAATATGCCAACTAGAAAAATTGCCTAAGGTTTGGTTGCTTCCTATGTCGTGTCACATGTTAATGGCCTTGCAACCCATTAACAATTTGATACATACAGGAAAACTTGATTTATACATGAATACTTGATTTTCACAAGATACATACTATGTTTTTCATACAAGTATACAAACTTTAAATACAAGAACTGCATGAATTCACACCAACATTATGTTGACGTTTTTCCAAAACTCACATGTATTTCAGGTAACTAAAGGTGGATGTGCGCGCGGTCTACTCATGCTTGTGGATGTCGTCTGTGTTTATGTTTAAATAAAGTTGTAAACTTTTAAGACAATGTTTCATGCTATCTCGCGATGTAAACGCTAAACTTATGTTTTCAAATTATGAAATGTTTGGTATTTGAAGTTATTTTTATGAGCATATAGTAGGTTTACCTTTCGTATCCAATGAGAACCTTTCATGATCACACCTCGTGCTTCCGCCGCAGAAAGGGGTGTGACATTTTCGGTGCCGGTTCGGCACCGGTATTCATCGATTTTTACCCTCAAATACTGGTGCCGTACCAGTACCGACCGGTACCAAGCCGTATCGTACAAGGTATATTCGATACCGGTACCCACTTTTGTTATATTAATACATAGACCCATATACACATATATAAGCTAGAGTCGGTTATTCCTGCAAAGTGTGCAATTTTATAACAAACTAGTAATAAGACCAGCGCGCGTTGCGGCGCGGGTACTTCACAAATATTGAACTGATTAGTCCAAGTGTTATGTGATGTGTTAACCATATGAAAACGCACGTTTTGACGTATCTGATTGAAGTCAATGTATCCTATAGTTGCATTGCGATTGGATTAAAGCGTAACATAAATCGAATTTATATCGTACAATCATAACGTATTATACGCGACCCGACTAACTCGAATTTATATCGCCAAGCCAAAAACGCTCGAGGGGTCAAAGTGGCATTTACAAAGTTCATAAAAAGTTAAGTGGTTAAAAATTACATTTCCTAAACTTAAGGGCTAGAAAAGGGTAAAGATAAAATTTGATAAAGTTTTGGGGTAAGAAGGAAACTATAACAAAGTTGGAGCTGAAAAGGAAACTACCACAAAATTGGGGTGTCAAAAGCAAACTATTTGTAAAATGGAGTAATAGTTTAGGGACTAAATTTGCCATTTTATGAAACATTGAAGGTACCAAAGTTAAGGAGCTAAAATTGCAACATCGTGAAAGTATGGGGGATGGGGAGGCAAAGCCGGTGTGGTTTCCACCGACTTTGTCTTTTGACGGGTGGAAACATATAGAAAGACAAAACACGATTCGTAAAATGCAGTGCGTAAAAGACAATTACAAAAAAGTGTAAAACACAAAGGTAGACACAAAGTGTAAAACACAATGCCTAAGAAATTTCGTAAAACACAATGCATTGGCATTTGCAAAAGTAGGAGTTGTAGTCTAGGGGTTACAATTGCAATTTTTTTTAAAGTTGGGCAGATGTAAAAATGGAGTAATAGTACAAGGGGTAAAAAAGCAAAGTCTAAAAAAAAACAAAGTGTAAAAGTATACGGGTGGTTGCGAAAATGTGTAAAAGATGAGGGGCTGTTGGTGGAAATGTAAAAGAAGAGGGTTGGTGTGTAACTATGTAAGAGCTAAGAGGGTTGGTGTTGGCAAAATTTGAAAGATGAGGTTGTGGTTTTGAAAATTCAAAGTAGAAGATTTAAAGACTAAATTTGTCATTTTATGAAACTTTAAAAATTACAAAGTTAAGGGGATAAAATTGCAATATGATAAAAATAGGGGGCAAGGAGGCAAGCTGGTGGAAAAACCCATCGACTTTCTCCTTTAAGATTGTATAGAATGTGTTGCATAGTAAAATTCTACAGTTTTTTTCTTGAAAAGGTAAAAATATCTGCAGCAAAATCACAATCTTGACATACCATTGGCTTGGATTAATGTACTAGTTGTCGATGAATTTAGAAACACCATTTAATTCTTTTTCATGAAACATTATATGCGCCTAGTTTAACATGTTTTATAATTTAAATTAAAGATAAAGATAATGTTTTTAAGAAGGTTTTGTATTCTCACAATAATTATATAACGCGATCTAATTATAAAAAGCTTTATAACTTATCAATACATTTTATAAAAGACCAATATTAAAAAAAGCATTATAACTTATCAATACATTTTATAAAATACCAATATTAAAAAAAAGCATTATAACTTATAAATACACTAGGTTAGAAGCCCGTGTATTACACGGGTTTAAGTTAATAAAATATTAAATTATTAAATAAGAAAATAAAAAGTAGAAACATTGGAAAAAGAAATAGTAAATAAATGAAATATTCATAAAGTAAATATTAATAAAGAAAAGTAATAAATAGCTAAGAAAAATAAGCGGAAATAATTTCATTTAGTTACTATCAACATTTCGTATTTTAAAATCTTTACCTAACTATTCGACCTTTAAACATATATGTTAAACTAATCAATATTTTTTTGTTATATTAGGTCTCTTAAACCTTTCCACAAAATCAACCCTTACCTCAAACATATTTTTATTTATAACTAATACTAATATTTTTTGTTTAAACCTTACCAAATCTAAATTTTACGAAAGCGTTGTTATATTAGATTTATAATAATGACCATTATTTCAGATATAAACTAATTTTAAGCCTTTAATGACGGGAATTTATTTAAATTCAGACCAGGACTATTTAAACATGATTATCTGTTGTTATTTAAAAAAAAACGTAAATAAATAGTTTTCATTATTGAATCCATTGGATCCATATAATACAAAGACTATAACATAATATTTAACAAAATGAAAAACAAAAATTAAAAATCTAACTATATATACAATTTCATAAAATAAACTATAAATAAAAAGCCTAAATTTAATTATGCCCTGATAGTCATAATGTCCTGTGCGATAGTATCAATTAATAATAATATCAATTTTTTAACGGAAAGAATAATATTGAATGATATGTAAAGAAATAATTTGTAGTCACCTTAATGATTTTTCTACTTAAAGTTTTATCGGTAGACAACATATAATTTATGTTATTTAAATACCAAGGAATATGACATATTTTTAGGAATAGAATAACAATAAGATGATTATGATTTAGGTGAGAAACACAAATTAAGAGTGATTGAGAGATTGACATGTGTCCACAATCGCGTTTCTTTTATTATATGTATAGATTTTATAAAATAGTATTTGAACGACCAATAAGTTAAAAAAACCTGACTTAAATTTGATTGATATGAACAAGATCTTATCCGATATTGTGTCTTAATCTTACGAAGACGAAAGCCATTCAAAGCGCAAAAACTTATCGAAAAATACAAAAAGTTATAAAGATGGTAAACATATAGACTTGGAAATATTTTGATAAGTACAAAATTCATAATGAATTTTTATCCAGTAATTGTGTCTTAATCTTACGAAGACGAAAACAATTCAAAGTAAGCGCATAAACTTATAAAAGGATACTGAAAGTAACAGAGATGGTAAACCTACAGACTTAGAGATTTATTGATAAAGTACAAAATTCTTAATTAATTTTGTTATTAGGTAACTGATGAAACAATGGTTAACCGGGCAGGGTTAACACACTGGTCTCGTCAAGAAGGGTTAATCCCTTCCTCTCGGAGATCGCTGGCTGGGTCACCGGTGGATGATCTCCTGCACAAGGAAACAAGCCGTGACTCGTAACAAGGAGGATGGGTGGGGGGTGCTCCTTGTTACCACTCTCCGGCGTGAGAATCAGTAGTTTGCTTGAGAAGCAAAGCAAGATAATAGTAGTAGTTAGAGGGTTGTGAAGAGATACCTCAAACCTGGTTTGGGGTCGGTATTTATAGCCGAGGAGTGAAGGAGGAGATTGATGGATGGGCTGACGACGAGCTGCACCGTTGCAGGTGTGTCAGTCTCGCCGGCCGTGGGGGTTACGCCACGTCAGCCCATTGCTTTAATAGCTCTGACAGGGGACTGTCGTCGGTGCCACTTGCCTCGTGGTGTCAGCCACTTGCCTGGCGTGTCAGTCCACTTGTTGGATATGCAGGGTGCGGTGCGAGCCGCATCGCTGCATGCGGTAACGTCTGAAGTTACCGCGTCTCCTACTTGTGATCAAGAAATACGCGAGATGCGGTGTTGGCCGCATCATCGTATGTGGAGACTATTTGCTCGCTTCCCTTGTCGTGACGAAAATGGCCATATGATGCGGTGCCAGCCGCATCGATATGCTCATCTTCTTTCGTACTTGGGTCAAGCTATTCATCTTCGAACCGAATGGGTTCGAAGGATGTGACCGCATGGGTGCGGTTTGCTTACTGGTAGGGGTTTGTTTGATGCGGGTAATGGTCGTTTTGGGACCATACCCCTTCAAGTCCCCCCAGTCTAGTGTTGCTCCCTTGTGCAAGTTGCACGTGGGAGGAGTACTGGACTTATGGTGTAGGAAGGTAGTGTGGCAGTCTGGAGAAAATTCTAGGCCAGATCAAACTGGTGATCTGGTAAAAACTCCGGCTATGCCTCTTCCGTACCGGTGAAGGGATTTCGCTTGATGCGAAATTCTCAGCCGTTGCATGTCATCAGGTGGGTTGCCACCTGTTGTTGTGTTGAAGGCCTGTTAGGGACCTTCATAGTAATGCTGCACAAACTTCGAACCAACCTCTTGGATGGTGGTTCGAAGGTTTGCACATGTTTCGAACCTCTTGGAGGTGGTTTCTTCTTCGAACCATTTGCCAGAATGGTGCACGAAGAAGAAAAGAAAAGCTTTTAAACCAACCTTTGCGGTCGGGTTTGAAGGTTTTGGATGTTGTGTTAGAACTTTGCTCAAGTTCTATGTTCAGCATCCTATGACGAGATGACCATCCCTTTTTTGTGGGGTGTTCGTGTTCATCTTGATAGCTCTCAAGTAACCGCACGTTCTTTGCGGTTACTTCGTTGCGTCATTGTTGGCCCTGTTTGGTCGAACAATGTGGATCTAAACTATGGGTAAATAAACATGGTCATAGGCAAGGGGGTGCCCATCGTTGTTTATTCCATGCGATCCATTGGTAGGTAAACAAAGTCCTAAGCAGACTTGTTACCGCGGTCCGTTGGCAGGTAAACAAAGTCATAGGCAGACTTGTTACCGCTGTTCGGACACTTGCTGCTTGATAAGTACTTGTTTAGAGCACGTATCTGCGTTCTTTCTGGAGCCACTTTCCTTCACGCTCCAATACCGAGTTTATAACGAGGTAGCCTCGTTCGGTGATGTGGAGTGAGCTTTGCTCTTCCGTGCTCTTGGCATAGAGCCTACCGTTGGAGACTTCCGACAGTTTTATCAGATGACAGTGTCAATGGGGTTCTTTTCTTTCCGTCTACGAGACGGTACCCCAAAGCTGATGACTCCCCCTAAGGGGATGACGATGTGGAAGAAGAAGTTCTTCTACATCAAGTCTGCTGCCCTTGCTGTGGATATGACGTTTCGGAATGTGACCGAGACGATCATAGCAGAGACCATTGCGATGCCCAGTTTGAAATCAGTGCAATGGTTCCCGCAACTGCAGACTATTGAGTCTGTGAAGTTGACCAACACGCAACTACGGCTGTTGCGTATGATGTTGAGGAGGGGCAAGAACTCGAAACCCGTGGTGCGGGAAAAGAGCGGTGGTACGTACTTTTTGTTTCTTTACGTTCTTTATCCTTACGTGTGTTACTGACCTCTGTGTCTACTATCAGAAGATGCTCCCGCATGGAGGATGTTTGCTCCGGATTTCGAGGGTACGGTTGAGACCGTAGTTTGTGCGGATGGTGAACAGGATCACAACACTATCATCCGTAGTAACTTCCGGGTGCCTACTGCGGCTGCACTGGCAGTTGAGTTGCCAGTAGGCAAAGGTATGCTATCGAAACTTTGCTACTTGTGTTGATCATGTTGTGTTATTGACGTATTGATTCCATGCAGGTGATCTTGGGGCCTTGGGGGACCCTGAAGCGAAAGGTGTGCCAAAGAGGCAAACTGTGAAGGGTGTGCGCTTTCGCCAAAAGAAGATAAAGGAGGTCACTACTGTGCCTCATCTGGTGCCGCAGGCAGCAGGTATCTCTCATTCCTCTTTTCGTCGACACAAGGATTATGTGATAGTATCTGATACCCTTGAGGGTTTGAGTACAGCCGCGGAGTCACGTTCTGGTGTTGCGAAGAAGCAGGCAGAAGAGGCGGCTGCGGGAGGGACAGCTGCGGGTCCCCCTGTGATTGGTGAGAAGAGGAGGCCAGAGCAGAAAGCTGCTGGTGGTGTTGAAACCAAACGTCGGAGACTAGTAACCAAAAGGTCTGCTCCGGGGCAGAAAAAACCTGCGGTTGTCGTTGGTAAGTATAGGCTATCTAGTCTTCACTGTTGTGTAACTAGTTCTGATAGCTACTTGACTTTTTTGCAGAGCGTGAAGATGAAGATTTTTCTATCTTCGATGCTCCGGAGTCCCCTCCGCGTGCCATGGGTGCGGGTGGAACGGAGGTGCCGTCGACACCTCCCGTCAAGGTGGTACCTGAGTCAACCGTGCAGAAGGAGGGTACCGCAGAGAATGCTGCGGCCCAGATATTTGATACTGTCGACTCGTCCAACAACGTGATTTCTCCCAATGAGGGAGATGATTTGAGTTTGCGGTTCACTGCTACTGGGAAGCAACATTCTGATGCTGAACCGCAAAAGACTGGCGCTGAAGCGCGGCAGCATGATGCTGGGCCGCAGAAGTCTGCGGTTGATAAGGGTACCAGCTCGTCTGCCGGTGGTGCGGGGTATGACGGGCCTCCAATTCAGCCTGGGGAGTCTGAATTGGAGTATTACTACCGCACCTACTCCCAGGATCGCAGTACGCTGTACCATCGACCCCCCTGGACTGTATTGCAGGGGGATGATATTGCTAACGACCCTGCGGCCTGCAGGGAGATCTTGGGTGGTCTGGGGACCCCCTTTGAAGTTGATCGGGCTCGTGCCGCACCGCGGGAGCTGCGTATAAACCAGCTCTCGACCATGTTGGTAGGGTCTTCCATTGTGGCTAATGCCATTTTGGAAGATTATAAGGTGCTGGGCCGCCGCGAGGAGGAGGCTGCTCGTATGCGGGCGGAAGCCGAGAAGTTGGTCGAGGCTGCTCGTGCGGGTGCGGAGCAGCTTGAGAAGGATAAAGCTGCTTTTGAGAAGCAGAAACAGACCTCTGAGTGGGCTGCCACGGTGCAACTGAAACAGGTGCGTACCCTTGCTAAACTCCTTGCTGACGAGCGTAAGCGTTGGGAGGAAATTTCATCCAACGAGCGCAAGAAGTGGAATGAATCTTGGGCTAAGCAGAACAATCTTCTGTTTCATACTCGGCAGGAGCTAGCAAACGCCAAGTCGTCAAATGTTGCCTTGGGCAATGAAAAAGCTGCGGCTGAAGCCGTATCAGCTAAAGCGCTGCAGGCAAAGGATGAGGCCCTGAAGGCGCTTGAAGAGGCCAAAGCAGCCGGGGCTCGTGCCTCAAAGGCCCTTGAAGAGGCCGCGGAGAAAGAGAGCCGTTCTTCCAAGGCTCTGGAAGAGGTGAATGCTGAGCGCATTCGTTTGGACAAGGTTGTTTCCAGCCTTCAGGTATGTTTCGTTACCTCTGTTTTGATATTTCCTTTATTGTTTTGAAAATATTTATCGGGTGAACCGTTTGCTGTTCTTGTAACAGGCTGAGGTTCAGGCCCGGGCGGTTGCGGTTACGGACCTTACTGCCCGCGTGTCTGATGCGGAGAAGCGAGTCGACGCTGCCGCTGAGGCCAAGGATGTCTTGGTGTCCTCTTTTAACCAGCTGGAAGCTGACCGTGAGTGGCTGCGGACTCACGGCATTGCGCGTGTAAGTGTCCATTGCCTTTACATTTGCTTGGGTTATCACGCAAGACTTATGATCTTTTTACTGCAGATTGTCGAGGCTATAATGAATGCCCCTGAGACCTCATCTGGATTGGACCTGGTAAAGGAACGTGCGCGCGAGGCTGGCTTCAAGGCTGGTTTTAACCGCTGCATTGGGCACATCAATGTACTATCCGCAGGCGGTTATACCGATCAGGCATCCGGGTTCCGTGATGTGGATACCGAGGGTCGTCTGAAAGCGGCCGTAGCCTCCTTTTATGATACGCCCCTTGCCTGTGTAGGGGAGCTGGACGAGTGTTTGGAGGTTGCGGACTATGTCGACCGCTTGCGGATGCTTTATCCGGATGTGGAAGAGGAAGAACCCGCTGGTGGTGTCGGAGGAGACGCGGGGACCAGCGGCTCAAAATAGGGTTTAGGTTGGCTAGTGTGCCTCCTTTTTTGTATTCCTCTTGTATAGAATAGGAACTTTATGTAAATTCCGTAAGCATCATGTGGATACTTGAATTTTTTGAATATAAAGTTTCTTTGTTCAGTTTGTACAAGTGTTTTTAATTCTTGCATGTCTGAACGTGTGTATGCGTAATCTTTACCCATTTATGAACGGGGTCAAGTATACTCCATACTTTTGTTGTATGGGTATGTATCAATTCTGTTATTTACCGTGTGAGGGTTTTTAGAATTGCGTAAACTTTGTAAAAGCTTATATTACCGGAACTCTACCCATTTGTGAATGGGGTCGAGTGTACTCCATACCTTTGTCGTATGAGTCCGCGTCAATTCCATTGTTTGCCTTTTTGGGCTCAGGAATTTTGTTTAAGTGTTTAACAAAAACTTGTTTATCCGGCCGGATAAAGCATGCAAGTCTGTTTGCCTTTTGCTGGCCTATTACAATATTTGTGTGTGGTTACCACTTTGTATGGGTATCACGAATGAAGATTTTGCCAATCTGTTTTTGGGATACCGCAAAGTGGAACACGCATTTGTAATAGTAATAACAAACAATAATGTAGAAAATTGCTTATTTATTTATTTGCAAATGGCCTGCGGCCCAATAGGTTACATAGAGAGTGTAAGAACATAGCTTACATATAGCAGCGTCTAAGCTGTTGTGCGTTCCATGTTCTGGCGATAGGCTCGCCCTCTAGTGTTTGTAACCTGTATGCGCCCTTCCCTAAGACCTCGCTGATGAGGTAGGGTCCTTCCCACTTGGGGGCAAGTTTTCCTGGGCGCTCGGCGTTAGATGCCTCGTTGTCACGTAGGACGTAGTCCCCTGGATTGAAAGTACAAACGCGGACTCGCGCGTTGTAATACTTTTCCAGTTTGGATTTGTATTTGGCCTCGTTGATGGCGGCGTTCTCGCGCCTTTCTTCTAGGAGGTCCAAATCGATCCTACGTTCCCTGTTGTTGTCTAGCTTTTCGATAGCCAACATTCTAGGAGATGGGAGGCCCATTTCCGCGGGTATCACCGCTTCCGACCCGTAGACGAGGCTGAAAGGTGTTTCCCCGTTGCTTGTTTTTGGGCTAGTGCGGTGAGCCCATAAGATGCTTGGGAGTTCATCGACCCAGCCACGCCTGGCTGTTCCCAATCGTGCTTTGATTCCGTCGACTAAGCCTTTATTTATACTCTCGACTTGGCCGTTCCCTTGTGGGTGTGCGACTGACGAGAATATGTGTTTGATGTTCAGCTCTTCTAACCATTGTTGGAATTCGTCGGCAGCGAAGTTGGTGCCGTTGTCGGTAACAATGTACATTGGTAAACCGAAACGGCAGATGATGTGCTCCCAAATGAACTTTCTTGTTATCATAGCAGTGGTGGAAGCGAGTGGTTTCGCCTCTACCCATTTTGTGAAGTAATCAACCGCCACTATGATAAATTTAACTGCACCTGGTGCGTCCGGGAATGGTCCCACTACGTCGATTGCCCATTTTTGAAAAGGCCATGCAGTAGTGACGGGGACCAGATTGTTCTTTGGTCGCAACGTTTTTGGAGCATGGCGCTGGCAGTCCATGCATTTGCGTAATTCTTTGACGGCGTCCAGGTGCATGCCGGGCCAGTAATACCCGGCATTCATGATTTTTGCCACGACCATGCGTGGTCCGGCATGTATGCCGCATATGCCCTCATGTATCTCTCGGATAAGGTATGTGGCATCTTGTGGATTAACGCATCGGAGGAGCGGTCCGAGGTATGACTTTCGGTATAAGATACCGTCTCCCATTTGATAGTGGCACGCTTTGTATTGCAACTTACGTGCCTCTGTTTTGCTCTCGGGAGTCACACCTGACTGAAGGTATGCGATAATTGGTGTCATCCATGACGTTGTTCCGTATTGGATGACGCTGACCTGGCGGAGAGGAACCGAAGGATTTTGCAAAATCTCGATACGTATCTCCTTTGCCAGGTGCTGGAAGCTGGTGGATGCAAGCTTTGATAGTGCATCCGCGGATTTGTTTTCGCTTCGATTAATGTGTCGAATATTGAATGAAGCGAATTTGGATTTTAGCTGCAGGGCTTGCTCGAGGTAGAGGATCATGATATCCCCTTTGGCGGCATAGTCGCCGCGTACCTGGCCCGCAACTAACAAAGAATCGACGTGCGCTTCCAGATGTTGCACGCCGATTTTGACTGCTAAACGTAGCCCGGCTAATAGTGCTTCATATTCTGCCTCGTTGTTCGTGCTTTTAAAATCGAGGCGGATGGCATATGTAAGCTCTTGGCCGTCAGGGCTGACGAGTCGCAGACCTGCGCCCGCGCCTTCCTCGTTGGATGCACCATCGGTAAATAGTGCCCATACTTCTGAGGAGGGTGGTGGGGGCGCAGGATTTTGGGATTCTTCGCATTCTTGGATGCGATCTGCTGGTACTTCAGCGGCGAAATCAGCCAAGATTTGGCCTTTGATGGCAGGGCGCGGTTTGTAATGTATCGTATGTGCGCCCAGTTCAATTGCCCATTTTGCTAATCTCCCAGAGATGTCGGGTTTGGATAGGATCGGGCCGATCCTGTAATTGGTTAGCACTGTGATGATGTGGTTTACGAAGTAACGTCGTAACCGTCTTGAAGCATGTACCAGTGCTAGTACCAATTTTTCCATTATTGAGTATCTCGTCTCCGGGTCGTTGAGCATTTTGCTGATATAATAGATGGGTGTTTGAACCCCCGCTCGTTCCACTATTAATACCGCGCCCACTGCGTTGTCTGCAGCGGATAGGTATAAGATGAGTGGCTCATCTTTGCATGGTGCGGTTAGTGTTGGGAGTTGTATCAAACACTCCTTCATTTCCCGGAAGGCCTTTTCAGCCTCTGTGGTCCACTGGAATTGTTCTTTCTTTGAACAGCTTCGCAGGGTTTTGATGAAAGGGTATGACTTGGCTGCGTGGTTAGCCAAAAACCTGTTGAGTGCCGCCAGCCTTCCGGCCAGGCGTTGCATATCTTTCATCGATGCAGGCGATGGCATGCGCTCGATCGCCTGCACTTTTTCCGGGTTTACCTTGAATCCATCTTTGGTGACGATGAACCCAAGGAATTTGCCTTCTTCCATTCCAAACGAGCATTTCCCTGGATTGAGCTTCATGTTGACGCTTCGCAGAGTTTGGAATGTTCTCTCTATATCGGTGAGCATGGTATCTTCCTCCATGCTCATGACGACCAGGTCGTCCATATAGATTTCGACACTTTTGCTTATTTGACCGCGGAAAGTGTCGTTCATCAGTTTTTGGTAGGTTGAGCCCGCGTTGCGCAACCTAAACGGCATTTTTGTATAGCAGTAATTTCCGGTTGGGGTCCGGAATGCCGTTTTGTCTTCATCCTCAAGTGCCATTTGTACCTGGTGGTACCCTTTGTAGCAATCGAGGAAACACTTCCACCGAAATGGCGCGAGGTTATCGACCTTTTCGTCGATTTCTGGAAGCGCGTAACAATCCTTGGGGCAGGCCTTGTTAAGGTCCTTGTAATCGACGCACATGCGCCAGCCCCCGGATGGTTTTTCTACCATGACAGGGTTGGATAACCAAGTCTGGTACTTGACTTCCCGCAGTATACCTGCGGAGAGCAGTTCTTCGATCTGCTCTTGCATCGCCTGATTTTTAGCTGACCCAAGGTGGCGTTGGCCTTGGATCACTGGCTTGATACCTGGTTTGGTATTCAAATAGTGCTGCGCTATTTCGCGTGGGACCCCTGTCATGTCTGCGGGAGTCCACGCGAAGATGTCTTGGTTCCTGAAGAGGAGCTCCTTCAGGTGCGCTCTGGTGGTCGAGGATAAGGCGTGACCCAATGTGACCTTCTGTTCCGGATGCTTTGGGTTGAGAACCCATTTTTCCGGTTGGCCGACGGGGGTGGGCCTTGCGACCTTTGTCGGACGTGCTTCGTCCGTCATCATGACGTCCTTGCGGGCGTAGATGATTGCAACCCCCGATGCGGTTGGGAAACCAACCGCGGAGTGGGGGACGGATGTGATCATATTGAAATCTCCTTGGGATTCTCTCCCAAGGAGGACGTCATAATTGGAGGTGTGGGGTAAAACCATGAAGTTTACCTCCTCCGTCCGCGTGTGTTTACCATTGGTAAGACGCACGGGAAATGTAATTTGACCTAGGGGAAAGACTGTTTCCCCTGCGAATCCGGCCAGCGGGTAATCTACGGCCTGCAACCGATCTTTGTCCTCTTGGTCAAATTGATTGAAGCATTGCTCGTAGATTATATCGGATGTACTGCCCGGGTCAATGAACAAACGCTCGGTGCAGTAATGGGCCAGCTGGCCTGAAATGACGACGGCGCGTCTATCACGCGGTCCGCCTCGGACTTTTGGGAAGACGACTTGCTCGTCTTTCCAATCATTGTCCGGTCTTCGTGCCGCTTTGCGCGGCCTACCTTTGCCTCCGTAGATCATGTGGGTGGAAGCCACGTACATGGCTTTCTTCCCGGAGGAGGTACCTTCGTTGTGAGGGGTGATATGCTTGGTGGGCTTTTGTCCACCTGGTAAGAGGTGTTGTAGTTTCCCCTCTTTCAACGCCCGCTCAATCTCCAGCCGGAGACTGATGCAGTTGTTGGTGGTGTGGCCCGAGTCCTTATGGTACTCACAGTATAGTGTGAGGTCCTGACTTTTCTTGGACTTCATTGGTTGGGCCGGTCGCAAGAATTGTGGATCTGCGAGGAGGACCTCTCTTGGCGACTGGTTGATCTCGGTCCATTTGCGGTCCCGAGATTCTTTTCTTGGTGCCCGAGTGTCTCGGGCAGGGTTGTAGCATTGTGGGTCAAACGTGTTGGGTTGCGGGAAATACGGTTTAGTAATATCCCGATTTCCTGCATCCCGGTTTCGCTTGTTGTTACGTTTGGACCCTTGGTGGGATGTTTCGGCTTGGGGTTTTGCCTTTTTGACGTGCGGTTCGAGCGACCGCTGTGTCTGGGCATATGTCTTGACTGCGGTCATGACATCCTCCCATTTTTTAGGCAAACCCTCCTTGCCAGAGATGGTCATGATCATCTCTCTGTCTTTGACGGCCCGAATAAAATGGTTTCGCGCCATTTGGTCCGCCACGTCGCCTATCTCTAGGCATTCTTTATTGTAACGGATGACGAATGCCTCGAGGGATTCGTCATCCCTTCGCCAGATGTTCATGACGTCCAACGAATCGCGTTCGTGGCGTCGCTGTTGGCTGAAATGGGCGAGGAACTTGGCGCGCAAGTCCTCGAAAGAATCCAGTGATCCCACTGGCAAAGAATCAAACCATGCCCTGGCCAGACCGATAAGGGTCTGGGGGAAAAAATTGCACCAGGTGGGTTCGTCCCACCTGCCATTGACGCCTGCGCCTGTGAAGATGTTCATGTGGTCGTCCGGGTCGGTCGAGCCACTGTATTTCCCAATGTTGACTGGGAATTTTGTCGTTGTGATATCGGCGTTGGCGATGTGCGGGACGAATTTTGAATTTTCGGCCGCGGCCCTTGGCCTGTATGGTTCGTGCACAGGGCGCTTTGCTGCCCTGAGGTATGTAGTGCGGGGGTGACTGGGAGGAACATAGTTGCGTCCCCCCGGTCTGCTGTTGGTGTCGTGAGACTCCCCGCGGTAGGTTTGATCGTCAGGGTCGGTATGGCCGTACCCTTCCGTGTAAGGTTGTGGGCCCAGTCGGCTCTGGATGCCTGGGCCGCGCCTGGAGGCTGACCGCCTCCTATCTTCGCCATAGGGGCCCAGGCGGGTATGCACTGGCCCTCTGGAGCGGGACTCATATGAGGAAGTATCCTCGTTGAGTGTATTGACCGAACAGTAAGATGAGCCACGGTCGTCATGTCGGCTTCTGGAAGCCGGACGTGAGTGTAACCTGCCATCGTATTGGAGTATACGGTTGGCCGGTGTGTGTTGTATTGGAGTAGGCCCAGCCTGTACGTTTGCTTCCGTACAAGCGCGGTTGTAAGCCGCTATCAGCAGGTCAGTCTGCTGTTGGTACCAGGAGTGTAAGTCCACGCCTGGTGGGAGCACAGTTGGGGCTTGTGATAAGTCGTGTCCGAACGCAAAGGATGGGATCCTTTGGGTGGACGTGCCAATGTGTCCGGGTTGGGGGGTCGAAGGGTGGACCCCTGTTGGGATCGGGGGATTTTGGTTATCCGCATTGGTGTTTTGGTTATCAGTCATGATCTTGAGAGGGAGAGGGATGGATTAAAAAGTGCTAAGAGTAGCGGTGGGCGCCAATGATGAAACAATGGTTAACCGGGCAGGGTTAACACACTGGTCTCGTCAAGAAGGGTTAATCCCTTCCTCTCGGAGATCGCTGGCTGGGTCACCGGTGGATGATCTCCTGCACAAGGAAACAAGCCATGACTCGTAACAAGGAGGATGGGTGGGGGGTGCTCCTTGTTACCACTCTCCGGCGTGAGAATCAGTAGTTTGCTTGAGAAGCAAAGCAAGATAATAGTAGTAGTTAGAGGGTTGTGAAGAGATACCTCAAACCTGGTTTGGGGTCGGTATTTATAGCCGAGGAGTGAAGGAGGAGATTGATGGATGGGCTGACGACGAGCTGCACCGTTGCAGGTGTGTCAGTCTCGCCGGCCGTGGGGGTTACGCCACGTCAGCCCATTGCTTTAATAGCTCTGACAGGGGACTGTCGTCGGCGCCACTTGCCTCGTGGTGTCAGCCACTTGCCTGGCGTGTCAGTCCACTTGTTGGATATGCAGGGTGCGGTGCGAGCCGCATCGCTGCATGCGGTAACGTCTGAAGTTACCGCGTCTCCTACTTGTGATCAAGAAATACGCGAGATGCGGTGTTGGCCGCATCATCGTATGTGGAGACTATTTGCTCGCTTCCCTTGTCGTGACGAAAATGGCCATATGATGCGGTGCCAGCCGCATCGATATGCTCATCTTCTTTCGTACTTGGGTCAAGCTATTCATCTTCGAACCGAATGGGTTCGAAGGATGTGACCGCATGGGTGCGGTTTGCTTACTGGTAGGGGTTTGTTTGATGCGGGTAATGGTCGTTTTGGGACCATACCCCTTCAGTAACCAAATTTACGACCACAAAAATGAAAGTTGAACAATATTTTCTTGGTTTTTCCTAATTAAATGCCCTTCACCTCACCACGTGCCACCAAGCTGGGTTAAGCCAAGTCAAGAAAACAACGGCTTACATTTTTACAACTAAAATATATATAATATAGTGTATATAATAAATTACATTTGTATTAGACATATTGTATTTTACACTTTCTTATATTATATATATGTGTATATATATATATACATATGTGTATGTGTGAGAGAGATTATAAGAAAGAATAGATGTACAAAACGATTTTGATTGAGAAAGATCCATGTTGTGGTAAATGTATGTTACGAGTCTATTAAGCATTTAAGCATACAGTTATCCATTATATTCATACAGTTCTTTCACATGTAATGGCGAATATAACTTTTTTTAAAAGGATACATTACGGATTGATTGGCATGGTACTTTTCACCAATATTTTAAACAAACTAATTAATTATTTTAGGGAAGCTAGCTTCATTAAATATATTAGCTTGTATTAAAAGAGCTAACAAACTAATTAAATAAATAAATGACATGAAAAAATAAATGACAGAAAAATATAACTACCCTTCACAAAAAAGGAAAGTTGAATATAATTTCCGTCGCTCTCACATGTCTAGCACCACCAACTTAGAGACATTGTTGTAATTTTACACAAACTATTATAAGTGAGTTACAGTGTTACACCCACGAGTGTATGAGGGTTGGATGCACTGTTTGTCCACACTACATCCTAGTTAAACATAACAATGTTATACTTGATCAAAACGGAATAAACTTCTCAAATTTATGGATTAATTTTCCAAAAACTATAAATTATATTAAATTTTTTTTAAAAGTGTTAAAACAAAAAATTTCAAGAGTTGCGTATTTATTCCTTCTTTTTTCCCAACACTCATTTTGTCATCCACTCAAAATCAACCACCGTGAAAAGTTTGATAATGGTTCGAAGTCTTTTATATGATCTCTATGAAAGTTTTTACTCAATATAGACTAATAACCTGAAAACGATTCGAGACTAGCTCGAGTTTGTTAAATTACTTAAACCCGAACTTCAACCGATAAAGCTAGAAACGAGTCGAGTATGACATCTAGCTTTAAGTTAAAACAAATCAAAGTAGATACTCTCATACCGATTGTAAGAAAATGATGATTGATCAAAAAGTCAATGAATATACAAAGATGGATCAAAAAGTCAATGAATATACAAAGTTTTCCAAACAACAAACAAAATTACAAACACGTGGATATCACGTGCAAGTCAAAAGCTGGACCAACACCACCAAAACCATAACACGCATTAATTTCCACATCATCTTCATCACATACACCGCCATATATTCACCACCATAACCATAACCACCTCCTCCGCCACCAATGGCTACCGTACCTCCTCCACCACCACCGCAATTCTTCTTCGTATCCACTCCAACCACCACAAACACCGCCATTCCTCAACCTTACAACAATGGCCTTCCTGCATCAAACCCTCACCATTCATCTTCTTCATCTCCAACAACTGCAGCTATCATCGTCATGATTATTATCTCCTCAACTATAATAATTACCGCCACAATCTACCTCCTCATCCGCTTCTTCCGTACGACGGTTATTACCTCCTCCTCCGGCGTCGTTTTAAGCAACACGAACGATAACGATAACGATAACGAGCACGTGCATCATCACGTGATATCTGTAACTAACAGCGGAAACGAATTCGAATCCTTATCGCTACCGTTATTCACATTTTCGTCACTCACTGGAAAAATCAACGGCGGAGATTGCGCAGTCTGTTTATCGAAATTTGACGGTGAAGATCAGCTTCGTTTGCTTCCGTTATGCTGTCACGCGTTTCACGCACAATGTATTGACTCGTGGCTTAAATCTAACCTAACGTGTCCTCTCTGCCGCTCGACTGTAAACCCTAGCGAAGCCGATATTCTGAACAAAATCGCCGCCGACACCGGCGGCGGACGCGGCGGAACCGGAACCAGGAGTAGTAGTTTTCGAATCGAGATCGGAACAGTTAGTCAGCGGCGAGATCCAGCTGAATCTGACCGGAGATCGTATTCAGTAGGTTCGTTTGAGTATATTATCGACGACGGTTACGAAATTCCAGTCGAATCGACGCATCGGAACGCTGCTTCAGATTCTACGTCGGTTGATAAGGATTTAACTTCTCCGGTGGCGGAGACTGCCGTGAACAGCGGCGGTGAGAGTGGACGGAGGAATTGGTTGCGTGAGTACGTGGATCGTTTATCGGTTTCTCTTTCTTCACGTTCGCTATCGTTTCGAAGTTCTGGAAGGTTCTTCACCGGAAGTAGTCGCCGGAGTGAGACGGTTGTTGATGATTATGAAGCAACTCATGGTAGAATTGGGGAAGAGATCAGTGAGTATTTTCGGTGGCTTACAGGGGTATAAGTGTAAATTGGTGGTAATATTTTTTACAGTCATTTATGGAGATGGTATGTTTTGGAATATCCACTTTCGGAAGTCGTTTTGCGTGAGTGGATTTTGCAAAATAAAATCTATATTTTGTTTTTAGTAAGAAGAATGTTTTATGTTTTTTTTATGTATATAGTATACAAGTTTTAGTGCATGAGGTGCATGCTAGTATAGCACGAGGTTATTGAGTAATGAGTTTTGTCATTCGTTATGTGGAATTTGGAAGATATTGTATTTGTTTGGATTGTTTTAAGGTTGGTGTAAGTAGTCCTGCTTTTCATATATGATAGGTTATATTGTTTTGTGTGTGTGAGCTAGGGTTGTGCATGGATTGTTTTGCGTCGGTTTTGGCCTAAAATTATAACCATAACTGCGATGTCGGTTAATAGATAACTATAACAATAATCATAACCGATCGGCTATGGCGGTTATGGTTAATCGGTTTTGATGGTTATAGAAGGTCGGTTATGGGTGGTTAACTGTGTATTTAGTCTAGCTAAAAATAGCTTAATTTTTTTAACATGAAATAATTTGATATTGCATCTTTGTATATATTAGTATATTACATAATATAAAAAATACGTATAACCTATAATATTAATACTAATTATTATCGAATATTCAAATAAAGTTATATAATATAATCAAAACATTCAACCAACACCACAAAACGTTATGAAAAAACCCATAAATACTAAAAATCTTCAATAAAAAACATCAAATATTAAAAATATGGTGAAAAGTTCTAAATCCTATAAAGATTATTACATGTCGGTTCGGTTTGGTTATAGTGGGTATGGAAACATTGATAACGATATCCGACCCGCTACTTTTGGTTTTCAACAAAACCATTAACCGACCCACCGGTTTTTTGTTTGGTTTGGTTTTTTGGGTTCGGTTTTATTGGTTAATTCGGTTATGATTCGGTTAATTCGGTTTTTTGCACACCCCTAGTGCGAGCCAACCGGCCAGAGGCTTGGGTCCGATCCTCCTAACATCTGTTATCCTTTTTTTTAATCTTTAATATAATTTAGAAAATATGAAATGATAAAAATATCTTTTGACTAACTGAGGAGCATGGATGGAGTTAAATCAGTTGAATCAAAATGGCAATGATGAAATATTTTTGGGCTCACAAGTGAAAAATGAAACATTTGTACTATATTGGCAAAACAATACAAACCACAAGGACTATTTTGGCAATTAACTCCAAAGAATAAGAGTAAATTGCCAAAATTGTCCCTGAGGTTTGGGCATATTTGTCATTTTCATTCAAAACAACTTTTTTGTATCATGTAGTCCTTCATTTTTTGGATTTTTTGTCATTTTCATCCAAACATCTGAATTTTTTTTTTTGCCAAAATCATCCTTGTGATTTAGGATTTTTTTTGTCATTTTTATCCAAATGTATTGATAGAAAGAATAAAGCAAATTAGATGTTTGCCAAAATCCCAAATGTTTTGTACAAAAAAGTTGTTTTAGATGAAAATGGCAAATATGCCCAAAGTTTTTATATAATTAAATGGGTAATTTTTTTAATTCTAATTAAAGTTATAAATTTTAGTCATTTTACTAATTAGAGAAAAACGTAACAATGTTTGAACTTTTAACGGAGGAAGGACACCAAAGGATGTTATCCTGGTCTCTGATCTGAGGCTATGTTAAATTCTTTATAAAATACTCTTACGCTACAAAACACTCATAACGCCTTACCCTAAGTACCCTTAAACTATTAATCTCATTCTTTTACTCCACCCACCAATTTCACTTTTTAACTTCCATGAATTTGCGATTAACACAACCCCATTCAATGATCACCTTTTATAATACCAATTTTTATTTGTAGAGTAGCATGACCATTATTTTGCCTTGCACATATTAATTGATCTTTTTTTAATTTATGTGTAGAGTAGCATCACAAATATCTTCTCTTAAGTATTTTTAATTCTTTAATATTTTGAAAATTATGTTTCGTAACAAAATAGTCATTCTAATCGACTAGTAATGTTTGTTTTGTCAATTGCGAGATTGCAACATTATATTTGGTTACCCAGATGAGACAATCTTCAGAAGGTCACCTACCTATCGATTACTCACGTGAACACGATTAACTGTGGATTTTTTTTTTACTATTTACAGATGATACGCCCAAAACATGTTAGTTATATATTAAGTCATACATTTCTTGTAAACCCTGTCATCTCTCATGACCATGATAATGTAAATTTATTAGTGATAGTAAATAAATACAATAGTAACACTCTTCATCCCAAATATTTTCAAGTTTTAACACTTTTTTTTCTTCGATTCTTAATAACTTGACTCTAATCTGGTCGATGTCAGAAGGTTAGTAATCGAACCCACCCTGAATGTTGAAGAAGAGGCTAAAGTAAAAAAGAGTTAATTACTGTTTTCGTCCTTGTGGTTTGTCAAAAATCACTATTTCAGTCCATTAGTTTAAAAATTGCGATTTCAGTCCCTGTGGTTTCACTTTTGTAACTATTTCAGTCCATGTGGTTTCACTTTCCTAACCATTTCAATCCATTTATTCTGTTAGTACAGGGACTGAAATGGTTACGAGGTGGACTGAAATGGTTACGAAAGTGAAACCACAGGGACTGAAATCGCAATTTTTAAACTAATGGACTGAAATAGTGATTTTTGACAAACCACAGGGACGAAAACAGTAATTAACTCCGTAAAAAATCAGGAGGTTGATTCAAATGGTGGAAGAATTCCAATCGGTGATTGCGAAGAATCAAGATATTGAGAATCGAAGAAGGAAAAGTGTTAAAACTTGAAACCCTAATGATGAAGAGTGTTAAAAGTGGACGAAATCTTATGTTTTGAGTGAACCTTAGGGACTAAAACTGCAGTTTACTCTTATTTTTATAGTATTAAGAAGGGTATTTTGGTCATTTGACATAAACCAACAGACTAGTTCTAACAACGTTAGTGAATTAGACTAAAGTGTTAAATCTTGAAACGTCAGGGACGACATGTTAAAGGTGGACGAAACCTACTATTTTGAGCAAACCTCACGGATGAACAATGCAATTTACTACCTTTGATAATTATGTTTTAGGATATGTTTATGCACAAATCCACTATCACGATTTATCAGGATATCCATCTGAAGAGCAAACCATGGCTCATTTGGTACAACTTATACATGTTTCGTGCATTCGTGTTTGTGATAAACATAAACAATCACTTTTTACATCTGTTGCGGCTATGTATTTTGTAGCAATTTTATCACTCAACTATTAGAGAACTTAGTGGCGCTCTATTATGATTCAAGGTTAATTACAATACAATTTGAGTATTATGTTTGCATATGTTTGGGATATTGAGTGTTATGTTGTCTTGTTTTATCAATGTATACTCTATACTTTTTACCTTTATCAGAGGCTACCAAACAGCCCCTTAGATTTGCTATATGTGGTAAGGATAAATTTCATTGTGCTCATTATCAAATGTTCGTTATACAATGAATTGTCGGATCATCACTTAGAATTATTTGATTATGCTCTTGTCAAGAGATATCATACTTTGCACTTATTTATCTTTGATTTTATGTTTATCATTTCCTTACATGTGGAGGTATCTTAGGCATGTCACTATATCACTTATCTGTGGCGCTATGATCAAAGCACAACGCCTCTCATTTTAATACGTTATACGTGTGTGGTGAAACACTTAGGCCATTATGATTTCAAGAATATATACAACTATCATTAATCTTGCGGTGCATGCCCACAATGATCACACATTCCTTTTTTTACATTAGGGTGGTGTACAATCCTAGGTACATTAATTATGGTTAGGGTTTGATGTATTACACTTATGTTTTGGTGGCTATTTTGGATGAGATGATTCATTCTATGGATTTGACTTTGTATATATCATACCAGAGTATGTATTGTTGACTATGTTTGTTTTCTAGTTTTGTTGTTATATGTTCACTGGACGTTCGTTTGGATCAACCACATTTGTTTCTTCATGACAAGTGTTCAAGGAACCTTGGGAGATCCTGAAGAGGGATAAGTAACCAATAGATCTAAAACGTGCTTAAGAATTTTATAAGAATTAGTAATGTGTATTTCAATTGTTTAGCATTTAGTTTTGATATTTTTGGTGTTTTGATCTACTTCAAATGATTTAAACATTTTATTTCTCTAAATGTGACATGTCACTTCTATTTTGGGATGGGGTATTACATTACAATATAATAACAAGACAAGTGTTCGAATTGTATTATATGTCCTAACACTTTTATATCTATAAGTAGCAGTATCTACCGAACTATAGTTAGGGATAAGTCTTTGGTGATATCTACCTTGATTATACATAAGTCTTGATGGTCTATATCATTTTAGAGAGACTTGTAAATGGTGATCCATATAGATTTAGAAATAAGATAATGAAAATAACGTGATTGAATAATTAAGTAGTGGATTAGTTAACATCCATCTCAATTTGACACATATCATTTGATATATATTTACCTTAGTCTTTTTAGTAATTGCATTGATAATACAATTTTTTTCAATACTAGTATGTTGGAAACAAACAAAATTTATTAAAAAATAATTGTCATTAAATAAATATAAGATATTCACATCACCTTCTAGGTGCTTACACTAACAAAACGTCAAAAATTAAGACTACATGGTATGGGATAAAGCTCATAGGGGCTTTATTGTTAACTTTCATGGTGTGGAATAAAATCCCATTTAACCATATAAAAAATAAAAAATAAATTAAATAAAAAAATCTTTTTGTTTATGAAGGTGGGCCCCCTCCTTTTCTTCTTGTCACGCCCGTTAACACAATGACGAAGGCAATGTATAACACCCCCTTTGGCTATGGTGGGGTGGTGTTGGGGCGCCACCCAACTAAGACCCCCACATGGTGAAGCCCAACTAAGAATGACACATCCTTAAACATTAATCTAAAGGTAATGATCAAATGGTTATCATTGGATACATTAGAGAACTTATCTGGATCGTTGGTTTCAAAATAGAGAACAAACCGTGGATGTAAGGTAGAATTGGGACACATTGTTTAATGTTGTTTGTTAGATGTTGAATCAATGCTATTTAATGCTATAGAAAGTGTTACACGTTTGATAGAAGATGCAGATCGATCTGCGACCAAGTGTCCAATGTAGTTAGATTATCGAAGATGGAACGACACTTACACATAACTAAGTTTTATAACCACAACCCAAAGAGAGTAAAATCACCGTATAAAATTATTTAGGTTAAAAATAATAAGAAATAAAAGTTATCAGATAAAAAAATAAAGAAATGATCAAATAATTGTTAGCTTTATTTATATATTTTTTTTTGAATAGCAAACAGGACTTTATTTCAACCAAACAAAAATCGAAAGCTTTCAGCCAGAAACCAGAAACTGAGAGCCATCAATAGTCATTACAGAACAAGAAAAACGAAAACAAAACAAAATTACATCAAGAGTACTATGCTATAAAATTGAAATCCCACCATTGTTGTCGCGAAATAGCTTTGAATTTTGATCTTTCTTTCACATAATAATATGATTCTTCTTTTATACCTTCTATCACATTTTGAATTTCGCCCGATTTGCCGTTGAAAATCTTATCATTCCTTACTTTCCATAGTGTCCATATCGTTTGTAAGACTATCGCGTGAATCATCTTCCTTTTATTCCAGCCCCTTTGTAAGTCATTTACTCGATGTAACATTTGCTTCAGCGATTCTCCCAAGTTTAAATCGTTACATTTTAGCCACTCGAGGACTGCTTCCCATATCTGTTTATAAATAGTAGTGATCATCTTACAATTGAGGCTGTTTATAATACAATGCACACGTTTGACATGCTAGTAAACATAACCAAAGATGCTTGGTATTTAATGTATCGCTTTTATGAAAATAAAGGGGTTTGTTGTTATTTAAATGCTTCTTTTATGGTCCTTCAATCCCACCTAGTCAGAATTCAATGCATAAATTATATCATATCATCTTTTTCATAAAAAACATTTAAAAGATTTTTTTTTGTAAGGTAAACTTCATTAACAGAAGCCGGCCCAAGCCGGGCCGACCAAGAACAACAACACAACGATTACATATTTACAAACGAGATCCACTCTCCCCACTCTATCCCTTTATGTTTCGACCTATTCGAAAACCAAAGAAAACTCAAAGCTTTAACCTCGCTAATAATATTCTCTATTCTAACATCTGTATTGGAAAACTTCGCGTTGTTCCTAGCTCGCCATAAACTCCAACAAATTGTCATAATTATACCTTGAACCACGTCCCTTTTCCTCTCCGAGACTCTGAGCTCTTTGAAAATCACTAGGAGATCTTTAACCAAAAATGCAAAAATGTTGGGGATCTTACACTAAGAACTAATACCATTCCATACGGTCGAGGCAACTTGACAAGCAATGAAGAGATGATCCGAAGTCTCTTCCTCCGAATGACACATGGGGCACATCGAATCTCCTATATAAATGTTCCTTTTCATAAGGGCGTTAGCAGTCGGAACTCTATCAAGCTCCATTCTCCAAACATGGATGTTACATTTAGCGGGAATCCACTTGCACCAGTCCAAAACAAAACCGTTATGTTGTGTAGCTTCCGATAAGAGAAGACGTTTCACAGCTTTGACGGAAAAAGCTCCGTCCGATTCTGAACTCCACCTCCATCGGTCCACTGAATCCGTTAAAGTGACATCAGAAAGCGAAGATCGAAGCTGGTCGAGACTTGACAAAGTCGCCGGATTGACCAAAGTCGCTTTCCAGCGTCAATTGAAAATCAGATCGGCTCCTTGCCTCTTGATTCTATCCGCCACTGAACATTTTTTTTCCGCTTCCATTCTGAAAAGATCTGGGAATTTAAGTTTGAGAGGCTCGTTCACAATCCAAGGGTCTAACCAAAAAGCTATATCTTCACCATTTCCAATCATACCTTTCATATAATTCCTTAACGGAAGCCCTCCAATTTTCGTGTTAATCAACATTCTAGCAATATTATTCCACACACCATTTAAAGCTTTCTTGAACGGAATACATTCCCATCCCACCCTACTAGAATTAAGAGCGTCAATAATTCTTTTCCAAAGATTATTTTTTTCTGTTTTGTATCTCCACCCCCATTTAGTTAAGAGTGACGTATTTACCTCTTGTAATTTGTTTAAACCAAGCCCTCCTTTTTTCTTGTAGGATCGGGGAATCGATCTAAACGAGTCGATCAGAAGAGTTTTTGACCAAATCAGAGGCGGAATTCATTGATTTGATCTTCATTCAGCTTGATATGCACTTAGAAGTAGATTAACTGTCGATTGTATTGATACAACAACGTTTTACAGGCTGGAGACACTTCGGCAGAGCTTCGCTACCGGAATCAGAAAGTTACAAATGAAATCCCAAGCACACATATATATAGGGAGTCCAGGTCGCACGAACTAAGCAGGTCCAGGTCGTGCGAACTGGTCAGTTTGTACGAACTGGCCAGGTCGCATGAACCTGCTGGTTCTGCCATGTTTCCCGTTTCTTTCGAACTATACGTCTTGGTTTATCTATCTTATTACACGACTTGATACAAGACGAAGTCAACAGACATATGCACCAACAAACTCCCCCTTGGATGATGACGAGACTTCAGTGTGTCGAGTCTTCAGTCTTGATCAGTCTTCTCGCTCTCTCTAAAGTATCTTTCTCTGTAAGCATCCTCAATCTTTCTCTTTCTCTCTATCAGAATCTCAACCTGGCTCTATCTTCTCTCTAATTCTCTTGAACAGGTCTCTTGATTCCTTAAATTCTTCAGCCTCAGCAGCTTCTATCTCATTTACTAACAGACTCCCCCTTAAGTTGTTCCGGGACGTACCCTGGCTCAAACTCTGCTCAGGCTTAGACACTGGGATCTGCACAAATCTCTGCACAACAGTAAATTTCACAATTTTTAAGATTTAACAATTTTAAAATCCACTTGTAGATATCGTTTAACATTTCTTAAATAAACCACTTGTATTCTTTTCACACAAATTTGGTTTCAAATTAATGAACCATTTAATCATTTCAAAATCTTTTCTCTTTTCAAACAAACTCTCCCAAACCTGTTGTTCATCATGTTTAGCACTTGGAATTTTGAAAATCAGCTTTTCAAACATCAGTTTTCGAAAATAAGATGAAACAAATTTTTTTTGAATTTTCAAAATTTTTTATGCTAAAACACATTCTTTTTGGGTTTTTGTTTTTAATGAAAAGCAGTAAAGAAATATTTACGGACAATATTTTTGTGAGATTGTGTAAGAGGATCATATCAGTTTTTGAGACAAACCACTAACATCGTTGACCTTTTTAGACTTTAAGTTTTAAACAAATTCACTTCTGATTGTCAGTATTGTTGTCCACTTAAACCTCTACGCAAGTTTCAATCGATTCGAGATACGAATTAGTGTTTTAAGGGCTTAAACTTATTCGTGTGTCCCACCTCAGAATATACTCCCGTATCAAAATTCCCTAGATTCAGTCTTACAGGTGAGTATACCAATCTGATATCTGTATCTGGGTTAGTGCGAGACCTTGAGAGCTCAGGTATGAACTTCCGTTCAGTCAAAGAGATGAAGGCTCTTCTTTCGGTGTGTTCCCTTTAGGGAATCTTTTCTTCATTGCAATTTTTTTGGCTTTTTAGATTTTATCATGTTTTTGGATTTTTCAAATTTTCAAAATTTCTAAATTTTTACTCCCCTTAAAATCAAAAATATGTTTCAATTTTTTATTTTCAAGGAAAATTTGAAACTATTGCATTTATTTTCAAATAAACTGACAAACTGATGTGAATGGCTTCAATTCGCCATCCACTTGGCTTAAACAATCAGAACTCCCCCTGACAACAAACTATTTTCCCATTATGATTTGAAAACACTTAAGTTTGTTTTAATCAAAATGGTTTTTCCAAAAAATTAGTTTTGTTGATTTCACACATCATGGGGTTTCATCACATTGTTCTTTTAACCACTTGTAAAAACTATCATTTTTTTTCAACCACTTGAATGAAAGTTAAATCAAGTTCAATTTAATGACCTTGATTAACCACTTGTAGGAACTTACTTTGTAGTTTTTTTCACATAAACATATTTTCCAAGAAATATGACAATTGTAGGTTCTTATCAACAATATTACTTGTAAGTCTTTGACAGTACCACTTGTATGACGAAATATCACTGTCGTGAATTTCTCAAGAAAGATGCCCGATTCCTATTCCCCAATTACCAACCTGGGAGTTCCGGCATGTCAGGATTTTCAGTTAAAGAGATTCACCCAAGCCTGACGGTCCTTGGGTGATTCCGAGTCATCATCACTCGGTTTCTTTCCTTTCTTATTCTTTTCATAAAATTCCTTTACCCCTTTGACCTTCCCGTCAACCATTTTTCCAAAAATATTTTGAACTGCAGGGTTAAAGGCTTTTTCAACATCAAATTATTTCTTTTCAGAAAAGAATTGATTTGAAATCTCAACTTTGCCAACTTTTTGTTTTAAATTTTCAGTCCGCAATGGTGGAAAGTTTGCGTCATCCATTGGCGGAACTGAATTTTCTCTGTTTAGCTCAACTTGTGGCTCCTCTGACTTTGACGAGTCAGATTCATCGCCAGATTTAACATCTGATTTCTTAACAACCCACGTTTGGTTGTTAAGATTCACTCTTCTTTTATAAAACCTTCTTGAACTCTTACCAACTTCATATGTTGAATTTTTAAACACTTTGAATTTGTCTGTTGGTGGTTTAGTTTTATCAACAACATTTTCTTTCAGTTTAGAAGACACTTCCTGTTTTGCGTTGGTTGCCTTTGGACAGTTCCAGGCGATGTGACCAACTTTTTTGCATTTATAGCAAGTTCTTGTCTCCTTTTTCTGATTGGCTTCATTCTTTTCATGTTTCTATTTTTCTGCAAGAAACGCTTTGTTCGATTGCTTCTAGAATGAGCTCTTTTTCTCTTCTTCAGAACTTGTCCCTGAAACAAATACTATATTTGTTTTAGAATCTTTCATATCTTGATTGTTTTCAACATCAAAACCCAAACCCTTCTTTTTGAAATTACTTTTATGATTCGGTTTCTTTTGATGACCTGGACCGAAACCTTTCTTCTTGTTTAAGCGTTGTTGAACTCTAGAAGTATATTTAGGTTTTGAAAATCCCATTTTATCTTTTATTTCTGAAACTTTATTTCTATCAATTTAAAAACTGTTTTGATATTTTCAATTTTCACATTTTTAATTGGAAATTCCTCATCAGAATATAATTTGTCTGAATCATTCAAAGTATATGCCACTTTGATTGGTTCGTCATTCAAATTATTTTTTGATGACATAAATTCTTTATTGTAAACCCTTTTGACCGATGATTTCGAATTGCCAACTGATGAACTTGAGCTCTCAGATTCAGACTTTGACTCTGACTCCTCATCCTTATCCAACACCTGATCGACTACTTTCTTTATTAACTCAGACTCATGATCGGTGTCAGACGATGTGAATGTGACGTCAATGTTATCTGGTAACTCATAAGTTGTTTCAGACTTTAACTTTATATTGACTGCCTTTTTGACTTGTTCCTCATTTGGTTTTCTGGGAGAATAACCTTCCCAGATCGGGGGCGGACACTTGTTATAATTTGCACTTTGTTTCTTACCAGTATCCGTATCTTCCGACTTCTTATCTTGAAATGCTTCAAAACCTGCAACAGTCGGATAGATTCTATCAATCAAGTAATCAGAACTTGAATAACTCATTAGCAATCGTCTGATTCTTTCATTCTCAATCTTTCAGTCTCCAATTCCTGCTGCAACTTTGCACACTCATCAATATAGTGATTGATGGCCTTCTGCTTAGACATCATCGTTGCATTCATCATTGTCAAAGCATCTCTCTTTCTGAATTTGTCTTTTCCAACTGGTTGACTGTTCTGTTCAACACATCATAAGATTCTTTCACGTACTTAACATCGAACAATAACTTTTCTTTCATCTCGTTGAGCTCACTATACTTCTTATCTTTCTCTTCACAATGTTTGCAAGGTTCCAAACATTTCAGACAAGGTTTTGTGACCTCTACAATCTTTTCAACAATCTTTTCAGCAACTTTAACCTCTTCACTCTGTTCATTCTTCTCTTCCTGAGCAACATTCTCACATTTTACCTCTTTCTTTTCTTCTGCTGCTCGTTTCTCCTTTAGCTTCTCCAATTTATCTGCAAAATAAAATTTGAAACTTTCAGTAGATAGATGAGTTTTACCAGTGTTTATTTGATTAATTTCTTCCTCATCGTCACTGCTTTCAATTGATGCTTGATCAAAGATTTGTGTCTTTTCTGAACTATCTTCTGAAGAAACAGATTCTCCATCTTGATTTTTCTCATCATCCGCAAACACATCCATCCATTCTTTCATCAACTCTGGCTCTTGAATGATTTGTGCAACAAATGCTCTAAACTTTGAATTACTATTAGCCGGAATATATTTGTCCCAGCTAAATCCCTTTGGCAATTTTTCATCTTCTTGACCTGGAGGCATAGTAATACAAGCTTTCTTCTTTCCATCTTCAATAGCACGGGATGATGACGGTTGTTGAGCTACCTGATGATATATTGCTTTCCGATAATAATCATTGTTCCCAAAAGGATTCTGAGCTCCACCTGCTTCTCGGTTGGTACATTCCCTCTTGAAATGTCCTTTTTCCCTGCACCGAAAACAAGTAACTTTAGACTTATCAAAACCTAAAGTAGAAACATTAGCATCACGTAAGTCATCTCTTCCTGTGATCTGCTTAAATTTCTCAGCTCTCCTCAACACGCTCGCTAAACACCACTTAATATCCATTAGCTCCAATTCCTCAGCGTCAATCTGATCGTAATCCTCTTTTGTTAACATAGGATTTCCGATTCTTCCCGCAACCAAACTCTCATATGATTCTAATACAGTAACTAGTAATGCCATATGACCTTTAGCGACTTCTTCAGAGATATTTTGACTGTTCTGAAGATGCAACGCGATGTTGCATTGTAGCACATTACCATTACCATTGTTTGAGCTTTGAACCTGATAATTTGAAGTCGAAGCATTAGGATTAACACTCGGATATGAAGAAAATCCACTGTTGTTGTTTGAGCTTTGACTGAGTGATCCGGTTGAGTTTTCTGCGCTGAAAGCAGTTTAGATCTTCGGACTTGTTTCAACATTTTGAACATTACCTTTGAAATACATCTTGATATCTTGTTGACCACTTGAATTGTTCGTTCTAGCGATCTTTTGTTGTTCAAGATCTTGTCCTTCAAGTTTTTCAATGAATTGATCAATTGTCAATCTATCATACTCTCCGGTATTCTTCAAAATCATAAGATATGTACCCCATTCTTTTTGAGGTAAAGCATTAGCTAATTTTTCAACCCATTCCTCACGATCTTTAGTGATATCCAACCGAGACATTGAATGCACTAGATGACAATATCTCTCAATAAGAGTCTTTGTAGTTTCACCCGACAAACTTGAGAACAATTCAAATTCTTTCTTTAATAGAGACTTTTTATTCTTGATCATCTCTGTACTTCCTTCGAATTTTGTACGAAGTGCTTCCCAAATCGAACGTGCACTATCATCATGTTGAAGTAATATGAAAATGTCTTCTTTCACAGCTTGTTGAAGTAAACTTATCATCATTTTTTCTGCCCTGTACATTTCTCTCTCTTTTTCCGTAAATTCAGAAATATTCTTTGTAACTCCCACATTATTACGAGGTCTAACGTACTTAGTTTCAATACACTCCCAAGACCTTAGATGATTTTCTTAAACCCAGTTTTCAAAACGTTCTTGCCAACTGTAGTATTCTTCAATGCTCATCAACTTAGGAGGTTTCTGTAACGTTCCCGTTTCATTTTCCATAGTTACACTCTGAGCAACGGTAACGGGAGTACCCGGGGCAGTAGCAAAGGCATTATAAAATTCGTTATCCATGTTTCGGTATTGAGATTTCTCAAAACACAGACTTTTCAAACGAACTAAAGTTTTCAAACGAACTGGAGATGTTTCACACGACCTGAACTAAACTCAAACGACCTGGAGACCTAAGTTCAATCCGTGCGATCTGAGTTACTTCAAACGATCTGGACCTAATATGAACTCGTGCGAACTGACGTGATGTCAAACCGTGCGACCTGAACAAACTTTCAAGCGAACTGAATACCTTTCACACGAACTGATCTACTTCGTGCGATCTGATTGATTTTCCATGTGACTTCGTGCGAGCTGGAAATAATTTCACACGACCTGACACAATCTCGAACGATCTGACAAGGTTTTCACACGATTTGGTCCATTTTATCAAGTTTTAGGTTGATTTTAGGTCTGATTTGTTCAAGGATTGATTAAAACTCAGTTTTACATGTTATATGTGAAAATCAGATCATTTTAACCATGAAATCTCAGTAAATTTGATGAAAAGGTGTAAAAGAATGAGTAGAAGTGAGTAGAAATCAGATTTTTCCTTGAAAATAAGCTGAAATGGTAAGAACTCTTCTTCCTGAGCTCTGATACCACTTGTAGGATCGGGGAATCGATCTAAACGAGTCGATCAGAAGAGTTCTTGACCAAATCAGAGGCGGAATTCATTGATTTGATCTTCATTCAGCTTGATATGCACTTAGAAGTAGATTAACTGTCGATTGTATTGATATAACAACGTTTTACAGGCTGGAGACACTTCGGCAGAGCTTCGCTACCGGAATCAGAAAGTTACAAATGAAATCCCAAGCACACATATATATAGGGAGTCCAGGTCGCACGAACTAAGCAGGTCCAGGTCGTGCGAACTGGTCAGTTCGTATGAACTGGCCAGGTCGCATGAACCTACTGGTTCTGCCCTGTTTCCCGTTTCTTTTCGAACTACGCGTCTTGGTTTATCTTTCTTATTACACGACTCGATACAAGACGAAGTCAACAGACATATGCACCAACATTTCTTATGGCGAGAAACTCTATCCCAAGCCACCA
Organism: Helianthus annuus; assembly: GCF_002127325.2. Lineage (NCBI taxonomy): Eukaryota > Viridiplantae > Streptophyta > Magnoliopsida > Asterales > Asteraceae > Helianthus > Helianthus annuus. The sequence continues at coordinate 146,889,977 of NC_035449.2, forward strand.
AATGCATTTTCTTATCCTCCGATGATCCTCCCCAAAGGAACTTTCTTATCATGCTTTCCAAGTCGGGTATCACTTTCTTAGGAGCTTTGTAAAGCTAGAAGTAGTAAGAGGGTAAGCTTTCCATGACCGATTTGATGATGACCACCCTTCCCCCAATGGACAAAAGATGAGACTTCCAATTAGCAAGGCGAGCACGAAAGGTATCGAAGACCGGTTGCCAATTATTAATATGGTTCATATTGGCACCGACCTTAAGACCCAAGTACTTGAACGGCGGATTATAGGGCTTACAACCCACCTCCAACGCCATCTCCCCTATTTCAATCGAACCCACTCCAATACCGTAAAGGTTGGATTTATCAATATTAATTTTGAGGCCCGAAAAAATGTGGAAACATCACAAGATTCTAACAATGTTCACAATCTCATTCTTAGACCATTCACCCACCATAATGGCATCATCCGCATACAATAGATGGGTGATAGTAGGCTCATTATTGGGGGTAACAATATCTTTTATGACTTCCGCCTCCTTAGCACTCTCGATCAAACACGATAAAGCCTCCATCACAACCAAAAAAAGAAATGGAGAGAGAGGATCCCCTTGCCTTATACCTTTCTCACATTTAAAGGTGAAGATAGGAGACCCGTTGACCAAAACCGAAGACTTGGCCGACTTAAGAATACCCAAAATCCAATTACACCACTTACTATGGAAGCCCATTTGCTGAAGGATATTCACCATGAAGTTCCAATTAACGTTATCGTACGCTTTCTCGAAATCAATTTTAAGGATAAAGGCTTTTGATTTCCTTTTTTTAATCCACAACATGAGCTCGTTGATAATTAGAGGACCGTCTAAAATGAATTTGCCTTTAAGAAAAGCCGATTGAGATTCCGAAATGATATTGTCCAACACCTTCCGCAAGCGATTGGCTAACACTTTAGAGATAACCTTACTAATAACCCCAACCAGATTGATAGGCCTGTAGTTGTTGAGCGAAACCGGATCAGAAACTTTAGGAATAAGAGCAATAAATGAAGCCTTGCTAGCTAAATTAATATCACCCGAATTATGAAACCAAGCAAAGATTCTTGCAAAGTCTTCTTTGTAAAATTCCCAAAAGTGCTTGATGAATCTCAAATTCTTTCCATACGGAACAGGGGCCTTGTCATCCCCGCAATCGAAGACAGCTTCTTTGATTTCAAGATCCGAGAAAGCTTCAGTCAACAAATTACTATCGGCTTCCGAAATTTTTTTTAATGTTGCTATAGAAAACCACAGGCCTGTTAGGATACGACTCTTTAAACCTATCCCGAAAAAAAGAAAGAACCTGTTTCTTTATGATAGACGGCTTCGCGCACCATTCTCTATTAATATTAAGACCATGAATAGTGTTCACGGCTTTCCTGCTATTGACCAAGGCGTGGAAAAACTTGGAGTTCTCGTCACCCTCCACCGCCCACTTCGACCGAGCTCTTTGTTTAATATCCAAGTTTTTTCTATAGTCCACCTCTTTAATGATTTTCCTATTTTCCGCCAAAATCCATTCTTCTTCTTCTGTCAGGTTCCTTGATTCCATTTCGTTCTCCAAATTCTCCAACCCCGAAATCGTCAAATTCTGTTTTTCATTTTCTTTTGCAATAAAATCATCCCTCCAAATTTTTAAACATGGTCAAATGTGGGCAAACTTGGAAGTGAGGCTAACGTCGGGCGGATCAAAAGGCACAAACTCCTCCATGGCGGCCTTGACCGAATCCTCGAAACCCGGCTTCCCAATCCAAGAACTATAAACCCAGAATGGACGAGGCCCAAATTTAAGATTAGAAAGCTCTAAAAAGATCGGGCAATGGTCAGAGTATCTACTCGGAAGCACTCTCACACAAGCCGATGGCCATTTGTTGAAAAATCCGAACAAACCAAGAATCGGTCCAACTTGCTTAATTTCTTCCCATTATCCCTAATACATGTAAACTTACGACCCTGCATCGGATATTCCCGTAAATCATTATCAAAAATAAATTTATTGAAATTTTCAGCACAACCCGGTTTGAACTTAGACTGCTTCCTTTCCTCTGGAGACCGAACCACGTTGAAATCTCCTACAACAATCCATTTTCCTTCTGTAGGATTCAACAGTTGCGAAAGTTCAGTCCATAACTGCAGCTTAGCCGCGGTATTTTGTGGGGAGTAATCATTAATCAAATTAATAATGTCCCCACTACCAACCATCATCGAGCCTTTAATAATCAAGTAGCACCTATTCTGAATAACAGAGTTAATTTTCAGAATGTTAGGATCCCAGATCCAAATCAAACCCCCTGAAAGCCCAGTAGACGCCGCACTGGCAAACTTGAACTTGTTGCTACCCCATAGACTCGCTACACCCAACCTAGATATGGACTCCACCTTTGTTTCTTGAAGGGCCATAACTCCAATTTTATTTGATAACCTCAATTCCTTAACCCACATAGCTTTGGACCCCCCCCGAGAATACCTCTGATATTAATAGACAGAATATTCATTGGAAAACAGCATTCATACCTTCACCTCTGATTGAATCCCTGATTAATTCGTTGTGGCTGCCAAGATTAACTCCCACTAGATTCCCGATGTTAATTGTTTCCTCAATCTCTTCATCCATCCGCATGTCGAACGAGTCTTTAACTTCCTCCGTTTGATCATCAGCTTGACCGTCATGACGATTGTTCGCCGTTCTCAGGTCTGGTGCCACCGGTATATTACTTTCCGAAGATTCCGATTCCCCAGCGTCACTCACCACTTCATTTTGAACCAAACCATTATGCTCTTTAGCTTGTATAGAGTCATTGTTTTGTTCACCTACCGTCACATTTAGATCGAACCTAAAATTTCCGTTTTCCCTTGCCCGTTTCCTGGGCCTGTCCAAAGAGTTTGGGCTAGAACCCCCTTGATGTTTATTAGCTTTGTTTCTGGGCCTGGGTTTTAGAATTCTTTTTTTGGGCCTCACGTTTTGATCAGCTGAATTAAAAAAATACAAATCATTCCTTTTAGAATTACTAATAGCATTTGACTCTTGGGCCCCACCCACTAAAGATTGCATTTTCCCGACGTTATTGGATACGTAACCATCTCCATTCTCTTTTGTGATAAAATTGGTGTTTCCAAAAAAGGCAGCTTCTTTATTTCCTCCTGGCTCTTCGTTTCCTACCACCGTCCCCAGATCTTCCAAACGGTGACTGACCGGAGTCGGCGATTGATTTTCCGGCCGAAAATTAACCGGAGACGACGATTCCTCAGACGGAAAAATAACTTTACCAATACTATCCGGAACCCACTCACTAAATTCTTCTTCAATCCAAACGCGATATTGTTTGTTCTTCCAACGTAACGTAATGTGATCATGAATTCTATCGCCCTCCCCTACCAACAGACCAATCCAACTGACTGATAAATTCCCGTCTTCCACTTACACCTGAGAACCATGCACGATCTTCCTGAAAAGTTCTACAATTCTGTTAAAAACTTCGTTGTTGTAACACCCTGTGTTTTCGAATGTCAAAGTCAAAGTCAAAGTCCAAATCAACTTTTTCTTATTTGACTGTTAACGTTTCTTTTTGCTTTTTGTATTATGTGGAGTAAGTGTTGTCTAAATAAAATGATCGAATGTTTAATCAATGCGACCGATTTACGACTGTGAATAATAGGAAGTAACAATGCGATAAAGCTAATAAATCGATAATCAAGTTAATCAAATCAATCAATCGAACTCGAGACTCGAACTATGCGGAACTGGTGTGGTAATACTTACGTGTGTGTGTGCCTTATGTGTTACTTGTGCATGTTTACTTTATGTTTTGTGTGGTATTCAATCGAATCAATCGAAACTCGAAAAGCAATCAAACTCAATCGAAACCGACATCGAAACGTGACTTATAGATGATTGTATGTTAAATATAGTAGTTGAGACTGAAAGTAATTTGACTAGGAACTCTATCGTATTCATATCATCGTCTATTGAAATCGAAATATCGAAAACCGTCGCAAAACATTCGAAAAGGGTTGCTGATCGAACAGGAAGCATCCTGATCGAACAGGCCAGCCGATCGGCTAGCACTTTCCTGGCCGATCGAGCAGGCCATTCGATTGGAGATCCTGGCCGATCGGTTGACACTTTCCTCTTTTGGAGCCTATAAATAGCCCTGTCATTGTCACTCTTTCCACTTTTGGAAAGCTCTGACCGAACCAGCCTTGTTCTTCACCTTTTCTCAGATTTCCCTCAACTCCGATAAGTTTTCACCCTAATTCTTGTACGTTTTTTTATCATTACATGATTCTACACCTTTCTATTTTTCAAAACTTGATTTCTAACCGTGAAATCATCAAGATCTAAGTATTCTTGGGTGATGTCATCATGGTGTTCTCGAAGAACATCATACTTTGGCCTCGTTCAACCGTGAATAGCTTAGATCTGACCAATTTCCACATAAACAAACTAAGATTTGTAAAAGTCTTAACATTTTCATGGTAAAAAGGATTGAAAGAAGGATTTCCAACTTTCTTTCAACTCTTTTGCACTCAAAACCTTAAAAACCGATAGAAACGGAGCTCAGACCAACTAACTAATCATTCTGATAGTCAAGAGGTTCAAGATTCAGATTCTATCTACAAGGTTCACCGATTTCGGGTTAAACACTAAACTACCGTTCCGAACAGTTCACCGGCCGGACTTGGGTGATTCCTGTCCTAACCGGTGGAGCAAGTAAGAACCCACGTTCTACGGTTTAACTCGTTGTCAAAATACCTTAAAATCATGACAAATAATCAAAACAACCAAGTGTTAGACGAAAGGCCGACCAGGTCAGAAATGCTGGCCGAACGGCTAGGCTGTTCGAACGAACAGCCCAGCCGATCGAACATACCAGCCGATCGGCCGGACCAGCCGATCGGCCGGACCAGCCGATCGGCTAGCACATGGTTCCACACTTTTCAAATTTCATGAAGTATGCTATTGATGAAGTGATGTTCGATCGAATACGCTACTCGATTGGTAAACATTACTCTTCGGATCATGAGATACTATGCTTCAACACCTAATCGATTTTTCAACTCATTCGAAGTAAGGAGTGCCAGCCGATCGAACAGGCTGTTCGATCGAGTGACATTCTGCTGAGAACCACTTCTGAAGTTCCTAACCGATCGGTTAAGCCGGCCGATCGAACAACACGTTCGATCGATCGACCTGAAATGTAAGAACACTTCAGTGTTCTCAAATACTACAACGAAAATTTCAAAAGTTCAAACCATCATACACAAACACATCAGAGGAAGAAACAATCCACTCGAATGGACCAGCCGATTGAGCCTACCGGCCGATCGAACAGGACTGTTCAAACGAACTTTCAAGCCGAACGAACAGCCCGTTCGATCGAACCTGCTGTTCGATCGACCAGGCTATTCGATCCATTTACACTTGTTGCATTTCCACGTTACTCATTTTTGTGCTATCGAACTATTCAGGCTAACCCTACTCTCAGCGCTCCCTTCAGTCCATAATCAATCACTGTGAGTATACTCGAACCCTTTTTGCTTTAGCACTTTTGGGTGTTACATACGTTACTTATCAAAATCACAAACGAACACACTATTCAAACTATTTGAATGCTAACCGACTGCATGTATTACGTGACTCAATGTATGCTTGTTGTTATGTTTACACGTGGAATGCTGTCTACCTGCCTTAGCAACGTAGTACTATAGTTTGGACTCAGCATCCGTTCACACATGGGTTGTTAAGGACAATTACTTGCATGGATTACGGTGGTAATCATGTAGTGCGAACTGTCTCGGACAGTCAACCCGCAATCGTTGGTATTGATAGGTCCATGTCGATAATTAACATGCATCATTTCCCTCTGTGTACGTGCTGGTTATGCGTAAACTATTCGAACTCTATATGCTATTATCAAACTTGTATGCTCACCTTTACATTATATGTATTGACTTTATTTTAACGTATGTGACAGGTGTTTAGGATGCTTACTTGCTCTATTTGCTGTGAAATCGAGACTAGGAAAGAGTCTAGAAACCAAGACAATTTACATTTATGTTTAATTTGAATCTGAGTTGTCGGAACAGGATTAATTGTTTAGATGTTATCTGTAATAACTTGTTATTTATTCGGGATATGGTATGGGACGTATCATTTAAACTGAATTTGTATTAATAGTTGTTGTGGAAACTTCTGGACAATCTGTTTCGCTCAGTGCCGCGCCCCAATGATTCCGCCATCGGTTGGGGTGTGACAGATTGGTATCAGAGCCATAACTATAGGGAATTAGGTGAGACACGACCTAGTCCGGGTCGCTGTCGTAGAGACCTAGACTATAGTTAGGAACCATCAGACCAAGTTTCTGTGCTTTATTCTGCAATTCTTTGCTATCACTGCACTCGAATTTTCAATAAAAGTTAAGCAATTTGGTCAGGAATAGGTGTGAAAACCGCAAACTCTCGACTAAATTGCCTGACTAATGATGATTTTATCCATTTCGTCATGCTTATCCTGATGTTTTCACTAACATACGAGGGGAATTATGCCAAAACAGGAGTGAAATCCATATTTTGATGAATAATTTCCCCAAGTATTCTAAAAACAAGGAAGAAATTGTTAAGCCAGGGGTGAAACCCTAACCTTGGCAATTTATTCCGGACGTGTTTCCATCTCACCAAAACTTCGACGGACTCCAACGACCTGAACTCACAAGTAGGACCTAAGGGATGCGTGTGGAATGCCCGAAAATCGAGGCAGAAACACGCCCTTAAAGTCGAAAGTGACGACAAGTCTAATGTGAATAGTCGAATCGCTTTGGGTAGTCGATGTGACAACTCGAGTTTCCGAGATTCCACTTTCGCATTTATTGCACGTTCACTGTATGTTTAGTTGTTTACTTGCACAATTGGTTTGCTTTGTAACTGTATACGCTGTGAATTGATAAAGTGTATTGTGATTATTGCATGGTTATGTGTTATTTCGCGAATGATATGACAAATGCATGAACTTGGTGATGAAACTGTAAATTATGTTGTGATGGGTGTGCTTTATGTAAAAGGTGATACTTAGGGGTGAGTAGAGTAGTTAGTGAAATGTTTAGTAACCCTTAACCCTAATCATTCTCACAATCATCATACGTACTTCAACATTCCTCTACAATTCTCTCTACAATCATCTTCTTGGAAAGCTCTTAATCATCACTCTTGATCCCTCTCTTCATCTAGAATCAATCTAAGGTAAACATTTAATGATTTCTTGTTGTTAATCCTTGATTATGTGATTCATGCAAAACCATAGTTCTTCATACAATAGTTCTGTGTTTATTGATCGATTCTGATTGTTGTGAAATGGATATGATCAGTTATGTAATCACTTGCTGAATGTTAAGATGCCTGTTATGATAGAATGTTGATTGTGGATTTGATTACTGCACTGCGAATATGAAATTAGGGTTTCTCGATCGTAGAAACGTAACTGTTACAATGATGTTGAATGTTCGCATGATTGATAGTGGCCCGACTCTTGATTTCATGTAAAGTCCGAGCTTTGGTTACTTGATGCTGTCCGAGTTATGCATTATGTTTTGTGAAGTCCGAATTATTGTAAAGGACACTAGGTCCGGATTTTTCATACTCACAAGGTCCGAACTTTATTAAGGAACCAAGGAGTCCGAATTTTTGTTAAGGAAAGCATATATGTCCGACTTTTGTTTAATATATGTGTTCGAATTTTGTTTAATATATATGTCCGACTTTTGTATGATATATATGTCCGACTTTTAATGATACAAGGGGGGGTCCGACCTTTTGATGATGTAAGGGGGTCCGAATTTATGTAGGAGATGCTCATGGGGTCCGAATTTTAAAAGGCATGCTTGGTCCGAAGTTTTGCTTGCATATGTTGTCCGAGTTTATGCTTTGATGGCCTATGTCCGAGTTTTAAGAATTGTATGTCATCCGAGTTTTATTGAGATGGCAAGGTCCGAACTTCTATGATTGATATGGTCCGAGTTTCTTGTGTAATGGAATGGTCCGAGTTTGTATGACATGATATGGCCCTAGTTTCTTGTGTAATGTTATGGTCCGAACTCTTATGTTATGTTATGGTCCGAAATATAGTAATGATACATAATCCGAGCTTCTGTTAATTCTGCTAAGCATGTCAACCCTGTTAAGTTAAGTTGATTAATCCTGTTAATCAATTAACTCTGTTAACTCTATTTATTCAGTTAGCTCATTAGTTCTATTAGATGTTAACTCTGTCAAGTGCGATTGGATGAACGTGAAATAACTGTTATATGTTACATGACGATGATTGCTTAAACACACTTCGTGACATATATTGCATGCGAATCCATGCGAGCTTAACTGATTGTGTATACATGCATAACTATAGGACTTGACTGATTTCTTGTGAGCACATAGTTTAGCATACCGAGCAAACCAAGGTGAGTTCACACTCTTTACCAAGGCATGGGATTCCCGGGGATAGGGAATGGGTTGAATGATGGGATTGAACAATTTCTCGTACTTACACGGTTACTAGACTATCTACCATGGTCCTCGGGTTAAGCAGGACACTTACGTAAAACCTACGTAAACAAGTACATACTACTGTCTTCCGGAGTCAGGAAGGACACTTACGTAAAACCTACATAAACTCACACATGCTACTGTCTTCCGGAGTCAGGAAGGACACTTACATAAAACCTACGTAAACCCCACGCGTACCACTGTCCTCGGGTAAAGAAGGACACTTACGTAAAACCTACGTAAAGCTTGTAAATACTACTGTTCTCGGGTTAAGAAGAACACTTATGGTTACGAATAGTCTAGTGTATATGCAAACATGGGAAGCCCCCACTAATGGAACATACAAACATGGGAAGCCCCCACTAATGGAACATACAAACATGGGAAGCCCCCACTAATATCGTAAAAAGGTTTGGGAAACAGGGTAAACAGATTAATCATGTTTTTGACTATGGGAAACCCCCACCAACTATGGATACGTTTTGGGAAACAAGATAAACTGGTTAAACATATTTTCAACATGGGAAACCCCCACGACAAGTGAGCCAGCTAAAGACAAACTACGTTTTCGTAAAACACTTAAAACGTACACCCAACTGTGAACTCGCTCAACATTGTTGTTGACTAGCTGTTACATGCCTTGCAGGCCTTTTTGTGCATGTCGAAGGAACTTGCTGTCTGGGAAGCTGGAGTGGTCATGGGTCGGGACACAAGGAAACGCAACACAAGACTAAGAGCTTAGATGTGATTTTATAAACACTTAATGAGTTGAATATGCTTCCGCTGTAAACTGGGAAATATTGTACACTATTGTTAATAAATGAAAGTTTATTTAAATATACTTATGATGTTCAATGTGATTGGTGGTTAAGATCCTGGTCAGTCACGCCTCCAAGCGGTTGTACTCCGCATGTGGATTTTGGGGGTATGACAGATTGGTATCAGAGCCATTGGTTATAGTGAACTTGGTTTTAAAAAGGGGAAACTGTTTTTGTAAAACCAGACTATAACCGGACAGTTCTGAAAACGGGAATACGACCATGACACTCAGCTCCAGATTGCAAGGTTCGTCTCTCTTATACTCATTGTACTTCATACCTAGTGAACACCTACATACGATATTGCATGTGATTGCACGTTTAGCACACCAATATGAATTCATGAACACTTTCACGTAATAAGTGACCGATAGGGTGGTCTTTCCCTAAACCTTCATAACCTACGCTATGTGATACTCTTTGATTCCTACTTGAGTGTGGGGAACCATTTGATATGAGTTAAGAGGAGCTGAGATGAACATGCAAATCACAATATTATTGTGGGTGCACACATAATAATAATGTGGGGTGCATGTGAGTCCCAGTTAGGCTTAACAAGTGGAAAAGGGGTTCTGTCCTGTTATTCGATCAGTATGAAACATAACCAACCTATAGGGGCCATAGTAGTAATTGTCCCCTACTTAAACTCAAACATGAACCTCTCATTTATAGTTGGATCATTTCGAAACTCGATGTTGACGAGTATTACCGGAACACCCATTAGAACATCTAGCGAACCGTGTAGAATGTTAGGTGCTTATACGAACGTCCCTGAGTTGGATGTCCTCGCGTCGAATGATTGAACGACATTTACCCTACTCCTCCTCGTTTTCTGAAACTCATGGATTGACGTCTCTGATCCCGAAGTGCGATCACTTCCGCAACACTCTCGTATCAGGCAGTGAACTACTTGAACCACTCGTAACAACGACGGACAGGAAGATGAGCGTGGCACCTTACCGACTTCAGTACGGGTTAAGTAAAACGTCATCAACCCAAGGAGCAATGACAGTTTTGGGAGCTCTAGTAGCAGTAGCAACAACACTGGGTGTGGTACTCGCGTTGGGCAATTAGGATTGGTGCGGACAACGCCAAGATTGTAGCAACATGGTGGCCTTCATGCTTTTAGTAACAAATCACTTCGTCACTGTTCGACCCAGCCCTGGTACATCTTGAAACCGAACCTGCTATGGAAACGGCAGATGGCGAGCCTATTGAAACCTCATATGGGTGTAGGAATGCAAACTCGACCTTGTGGGACAAGTGATCAACGTCGACCATCCTTTTGTTACCCTTGATAGATTTGACGCAGTAGCCGTGTGGATTGGCTACCCAGATATCGTATGCATACACCCAGTGAGGAGAAAAAAAACCTTGTACGAGAAATGTTCCCTCTTACGGCGTATCAGAGTGGCACCACGGTTACCTTTATTTCAGCAAGAAAGGCCAGGAGTGTCTACGGAAGAATTACCCCGCAATGTTAACCCTCAACACAAATGTCAAGACTAAGGAAAGGAGGATCGAGGATCCACCAATTATTCGTGACTTCTCCCTAAATGTTACCCGAAGAACTGTCAGGTTTATCTACACATCGACAGGTGGGATGTCAGACCTGTATCATGCAAGAAGTAACCCTCGTTATTGGTATACCTTACTACCTTACACCAGGAAGGTGGCAGGAACTGTCTAAATCAACTCCAGGAATTATTGGACTCGAGCTTCGTCGGACCTAGTTTTCGCTTTAGGGAGCCTCGTTATACTCAAGAAGAGAAGTTGTTCCGCATGTGTAGCGATTATCGAGAACTCAACAAAGTGACAGTGAAGAACCGCTATCCTCTTCCACGAATTGATGATTTATTCGACCAGTTGCAAGGGTCGATGTTGGTGCAGTTGTCTGTCGACTACATCTTCGTTCGAGTCTTAGGCTAGGGCTGATTGTATAGTGAACGGAAATTGAGTAATCATGTATTAGATAGGTCTGCTTATAGGTCATATCAGGAGGTCCGCTTATATGTCACATATATAGGTTCGCTCATCTGACTGATGATAGGTCCGCTTATATGGACATGTCCATATAAGCGAACCCATATGCCTATATATAGGGGTGTCATATGAGCGGTTCAGTAGCAGTTGTATGTGTGTACGGCGAAGCCCTGCCTGTTTGTCTCCAGAACTTGTATATGTGTCAGATAATCAATAAAGGAGACGTTAAGTAGTGAAATCAAGCTGAACAAAGACTAAATCAATGAATTCCGCCTCTGATTTAGTCTAAGCACTCTTCTGATCGACTCGTCAGGTCGTCTAACGTTCCTACAAGTGGTATCAGAGCCAGTTGTGAGTTAGTTTGCCCGATACAAAGCCTTTTACCCCTACTTTTTGAGATTCTGACAGTTTGGACGGTTAAAATGGACTGAAAAGTTGACATAAGGTGTAAAATCTAGTAATAACAAACCCTTGAAGAGATTAGACTCAAATTCAGACTAAAAGTGACCAAAAACAGCTCGTAAAACATATTCGCTTATATGACAGTTATATGGTTCGCTTATTTGGTCCGCTCCAAGGTTCATCATTGATAGGTTCGCTCCTGTGGTCCGCTCAAAATGTTATGTTTCTTAGCATGTTCGCTCGTGAGATCCGCTCGTAGGCAACTGTTTATTGGAGGTTTGCTTTTCTGGTTCGCTTGAAGGGTTATTGATCAGGTTCGCTCGAAAGGTTGATCAGGTTCGCTTATAGGGTGATTATTCTGGTCCGCTCGAAGTGTTTGTTCTGGTCCGCTCGAAAGGTTGTTATCTAGTCCGCTCGAAGTGTTTTAGCTGGTCCGTTCTTTGGTTTATTTCTGGTTCGCTCCTGTGGTCATCATCTGGTTCGCTTATTGGGTTATTGGTCTGGTCCGCTCATAGAACTACTTGTGGTTCGCTCTTTGGTTCATAGCTGGTTCGCTTATTCGGTGTTTGAAGATTTGTTTTTCTGACTGTTGTGTGTTAAGTTCACAGTTATTGTTAAAATGGAAAATCAAGACTTTTACAACATGTTTGCTGGTAGTGGTGGAGTTACTCAGAGTCCGGCGAGCATCATGCAAAACGTGAATTTGGAAAACGAACTGGGAACCATGCAGAAGCCACCAAAGTTGATGAGTTTAGACGAGTATTCGGGATGGTCCGGGAGATTTAAAAACTGGGTTCAGGCCAACCATTTAGAGTGTTGGTTGAAGATCGAATCAAAATATGTACCTCCAATTGATGGGCTCAGGAGTGTTAAAACAATTGGGAGTCTTACAGAAACGGAACAGGCAGATTTCAAGGCAGAGAAGAAAATGGTGAGTATACTGCAACAAGCAATCAAAGAAGACATCCTGGTGCTGCTACAACATGATGAGAGTGCGCAATCTATCTGGCAAGCCTTAGAAAAAAAGTTTAAAGGAAGTGCTTCCATGATAAAGAACAAGAAGGCGCTGCTTAAGAAAGAATTTGATATTTTCACCGGAGTTAAAGGAGAGTCGACAAAGCAGTTGATAGAAAGATATTGTCATCTAGTTGTTGAAATGAGAAGATTAAACATTGAGAAATCAGATGAAGAATGGATCGACAAACTCTGTGACGCGCTTCCCTATGACGAGTGGGGAACTTATCTGATGATGCTGAAGAATAGTTCTGACTTTGTGAACTACAATCTGAGTGTGTTTATTGAGAAGATAGAAGCTCATGAACTTGAGCTGCTGAAGATAAAGAAGATGAACTCAACCAGTATGCAGCAAGATGTGTCATTGTACTACAAAGGCAGTCCGTCAGCAACAAATTTTCAAAGTCCAAAGATACAGACTGGGTTCAGTGCTGACAATACCTCAAACTTTACATCAAATTCTTATCAGTCAAGCAATTCTACTCCGTTTGCAAATGTTGAGCCAAATGTTAAAGTTCCAGAACAGAGTTCGCCTCAAAGCTCTACTGGATCAAACCAACAGGCATTCGTTTCTGGCGTTCAATGTAATATTGCTGTAAACATTAAAAACGGGAATGAGATAACGGAGAATGCCGCAAAGCAACACATTGCATTATTAGCTTCTGTTCTTGAGGCATATGAGGGCTTAGTGGCAGGGAGGATCGGTAATCCTGACATGACGAAGGAGGATTACGACCAAATCGATCCCGAAGAGCTTGAATTGATCGACATCAAATGGGGCATGGCGAGTTTAGTGCGCAGGGCTCAACGTTTTATGGAGATTACTGGCCGAAACAGTCTATCAGGCCCCGATCAAAAGTTAGGGTTTGATAAGTCAAAGGTTACATGCTTTAAATGTAAAGAACGTGGTCACTTCAAACGTGAATGTCCCAACCGTGAAGTGAACAATCATCAAAACCCGTTCACAAACGACTACTACAAACAGGCGATCTATCACAGACCAAATCAACAGCCAGCTGTTCAGAGGCCACAGATCGAGAATAAACCGGAAAAGGCGCTCATTGTGAATCAAGATGATGAAAAAGTCGCTGATGGGTTTAGCTGGGATAAATTTATTTAGGGAAAAGATGATCAGGCTATGATGGCAGAGGTAGTTGAAATTCATGAGGTAGTTGCTGAGTCTAAGGTTGTTGATGAAATGGTTCACGAGGTTGTTGATGAGGTAGTTCATGAAGTTGTTGTTGAAGTTATTTCTGAGGTTGTTGATGAGGTGGTTCCTGAGGTTGTTGAAAAAGTCTCTACGGAAGGTGCTGCAGAAGTTGAGGAAACAGTGGCTGAAGTTCTCAACTATCAATCACAGCAGGAGCAATTTGTTTATACAATGAAATCTATTATGCCTCCTAACGTTTTTGATTCTTTTGCAGATTACTTTGAAGAGCCGAGAACCGGAACTTGCCCCAGATTTGAAGAAGAGAAAGAAACAGTCGAGGAGGTGATCGACGTTTCCAAAGAGATGACCGGGGAGGTTTTAAAGGACATCGCAGACAAAGTCAGTTGATAAGGTGTCAGTTATAGGAGAGGAAATTGGAGTTCTAGAGGTCAAAGTTGTCAAACCGTCTGTGTCAGAGTCGAATCAAGTCGGTAAAGTTGTGTGTGAGGATAAAACTGTTGTTGAAAATGTTTCAATCCCCGAAACACTATGTCAAAGTTGTTCACAACCTTGCATGGAGTGTCTTGAAAAAGACACTAAGTATCAGGAATTGAAACAACATACTGATATGGTGAAGTTTGATCTAGAACAGTTAAAAGAGGCGTATGATACGTTATCTAGGTCAATCAAAATGATTCAAAAAGAGAGCATTGAAAATGATAAAGCAACAAAGTTGGCACAATCCACATTGTTTGACAAACAAAGAGAAGTTAATTTTCATCTTGACACGATTGCATCTTTAAGAAAAGAACTTGAACTGGTTAAGATAGAAAATGACAGAATTGATCAAAAGTTAATGAGCTATGTGGCTTCATCTTATGTGTTAGAACAAATTGTACCTCAACAGCCACATGCTTCACCTGCCTTCTACAGCGTTCCACCCCCAATATGGAATCACTATACTCAGAAATATCCAGATGGGGTGGAAGCTGCGTTAAACCTTAAGTTGAAAACCATTGAAAATGATTTACCTGATAACATTGACATCACTTTCACTGCATCTGACACTGATAACGAATCCCAGGTTATCAAAACTGTTATTGATCAGGTGTTGGATGATGAAAGTGAAAAATCTGAGAAGGCTAATTCAGTGGAGTCTGTCAGTGATTCTGAGGAGGATGGGAATTTCTTAGATCGTTATCTGTCGAAATCGGATAAAAGTGCGAATGATGATCGATCATGGTGGTTTACACTATGGTTGGAACTGACAAACTTTATTCCGACATTGAGTTTCCGCTTCAGAACGTCAAGTTTGAGAATGTTGATAAAGTTTTTAAGTTGGTTGAACTGAGTGTTAACGAAATCAAGAAAAATGATTTCTTTTCGAAACTGAAAAAGTCTTTTGATACTTCACGTCCCAATAGTTCGGAAAAGAAAGATGGGGTGGGTAAAGGTCAAAACAAGAAAAATCAGTTAAAGAAACAAGGTATTGGTTTTGAGAAGAAAATGGCTAAGCAGGTGGTCAAGCCAAAATATAGGATAGATGATGTGTTTGTCGCTGGTCCTAACACTGAGGTTGAAAAAGAATACATTTTTAGTCAAAAAGCCGTGGACAATTTCAATGCAGCGCAGAAGCTGAAAGTGGAAACTGTTAATACCACTTTTGTCGAGTATGATAAACGTGTGTGCTATCGCTGCAATGAAATCGGACATATGGCTAAACAGTGTCAGAAAGTTTTTAAGAAACCGGTTGTTGAAAAATCTGTTCAAAAACAAGTGGTTGAGAAACCAAAGGTTGAAAAACCTAAGGTTCAAAACAAAAGTGTTCCAAAACAAATGGTTCAAAAATCTCGACCAAAATCACCGGTTGTTTCAAAGGGTAAAAAAGAAATGATTTCTCCGATCCGTATTCTTAAAAGAGGTGAAACATTGAAGTCGGAGGATAAGCCAAAGTCGATTTTCGAGATTGGCGAATCTTCTAAGTCTCACAAGACTTCAAAGTTTTACCCCAAGGCAAAAGTTTTTGAAAATCAATCGTGGATCGTGAAATCGATACCATCAGTTGAAATCAAGAAAATGGAAAATGTTTTGAAAAATGAGTCAAATCTTGTTAAAAATGATGTTGTTGAGTTTGAGACTGAGCTTGATAAGTTTTTGTCAGAATTTCCCACAATTAACAACAAAGTAAAACAAGATGTGAAAGAAAAAGAGGCTTCAAATGTCATATTTAACTTTCCTAAAACAAATGAGAAGTGCGATGTAGTGTTTGGATCCATGTCAGAAGTCAAGAAATCGTGGGCATCATTGTTTGAGTAATGTGTTTGTGTGTTGGTTGCAGGGGCTGCCCAAGTCGATTCTTTCGAGGTGGATTATGGACAGTGGAGCATCACGCCACATGACTGGGTCTTTAGCTCTTCTGTATGATGTCAAGTCGATAAATGGAAGCTATGTGGGGTTCGCAGGGAACCAAGGTGGACGAATTGTCGGCCAAGGAAAGCTTACTAATGGAGTGATATCTTTCGACAAAGTGAACTGCATCGTAGAGTTAACAAACAACTTGTTGAGTATATCACAAATCTGTGATAAAGATTTCAGTGTGCATTTTACAAAGTCTGAGTATTTGGTTTTGAAACCAGGGTTTAAAATCCCTGATGAGTTGGTGTTGTTGCGCGCTCCGAGGGTTAATGATCTTTATATTTTAGATATGAGTGCTGCAACGCCAACAACTCATCAAAAACAATGTTTTGTCACAAAATCAAAAGCTACTGAAAAAGAATCTGTGATGTGGCACCGGAAAATGGGTCATATCCATGTACGAAAAATGAATTTTCTGGTGCACAATGATTTAGTTGAGGGTGTAAATGTTAAAAACTTTCATTTTCCTGATGATTGCATTGCTTGTAAAAAGGGTAAACAGGTTCGAAAGTCACATCCGCCAAAGATGCTCAACACTATCAGGTTACCTCTTGAGAGATTGCACATGGATCTCTTCGGGCCTGTCAATGTCAAAAGCATTAGCGGGGATTCTTATTGCTTGGTGGTGACAGATGATTATACGAGGTTTTCGTGGGTTGTTTGCTTGGAGAGAAAAGATGAAACATTCGAGTCTTTGAAGATACTTTTTAAGAAGATGGAAACGGTGTACAAGGTGCCAATCCGGAGGATTCGGAGCGATAATGGAACGGAATTCAAGAATAACAAGATGTACGAGTACTGCAACGAGAAGGGAATTCTTCATGAATTCAGTGCGCCATACACACCACAATAGAACGGCATAGCTGAACGAAAGAATAGGACCCTGATCGAGACAGCACGTACAATGTTGGCCGATTCCAAGCTTCCAATCTATTTCTGGAGTGAAGCAGTGTCAGCGGCATGTTACACTTTGATTAGAGTTTTAACAGTCAAGAAATACAAAAAGACGTGTTTTGAGCTGCTGCATCGCTACAAGCCAAATCTTGAGTTTTTAGAACCTTTTGGCTCACCTTGCACTTTTATCGATGAGAATGGTAAATTCGGAGCAAAAGCTAACGAAGGGTTCTTTGTAGGTTACGCCAGCCCGCTAAAAAGGGTGTTCGTGCCATGTCTGGGGAAGGTGATTCAGGTCCAACACGTGGATTGTCAGAAGCACACTCCATCGCAACAACTTCCCGGACAAAGATTCCTGTTCGACTACGACAAACTCTGGGAGTCGTTTCATTTGCCGTCTGAGCCGAGTGATGAGGAACTTGCTCTTATGTACCTGTATCAGCAAAGTCAGTCACAGGAGCTAGTATCTAGACCGCTAGATGTTCCTACACCCACCGTGGGTACTCACGATGATGAAGCAGGACCAAGTGGAACTATTCATGAACCGCCAGAGGAACCAGCTCCGTCATTTGACGTTTCTGACGACTCAGAGGAGGAACCCGCTCCAACCTTTGACGAGGAGCCAAATGATACATCAGAGGATGCTGTTGATCAAGCCGTTGATCTCGATATTTCGTATCTGGAATCAGAAGTAGTTGTGCCTGACACAGTGATGCCACAGACACTGTCTTACCACCCTTCAGAACAAATTATTGGCGACCTACAAAGTGGTGTCAAGACGAGACATCAAATAGACCAAGCTTTTACATGTTTTTACTCTTCTATTGCTGATATGCAGAAAGAAGTCTCACTTAAATGTTTTATTTCGCAGATGGAGCCCAAAACTTACAAAGAGGCATTGACCGAAGACAGCTGGGTTAATGCAATGCAGGAGGAACTGCAACAGTTTGAAAAACTGGGCGTCTGGAGACTTGTTGATCTGCCGAAGAATCAGAGATTTATCAAGACGAAATGGGTCTTTAATTGTAAACGAGATGACAGAGGAGTCGTGGTGAGGAACAAAGCACGTCTTGTGGTTCAAGGCTTCAGCCAACAGGAGGGAATAGACTATGATGAAGTTTACGCGCCGGTTGCAAGGCTTGAAGCAATTCGTATTTTTCTAGCCTTTGCATCTTGGAAAGATTTCAAAGTCTATCAACTCGATGTTAAATCAGCTTTCCTGTATGGCAAAATCCGAGAAGAAGTGTATGTGGGGCAACCGCCGGGGTTCACAGACCCACAACACAAAGACAAAGTGTATCTACTGGACAAAGCGCTTTACGGACTTCACCAGGCCCCGAGAGCCTGGTACGAGACGCTTTCGACTTACTTGCTGGACAACGGGTTCACAAGAGGCACAGTAGACAACACTTTGTTCACGAAAGAAGAAGCAGGCCACTTGCTGATCGTGTAGATATACGTTGATGATATAATTTTTGGTTCCACCAACGATGATTTGTGCAAAGAGTTTGAGAGAGTAATGAAGAAGAAGTTCGAGATGAGTTCAATGGGGGAGATGAAGTTCTTCCTCGGGCTGCAGGTAGAACAAATGCCCGACGGAATCTTCATTCACCAGTCAAAGTATGTAAAGGACGTGCTCGACAAGTTCGATATGACAGATTGCAGTCCTGCATCCACCCCCCTCGCGCAGAATCATGGTATTTGTCCTGACGAACAAGGCGTGAAGATGGATGAAACGTTATACCGATCGATCATTGGTTCGTTAATGTATCTCACAGCTTCCCGTCCCGACATCATGTATCCGACATGTCTCTGCGCCAGATGTCAGTCGAATCCGAAGCAGTCGCACCTGACGATCGTTAAACGCATTTTACGGTATTTGAAGGGCTGCCCAAGCATCGGCTTGTGGTACCCTCGTTCGGGTGACTTTACTTTATCCGGTTTCGCTGATTCTGATTTTGGTAGCTGTAAGCAGAATGCTAAGTCCACCACTGCTGGGTGCCAGTTCTTCGGAACTCGGCTTGTTACCTGGCAGTGCAAGAAACAAACTGTAGTTGCGCTTTCCACGTGTGAGGCTGAGTACGTCTCAGCTTCTAGCTGTTGCTCGCAGATCCTCTGGATCCAACAGCAGATGCGCGATTTCGGTTTGCAATTCTTGGATACACCGATATTTGTGGACAATGAAGCGGCCATAAATGTTACTAAAAATCCGGTTCACCATTAGAAAACAAAACACATTGAAATCCGTCACCATTTTATACGTGATTGTCACGAAAAGAAATTAATACGGATGGAACACGTGGGCACCGATGATCAGAAAGCTGATTTTTACACAAAACCTTTTGATAAAAAGAGATTTTACTATCTTTTGAGGTTAAATGGGTTGAAAAATCTGCAATCTGGGAGGGTAATCGAATGTGAAGCCGAATTGGGCAGCGATCTGACATGAACCGTGTCGTGTTGTCATTTTTTTTCTTTTGTACAGTTGTATTTCCTGCTTTTCGATAAAAACAAAAACACAAAAATATGTTTTAGTTTTAGGGGGCGATATTCGCAGAAAAATACAAAAACATGATAAAATCATAAAAATTCAAAAAGAGTTGTGTAGAATAGGGGAAATGATAGTACATTAGCTAGACGGACGCAGTACGCTAAAGCATTGTAATGTAAAAATGCAATTAAGCAGTTTTGCTAAAGATGTGCCGGTAGGTTCTTTCAGAATTAGTAGATCAGTTTGGGATATAAACCTAAATTTAACTTGCGTTTTCATGGGGAACACCTCTAGGATATATAGGTAACCCCTGAAATCCTGTTTGAAAGGTCCCGTATTCTGAGATACTAGGTCTTTATGCTCAGTGATATCTAGGGTATTATCCTGGGACTTCTGCTGTATGGAAATACTGACCTAGTCCCCGGATAATACTTTCCGCAAAAGCTTTGAAACATAAGCTTCACCCTCAGCAAGCTGATGAAACAATAAAATTGATAGTCGCTGCTGTTGAAAATAAAAGATCCTCTAAAGGGGACCCACCTTAAAGTCGAACCGTCATCTCTCTGCTGAACGGAAGTTCTGACTGAGCTCTCACGGTTTCGCATCTACCCCCAACAGATATCAGCTGTGGTATATTCACCTGTAAGACTGAATACTGGGATCCGGATACGGGAGTATATACTGAGGTGGGACACATGTAAACGTTTAAGTCTTAAAACACTAATCACGTATCCCAAACAGATTGAAAGTTTTGTGAGAATTTAAGTGGATCAATATATCGGCAATCTACGCGAACTGTTTAATGCTTAAAATGTAATATCAGCTTAACGGTACTTGTGTTCTGTCGGCAGCTGATATGATCCCCTAACACGCTCACAAAAATATTGTGTGTACATAGTTTCAGTTTGTCCAGATAAAATCCAAAAAGATTTTCATTTCTCATTTTATTTTCGACAACCGATATTGGGAATTGAAAGATCAAAGTCTTTGTGCAGATCATGTCAGAGATTGATGAGGGTTGGGTAAGCTGGTGATTGCAAACTGAGATTGGTATTGTGTTTGACAGATAAAACATGTGAATGTTTGAAATGTTCGAAAGTTCATTAAGTTGAACTGTTTTTGAAAAGAAAAGTCAGGTTACTTCATAAATCTGATCATCCAAGGCCATTAATTTGGACTTGGTGGGTCAAACAGTTGACCAAGGTCATTGACTTGGACTTGGTCAGCTGGGTGTCACTGTGATTAATCGGAAAAATAAAAAAAAATTGAATAAAAATTAAATTTTTTGAAAAAATTCAAAACCGGTTCGCTTTTAAGGTCAATTCCAGTTCGCTTTTGAGTCATGTAACTTGTTGGTCCGCTTGAGTGGTAAGTGACATATAAGCGGACCTGTCCCCATATATAAAGCACAGGGGTCCGCTCATAATGTCATTACTCTCACTTATCCGGTCCGCTTTTTCATCATTCTCTCTGTGGCGATCGTTGAAGCGAATCTCTTTTGAAGTCGATTTTGATCATTGATTTGCCCTATTTTACATCATTTCTTGTTAGATTCCTACATATTCGATCATGGGTAAGTCTTCGTCGAATGTTTTGTTTGACCCTGTACATAACAGCTGTCGTGATCTGGATGTCGAGAAAATTCCCGAATTGAAGAGTTTCAGTAGCATCTTGGAGTTTATGGACCAGATTCCCATTAAAAAGGCGCTAACGGATCAACGGCCTATCTATAGGTCTCACTTAAGTCATTTCTGGAAAAATGCTACATATGACGAGCAAAGCAAAGTGATTTCTTCGGTGGTTGAAGTGTATGGAAAGTTGGAAACTATTTTGGTGACGGAAGCTCTAGTACGCGAAGTGGTGAACTTTCCCGATGAAGCTAATTATCCTACTAGGTTTCCTGAGAGGATGGTGAAAGGGTGCATGCTTAGGTTGGGATACAGAGGAGCATTGAACACCGGAAATTATTTGAAGTCGAAGTTTCAAAAGTCTTTCAAATTTCTCATACACTGTATTCTGATTTCTTTAAGTCACACGAAGGGTAGTTATGACCAAATGAGAGATTATCAGATGAACATGTTGACAGCTTTGGTATTGAACAAAAAGTATAACTTCTCTCACATAGTGTTTCACTACATGGCGGAGAATATTACTACAAATGTTAGAACGTGGAAATATCCTAGGTTTGTGCAAATGTTGATCGATCATGCGTATCCGGAAATTGATAGAAACATTGATGTGAGTAAAATGCAACATATAAATTACATCAAATGAGCCATAAAACTAACCCTTTTTAAGTACTAATGTTGGAAAAAGTGTGCTTTTGTCTTCCTTTTGTATTTTCAGGGTTAAAAGAGCTTAAATGAACAAAAGAAGCAAAAATGCAGCCAAATCCAACATAAATACAAAGAAAAGGAAGAAACGTGGCATGCCCGACTCCTCGACAGCATCTCCCAAAGCAAAAACAAGAAGACAGCTGAGCATGGGGCTGTGCCCAGCTGAGCATGGGGCTGTGCCCAGCTGAACACGGGGCTGTGTCCAGCGGACACGGGGCGTGTCCAGCTCAACACGGGGCCGTGCTCAGCGCGCACGGGGCAGTGTCCAGGATGGTCAGCCCTGGCAGAAAAGACAAAGTGATAGAAGCTTCTACTGCCCACCACGGGGCCGTGCCCAGCGGACACGGGGGCGTGGTCAGAGTGCTGCAGGTGCATTTATTGTAATTGCGAATTACAATTAATGAAGAGAGAGAGTGTCAGACGGGCACGGGGCCGTGTCTAGCGGACACGGGGCCGTGCCCAGGCTTCTGTTCAGCCTATAAATAAGAGTGCTTGGAGCCATTTCAACTCATCCCTTGGCACACCACCTCTCTCACACTTCATCAACCACCCACCACCACCATAACACCATCATCCACCACCATCATCCATTGTCCATCGTAGAGTGTGTGAGTCGTCTCGGGATCCAAGATTGATAGTAAGAGTTCTTGACAATCAAGGCCATGTTTGCCTAAGTCTCTTACATCACTTGGTGAAGACAAGTATTTAGTATAATACTTTTTATTTTTAATCTTTTGCACTTTTTATTTGGTTTTGTATTAATGACTTTAATAACTAGTTGCTTATGTTGAAGGTGATCTTTCCTTGTCGTTTGTCCGTGGTGTCTTGGCATTATTTTACTGTCTATATAAAATAAAAGATTTTCACCATTCATATCTCCACGGTCTATATGGAGGTATGTTGGCTACCTGGTCGGGGGTTAAGGGAACGGTTTGGTAAGGGTCTTGCCCTTGTTCAGCGTTTAGAGGTCCTGCAAGGGACCTGGGTCAAATTTAGTAGGATCTCCTTCAATGCCCATAGGTATTGGATGGCGGGGATCCAAACTCTTTGACCCCCTCATAAGTTAACTACTATTAATACTATAACCCAGCTATTTAGGACTGTATCCCTGCTGACTCAGACTACTTAGCCGAGGGTAACGTCACCGCCAAAAGCGGGGCCTACCACAATTTGCATTAATAACTTAATTCATTATCTTCCAATAATCCAACCCTTTAGGATTGTATCCTTGCTGACTCAAACTACTGGGTTGAGGGTAACGTCGCCTTCAAAAGAGGGGCCTACTACAATAACTAAGATAATCTCTTAAACAAGTGCAAAAGTGCAAAAATAATCAAAGGTTATACTAACACACGAGTCGGATCCAAGTGATTCATCTTGTCTATCTGTTTTTATTTTATTTTTATTTTTCAGCATTTAGTTAGTTTTTATTTTCTTAGTTTAAAAACATTTTCTAACTTTTTGATTTGATTAGACGTTGAGGATAAACCGGTACTAAAAGCTCTTGTGTCCTTGGACGACCTCGGTATCTTACCAACACTATACTACGTCCACGATGGGTGCACTTGCCCATATGTGTGTTTAGTGTTAGTAAATATCGTGTTTTATAAATTTAAAACTTGGCTAAAGGTGTAAAAAGGGCTTAATTATATATCTAAATTATATATACACTACACACGCATCAAGTTTTTGGCGCCGTTGCCGGGGACACAAGGATTTTAAGAAAGCTTAAAATCGACGGCCTAATCAGTTTTTCAAAACCTTTTTAAAACGCGCGCACATTTTTCTGCATTTTAGTTTAGTTTGCATTTACAGTAGCCTGAACACGGGGCCGTGCTCGCTGAACACGCCCCCGTGCTGCATATTTTTAGTTAGATACCCAGATACAGAGTCTGAACACGGGGCCGTGCTCACTCAACACGCCCCCGTGTCCAACGTGACCAGTAACTTTAATTAAAACGCCCAGATACAGATCCTGACCACGGGGCCGTGTTCACCAGACACGGGGCCGTGTCCAGCTTCTGTTTCCGTCTTTATTTTTGTTTTCTGGTCCCGAGACTCAGTTGTGGTCTGTTGAGTGATTCTTGTGGATCAATACTCAAGAGGCTACAACTACACCTATGATGAGGATGATTATAGGGGTAATTATTGCACTAATTGTCGTAACACACGCTCGGTTCAATATAATAACTCATATCAACCATCCAATTCATACAACCATTATGAGGAGCCTAGGTACGAGCCATCAACTTCATACACATCCTATGAAGACCAAAGGTATGAACCTCCTCCCTCATACTCATATTTTGATGAACCAAGGTATGAACATTCATACTCATACTTTGAGGATTCAAGATATGAGCCACCACCTTCATATTCTTATTATGAGGAACCATGGCGTGAACAACCCACCTCATATGAGTACTATGAAGAACCAAGTTTCGACCCTTATCCATCATATGCTTACAATGAAGAACAATGGTGTGAACCATCTACTTCATATGAGTACTATGAGGAGCCAAGGATCGAACAACCGGATTCAAGCTTTGAGGGTCCAAATTCTTTTTCTCTCACCGAAGTGACCAATAGGATATTAGAACACATTAAAAATATCGAACGTTACATAAAAGAATCTCGCGCAAGGGAAGAGGAGTCCCGCGCAAGAGAAGAATTAAATTGTAATAATAACGTAGAGATAGTTGAAAGTGTAAAAATGGAAGAACAAGAAAGTGAAAAACCGACACATGAGTTAAACAACGAAAAAGGTGAGTCCGATAATGTCAAAATACAAGAAGAGTCTAATTTTGAAGAAATTAACCTCTTGTCACCTACTTTCGAAAATCATTGTTTAGTAACCCCTCATGCAAAGTTTTTAAAAGAGTTAAACACTAGTGCTAAAATCAAAGAAATGGTAAGTGTTAAGTTAACTAATGATCAAACCTCACTAATAAAAGAAGATCCTTTTGAAATTAACATTACACCGGTTCCATGTTTCTTTCAAAATTCCTTTATTAGTAATATCACCATTGATAAAGATCTTTGTGTTAACATAATGCCTAACTACATTTTTGAAAAATTAAGTATTAGTGATTTCGCTCCACTTCAAATACCCATTTTTCTATCCAACCAGAAAGTAATAAAATCAATCGGTGTAGTTGAGGATGTCTTGGTTCAAACAAATCAAATGGTTATTCCAATCGACTGTGTCATCCTCGATGACGCTCCTCTAGTCTTGGGAAAACCTTTTGTAAAAACTCATGAAGCTTTGAAAAACCGGAAATTGAACAATCTACCTCTTCAGTTAGGGGCATTCAAAAGGAGCATAGATCTTGAGCGTTCAATGAAATATCCTTTTGGCAATAATGACCCCCTAATTGAAGATGAGCCAGAACCACCCGATAAGGAGGGTCTAGCCAAGGACCCTTATAAACGTGGCGCACCACGGAGGCATTCCGCGGAACTATCCTTAGTTTTAGATTAGTTTAACTTTTATGCTTTCTAGTTTAGTTTTAATTTGCAGGAATAAAACACACTCGGGATGGTGAAGGATACTAAGGGAAGCTTGAACCAACACCCCATGCACAAAAACAGAGCCTCTCGACAATTTTTCTTCATTGCAACAAGTTCAGCACGGGGCCGTGCTCACCCAACACGCCCCCGTGCCCAAAACTCTGCAGAAATGCCCAGTTCAGGTATCTGGACACGGGGCCGTGCTCACTGAACACGCCCCCGTGCCCAACCTTCTGTTTACTTTTGGTACTGGCAGTCTAGACATGGGGCCGTGCTCAGCCAACACCACCCCGTGTTCAGCTACCCAGTAACATAAAATCTTGTTTTTAACCCACTTTTACACATTCTAATCAACCGAAAATCTTATTTTTGGGACACATTGAGGACAATGTGTAATTTAAGTGTGGGGGAATGCTAAAACCTTGAATTTTGCAAGTCCTAATTACAAGCCTTACACAAAGCTCTATTGGAACCGCTAAACACCCCAAATTTTTTTCAAAAAACTTTTCATTTTTTTTCTTTACTTGTCTTGGTTTAATTTGGGAATTTCAAAATTCTAAAAAGGTTATATTTTTACAAATTTACAACCGAGAGCGTCATGATAACAAGAACCAACATAAGAAAATTATGAAACGACATGACAAGCTTAGTTAAAATTTGATTATATATACTCGATCACATAAAAACCCATTCCCACAAAAGTGAGTTTTGAGCCTTTATTGAGCATATAAATTTACATCTTTAGACTAAATGCTCATTTTTCGTTTCTTGTGTGAATAGCCGCTTGGTTTCTTACGACTCTAGAACTGGCCACGACGATACATTCCCGGTCCTTACCAACTTAAACCCGAGTAAGTAAATGATGGAGGCATTAGGACTAACCCCTTTTTTATTTCTACACCATTATTTTTCTTTTTTTTTACCACCTACCCAAAGTCCCCCTAGTTAACCCCTTTGAGCCTAAACCTTTTCATTTCTTAACCCAAAACAAACACCCTTTTTCCCACCAAAACCCCTTTTTCATTTTTAACCCTTTATTTTAGTAACAAAGCGCGGTTTTTCTTATGACTTCCTTATCAAAAAAAAAAAAGAGAGAGAAAAATGATGATAATAATGAAGCCAAAAGAAATAAACAAACAAGGTTATCAAAAAGAACTTTGTTTGAAAAAAAAATTGCTTCATTAAAATAAAAAGTCAAAAAAAAAAAGGTCTTACGAAAACCGACGCTTTTTACGCTTTTCGCCCTTTTACTAACCACTAACCCAACCACCCACCTTTAGCCCAAGCCTAACCCTTCACCCAAAAAGTCCTCTTGATATTTACAAAGGTATAAAGTTAAAAAGGAGGAGGATTGATTGCTTGGCAAGCTTATGGTAGGAATAAGTTCCATGCCGCTCTCGAGTGATTCACTAAAAATACACCTTCGGCCGAGTGTTGAGTGATCCCCCGTGAGGTATGTGAACTTGTATATAAATGAAATTTTAAAAAGGCATGCTATGCCCTAATAAGTAATTTATCCTATGAAACGTTCTAAATAAATCATAACGAATAGGATTGTAAATAGTATAAAAATAAAACCCAATAAAGATCTTGGATTCCCGACACTCAAGACAAGCCCAAAACCTTCTCTTCTACCCATTCCATTTGGGAGTGTAAGCCACATATTAAAGAGTTTTGCTTGAGGACAAGCAAAGATTCAAGTGTGGGGGTATTTGATGTGAGTAAAATGCAACATATAAATTACATCAAATGAGCCATAAAACTAACCCTTTTTAAGTACTAATGTTGGAAAAAGTGTGCTTTTGTCTTCCTTTTGTATTTTCAGGGTTAAAAGAGCTTAAATGAACAAAAGAAGCAAAAATGCAGCCAAATCCAACATAAATACAAAGAAAAGGAAGAAACATGGCATGCCCGACTCCTCGACAGCATCTCCCAAAGCAAAAACAAGAAGAAAGCTGAGCATGGGGCTGTGCCCAGCTGAGCATGGGGTTGTTCCCAGCTGAACACGGGGCTGTGTCCAGTGGACACGGGGCGTGTCCAGCTCAACACGGGGCCGTGCTCAGCGAGCACGGGGCAGTGTCCAGGATGGTCAGCCCTGGCAGAAAAGACAAAGTGATAGAAGCTTCTACTACCCACCACGGGGCCGTGCCCAGCGGACACGGGGGCGTGGTCAGAGTGCTGCAGGTGCATTTATTGTAATTGCGAATTACAATTAATGAAGAGA
The DNA here is from genome assembly GCF_002127325.2 of Helianthus annuus. NCBI lineage: Eukaryota > Viridiplantae > Streptophyta > Magnoliopsida > Asterales > Asteraceae > Helianthus > Helianthus annuus. The sequence goes on from NC_035449.2 coordinate 146,917,777, forward strand.
GAGAGTGTCAGACGGGCACGGGGCCGTGTCTAGCGGACACGGGGCCGTGCCCAGGCTTCTGTTCAGCCTATAAATAGGAGTGCATGGAGCCATTTCAACTCATCCCTTGGCACACCACCTCTCTCACACTTCGTCCACCACCCACCACCACCATAACACCATCATCCACCACCATCATCCATTGTCCATCGTAGAGTGTGTGAGTCGTCTCGGGATCCAAGATTGATAGTAAGAGTTCTTGACAATCAAGGCCATGTTTGCCTAAGTCTCTTACATCACTTGGTGAAGACAAGTGTTTAGTATAATACTTTTTATTTTTAATCTTTTGCACTTTTTATTTGGTTTTGTATTAATGACTTTAATAACTAGTTGCTTATGTTGAAGGTGATCTTTCCTTGTCGTTTGTCCGTGGTGTCTTGGCATTATTTTACTGTCTATATAAAATAAAAGATTTTCACCATTCATATCTCCACGGTCTATATGGAGGTATGTTGGCTACCTGGTCGGGGGTTAAGGGAACGGTTTGGTAAGGGTCTTGCCCTTGTTCAGCGTTTAGAGGTCCTGCAAGGGACCTGGGTCAAATTTAGTAGGATCTCCTTCAATGCCCATAGGTATTGGATGGCGGGGATCCAAACTCTTTGACCGCCTCATAAGTTAACTACTATTAATACTATAACCCGGCTATTTAGGACTGTATCCCTGCTTGTGACAACTCGTATTTCGAACCCGTTATTGTAATAAATGTAACGTATGTGGTCCTGTGAACTTTGGTGTATTGAATGCTATTGTGTATGTATGACACACACAACCCGAACCGCACAACATGTAACACTCGCACAAGGCCATTGGGCCGTAATGTTTGCAACCGGACCAAAAAGGGCAGCCCATGATTGGGTTCGGCCCACCCTCCTCACACGCATAACACTTAGGAGAGTTGTAACCATTCTCCACTTTTTACAAAATCACAACACACACACACAAGAAACCCTAGACGACTTTCTCTCTCTCTCTCTCGTTTTGCTTGGAAGCCGACGGCACCAAGATTACAAGTTGGATCAATCCTTGCTCACCCTCTTTGATATCGGTTAGTGTTTAATATTGATGTTGTGTTGAATGATGTTACGTGTTCTTGGATTGTTTGTATCTTAGTTTGGTTAGTAAGTTGTAATCGGCTCACACATGTACATCGAGTATGTTCATGATAATCGGCTGCCATGTATATTGATTCGGATTGTATTTGAGAATGCTTGTTAGATTGGCCATTATGATTATATGATTCGGATTGTAACTTGTTTATGTGCTAAGTAAATCAGAGTATGTTGGTAATCTCGGCTACATGTTCATATGAATTGATAGACAATGTTCTTAGGCATGGTACTAGGGTTGTATGCTAGTTCCTGAATTCGTAAATCACATGATCCGAATATATGTTGCATAGGCTATTGAACCGTTATTGTTCTTGATTAGATGATGATTAGGGCTGATTGAATATGTTGATTCTGAATTGATTGTTGTTTAATCGGATGGTGAAACTGCCAAACTTGTTAGCTGATATCACGGAAATCATGTGCATGAAATCAGGAAAATTGTTACAAATTTGATAGTCTTGACACGGTTGCGAGTCGAGACCGTGTGATCTCGACCTAGGCATGATAACTCGAGACCGGCGTTGCGAGTCCCGTTGCGACTCGAAACCTCACACAGCAGCACGGGCCAAAACCACGGTTGCGAGTCCCATTGCGACTCGAAACCGGACCATGACAAGCCGAGACCAGGGTTGCGAGTCCCGTTGCGACTCGGGACCTTCTTGTTGCGACTCGAAACCAGTTACACATGCACCCGGATTTGGGCCTTGTACTGTCACGGGCCCAATTCTCTGGGCCGGGTAGCTGGACTTGTTTACGTATCTGCTAATTGGACCGTTTATATGTTGGGCCGGAGTACTTTTGGGCTAATAATTATCTGCACAAGTTGACTGGATTTGCTTTGATTATAAACTGTTGCCATGAGCTATAGGTGTTTGTAACGTGTTAACCTATGTGATACATACGTGCATTACTTGAAGTCAAAGTCTGACTTGTATGGTAACCCTGTTAGGACGTGGTTGACCACCTTTAGATTCAAGAAACCCTCTTGTGTGTATCTGCCGAGCAACCCAAGGTGAGTTCACACTCTTACCAAGGCATGGGATTCCCGGGGTGTTGGGAATGGGATTGATAAGGATAAGGTTGAATAGACTCCTATGGACATTGTTACTAGACTACCATACCATCGTCCTCGATTGTGCAGGACACATACGTAAAACCTACGTATAACTAAGTTACTCGCTATCCTCGGTTGTGAAGGATACTCATGTAAAGCCTGCGTGAACGGATACTCCCTACTGCCTCGGTTGTGTCAGGCACTTACGTAAAACCTACGTAAGCCCCCACGTACCCTATCCTCGGTTGTGAAGGATACTTACGTAAATCCTGCGTAAACTTGTACGTATTACTGTTCTCGGTTGTGAAGAACACATATGGTTACGCATAGTCTAGTGGATTAATATTTGGGAAGCCCCCACCAGTAGAAACCTATATTGGCCCAGTAGAGCCACTTGATACTCATGAACTTACTGTTACGCATTTACTTTCTGTGAACTCGCTCAACTAGTTGTTGACTCTCTGCTGCATGCCTTGCAGTACCTTAGGTACATTATGGAGCTTGCACAGGGAGGAGCAGGTCGTTGTTGGATACGGATCGTGAACGATATTTGAACTTATAACTTATTTTGGGTTTTCATTATTATGCTTCCGCTACTTAAACAAAGTTTGGTTTTGAACATCAATCATGTCGTGACGAATTTCTTTATCTACTCTTATTATTAAATGCTATGTTTGATATGATTGACGGCTTGATCCTGGTCATGTCACGCTCCCAAGCGGTGATACTCCGCGGGTGGATTTTGGGGGTGTGACAGATTGGTATCAGAGCCATTGGTTATAGAGAACTTGGTTTTAATATGGGGGAAAACGTTTTTATTAAAACCAGACTATAACCAGAACAGTGCTCTCAACGATCCACAACGACGCTTCGCTCCACGTGCAAGACTCGACATCCTAGGTAATAAGGTTTATGTTTATTACCTGCATGCTAGAACTATATAGAACTTTGCTCGCATTACGTTTAGATAGACATGATACTATTACATGAGAATACCTACGTGCTTACACTTTTCTGTCATCGCCCTACTCGCGAACCACTCTCACTTACATTACTTTTTACAATGAAGATCATGTCTGGACGGATTAACATGACTCAAGCCCAGCTAGAGGCTCTCGTTCAAGCTCAAGTTGCTGCGGCACTTGCAGCTGCTCAAGCAGGTAGTATACCCTGCAGTATAGACTCATACTAGGATCCTTAGATCCTGCGTTAACTCTCGTATTTAATCTCATCCTATTAGTACACAATAGGTCAACACGCGCAGCAACCTGTCTGCACTTTCAAGAACTTCATGGACTGTCGTCCAAGTACCTTTAGTGGCACTGAAGGAGCAGTTGGACTCCTCCACTGGTTTGAGAAGCTCGAGTCAGTTTTCGAAATGTGTGAATGCCCTGAGGCTCGCAGGATGAAATACGCCACTGGCACGCTAGAAGGAATAGCACTAACTTGGTGGAACGCCCAAGTTCAGATTTTAGGGTTGGCAGCTGCTAACGCCACACCCTGGAATGATTTCAAGGAACTGATCAAGAGGGAGTATTGTACTCGGGAAGACATCCATAAGCTGGAGGATGAGTTTTACCATCTGAAGATGACTGGATCGGAAATTGAAGCTTACACCAAAAGGTCAAACGAACTGGCAGTGCTGTGTCCAACTATGGTGGACCCTCCAATTAAGCGCATTGAGTTGTATCTCAAGGGGTTGGCGCCAGAGATCCAGAGCCACGTTACTTCGGCTAACCTTGATAACATCCAGGATATTCAACGCCTCGCTCACCGCATTACAGATCAGGCAGTGGATCAGAACAAACTGCCTAAACGTATCAGCGCTACTGCCACCGTTACTACTTCAGCTACTCCTGCTACTCCCAGTGACAGTAAGAGAAAATGGGATGGGGATTCCAGCAAGGGATCAGCTTCAGTTCAGTCTCAGGCCCAGCAGCGGAAGACTGACAGTTATCAGAGTCCCAGTCAGCATTCCTCAGGTAGTCACAGGCAGGGCGGATATCGAGGGAACCTCCCAAAGTGCAATAACTGCGGTAGACACCACGGTGGCCAGTGTAACAAGGGTCGCTGTCAAAGATGCCTCAAGATGGGTCATGAGGCTAAGGATTGTAGAAGCCCTCGTCCTGCGAACCAGAACCAGCAGCAGCCACAAGCACAGCAGAATCAGCAACAGGGCAACAAAGGATGTTTTCATTGCGGCGCAGAAGGCAACTTCAAAAGGCACTGTCCTCAGCTGAACAGGAACCATAACAACAACAACAATAACAACAATCAGGGCAATGGCAACAACAACAATGGGGGAAACAACAACGGCAACGAGGCAAGGGGTCGTGCATTTGTGTTAGGGCAGGGTGATGCCAGGAATGATCCCAATGTAGTTATGGGTAAGTTTCTCCTCGACAATATTTACGTTACTGTTTTGTTTGATTCGGGTGCGGATACAAGCTATATGTCTGTGAAAATGTGTCGACTGCTAAAACGTGCACCAACACTTTTACCCACCAAACATGTAGTAGAGTTAGCTAACGGTAAAAGTCTAGAAGCCACGCACGTAGTTCAGGGTTGTAATCTTATCCTAGCTGGTCAAGCCTTCTCTATCGATCTCATTCCCATAGTATTGGGTAGCTTCGACGTCGTGATTGGGATGGATTGGCTATCCCAACACCAGGCAGAAATCTTATGCAGTGAGAAGACAATTCGCATTCCTCGTTCTGGTCAAGAACCTCTTGAAGTTCAAGGCGACAAGAGTGGTGCTGTGGTTGGCATCATCTCTTTCTTGAAGGCTCAGAAATGCTTACGAAAGGGGCACACTGCCATTCTGGCACTCGTTACAGACGCATCAGTAAAGGAAAAGAGATTGGAGGATATTCCAATTGTACGTGACTACCCTCAGGTGTTTCCTGAAGACTTACCTGGCTTACCGCCTCATCGTCAGGTCGAATTTCAAATCGAGCTCGCTCCAGGAGCAGCACCCATAGCTCGCGCACCATATCGTCTAGCTCCATCAGAATTGGAAGAACTGTCAAAACAGCTACAAGAGCTCTTGGAAAAGGGCTTCATTCGTCCAAGCTCTTCGCCTTGGGGAGCTCCAGTACTTTTCGTGAAGAAGAAAGACGGTACGTTCAGAATGTGCATAGACTACAGGGAACTGAACAAGGTGACGGTGAAGAACCGTTATCCTCTTCCACGCATAGATGATCTATTCGACCAGTTGCAAGGGTCGTGCTACTATTCGAAGATAGACCTGAGGTCAGGTTATCATCAGCTGAGAGTCCGGGAGGAGGACGTCTCCAAGACGGCATTCAGAACACGCTACGGCCACTACGAGTTTCTTGTCATGCCGTTCGGGTTAACGAACGCGCCTGCCGTATTTATGGACCTTATGAACAGGGTGTGCAAACCCTATCTTGACAAGTTCGTCATTGTTTTCATCGACGACATTCTGATCTACTCCAAGAGTCAGGAGGAGCATGAGCAGCACCTACGCCTTATTTTGGAACTCCTTCGGAAGGAACAGCTATACGCTAAGTTCTCGAAATGCGACTTCTGGCTTCGTGAAGTCCATTTTCTAGGCCACGTAGTGAACAAGGATGGGATCCATGTCGATCCATCCAAGGTAGACTGGATCAGAAACTGGCCTGCACCACGTACGCCAACGGAAATACGCCAATTCTTGGGCTTGGCGGGTTACTACAGACGGTTTATTAAAGACTTTTCAAAGATTGCTCAGCCGCTTACAATACTGACACAGAAGGGAGTCACCTATCGCTGGGGAGAGCCCCAGGAGACTGCTTTTCAGCACCTAAAGGATAGACTTTGCAGTGCACCTATCCTCTCTTTGCCAGAGGGCACAGACGACTTCGTGGTTTATTGTGATGCATCCATTCAGGGTCTTGGATGTGTGTTAATGCAGCGCGACAAGGTTATTGCTTATGCTTCGCGCCAACTTAAGATTCACGAACGGAACTACACGACGCACGATTTAGAGCTGGGAGCTGTTGTTTTCGCGCTTAAGATATGGCGACACTACCTGTACGGTACCAGGTGCACGATTTACACCGATCACAGGAGTCTCGAGCATATCCTTAAGCAAAAGGATTTGAACATGCGTAAACGACGATGGGTCGAGTTACTGAACGATTACGAATGCGCTATCAAGTACCATCCAGGCAAGGCCAATGTTGTGGCTGACGCCCTCAGTCAGAAAGACACTTTACCTCGGCGCGTGCGAGCGCTACAGCTTACGATTCAGTCTAGTCTTCCTGCACAGATACGAGATGCTCAGGTAGAAACATTGAAACCCGAAAATGTCAAAGCTGAAGCCTTACGCGGCTCACGACAACGAATGGAACAGAAGGCAGACGACGCCTACTATGTAACGGGGCGTATTTGGGTCCCATTTTATGGCGGTCTATGCGAACTTGTGATGGACGAAGCACACAAGTCTCGCTACTCGGTACACCCAGGGTCGGATAAGATGTACCACGACATCAGAACTACTTATTGGTGGCCTAGCATGAAGGCCCATATCGCTACATACGTTGGAAAATGCTTGACCTGTGCGAGAGTCAAGGTAGAATACCAGAAACCAGCTGGCCTACTTCAGCAGCCTAAGATACCTCAATGGAAATGGGAAGAAATTTCCATGGATTTCGTTACAGGCCTACCTAGATCCCAGCGTGGGAATGATACCATATGGGTGATCGTGGATCGACTCACCAAGTCTGCACACTTCCTAGCTATAAAGGAAACGGATAAGTTCTCCACTCTCACAGACGTTTATCTTAAAGAAGTTGTTTCGAGGCACGGAGTGCCCACTTCCATCATTTCGGATCGGGATGCACGATTCACGTCAGAGCTATGGCAAGCGATGCACAAATCCTTTGGCTCACGGTTAGACATGAGCACAGCATATCACCCTCAGACGGATGGGCAGTCTGAGCGAACGATCCAAACTCTAGAAGACATGCTTCGAGCATGTGTTATTGATTTCGGCAACGGCTGGGAAAAACATCTCCCTTTGGTGGAGTTCTCGTATAATAATAGTTATCACACCAGCATTCAAGCCGCTCCATTCGAGGCATTGTACGGACGTAAATGCCGGTCACCTCTCTGTTGGGCAGAGGTGGGGGACAGTCAGATCACGGGTCCAGAGATTGTAGTGGACGCCACAGAAAAGATTGCACAGATACGACAACGCATGGCGGCAGCACGCGACTGTCAGAAAGCCTACGCGGACAAGCGTAGAAAGCCATTGGAATTTCAGGTCGGGGACCGGGTTTTACTTAAAGTCTCACCCTGGAAGGGTGTAGTTCGTTTTGGCAAACGGGGCAAACTAAATCCGCGGTACGTCGGACCGTTCGAAATCATTGAGAAAATAGGCAAGGTAGCCTACAAGTTGAACCTACCAGCTGAACTCGGTGCAGTTCACAATGTCTTTCACGTGTCGAATCTGAAGAAGTGCCTATCAGATGAGACCCTTATCATTCCTTTTAAGGAACTTACTATCGACGAGCGGTTGCAGTTCGTCGAGGAACCAGTAGAAATCACGGACCGGGATGTGAAGGTCCTCAAAAACAAGAGAATCCCTCTTGTTCGAGTACGTTGGAACTCCAAACGTGGCCCATAGTACACCTGGGAACGCGAAGACAGGATGACAGAAAAGTACCCCCAGTTATTCGGAACCGATGCAACCACTACTGAGGCTGAAGCTACTACTTCGGAATTTCGGGACGAAATTCCAGATCAATGGGGGAGGATGTGACACCCCAGGAAAACCAGTGAACGATTGAACTTACCTAGCTTCCTCAGTGAGTGTATACCAAATTTCGGGACGAAATTTCTATTTAGTTGGGGATAATGTGACAACTCGTATTTCGAACCCGTTATTGTAATAAATGTAACATATGTGGTCCTGTGAACTTTGGTGTATTGAATGCTATTGTGTATGTATGACACACACATAACCCGAACCGCACAACATGTAACACTCGCACAAGGCCATTGGGCCGTAATGTTTGCAACCGGACCAAAAAGGGCAGCCCATGATTGGGTTCGGCCCACCCTCCTCACACGCATAACACTTAGGAGAGTTGTAACCATTCTCCACTTTTTACAAAATCACAACACACACACACAAGAAACCCTAGACGACTTTCTCTCTCTCTCTCGTTTTGCTTGGAAGCCGACGGCACCAAGATCACAAGTTGGATCAATACTTGCTCACCCTCTTTGATATCGGTTAGTGTTTAATATTGATGTTGTGTTGAATGATGTTACGTGTTCTTGGATTGTTTGTATCTTAGTTTGGTTAGTAAGTTGTAATCGGCTCACACATGTACATCGAGTATGTTCATGATAATCGGCTGCCATGTATATTGATTCGGATTGTATTTGAGAATGCTTGTTAGATTGGCCATTATGATTATATGATTCGGATTGTAACTTGTTTATGTGCTAAGTAAATCAGAGTATGTTGGTAATCTCGGCTACACGTTCATATGAATTGATAGACAATGTTCTTAGGCATGGTACTAGGGTTGCATGCTAGTTCCTGAATTCGTAAATCACTTGATCCGAATATATGTTGCATAGGCTATTGAACCGTTATTGTTCTTGATTAGATGATGATTAGGGCTGATTGAATATGTTGATTCTGAATTGATTGTTGTTTAATCGGATGGTGAAACTGCCAAACTTGTTAGCTGATATCACGGAAATCATGTGCATGAAATCAGGAAAATTGTTACAAATTTGATAGTCTTGACACGGTTGCGAGTCGAGACCGTGTGATCTCGACCTAGGCATGATAACTCGAGACCGGCGTTGCGAGTCCCGTTGCGACTCGAAACCTCACACAGCAGCACGGGCCGAAACCACGGTTGCGAGTCCCATTGCGACTCGAAACCGGACCATGACAAGCCGAGACCAGGGTTGCGAGTCCCGTTGCGACTCGGGACCTTCTTGTTGCGACTCGAAACCAGTTACACATGCACCCGCATTTGGGCCTTGTACTGTCACGGGCCCAATTCTCTGGGCCGGGTAGCTGGACTTGTTTACGTATCTGCTAATTGGACCGTTTATATGTTGGGCCGGAGTACTTTTGGGCTAATAATTATCTGCACAAGTTGACTAGATTTGCTTTGATTATAAACTGTTGCCATGAGCTATAGGTGTTTGTAACGTGTTAACCTATGTGATACATACGTGCATTACTTGAAGTCAAAGTCTGACTTGTATGGTAACCCTGTTAGGACGTGGTTGACCACCTTCAGATTCAAGAAACCCTCTTGTGTGTATCTGCCGAGCAACCCAAGGTGAGTTCACACTCTTACCAAGGCATGGGATTCCCGGGGTGTTGGGAATGGGATTGATAAGGATAAGGTTGAATAGACTCATATGGACATTGTTACTAGACTACCATACCATCGTCCTCGGTTGTGCAGGACACATACGTAAAACCTACGTATAACTAAGTTACTCGCTATCCTCGGTTGTGAAGGATACTCATGTAAAGCCTGCGTGAACGGATACTCCCTACTGCCTCGGTTATGTCAGGCACTTACGTAAAACCTACGTAAGCCCCCACGTACCCTATCCTCGGTTGTGAAGGATACTTACGTAAATCCTGCGTAAACTTGTACGTATTACTGTTCTCGGTTGTGAAGAACACATATGGTTACGCATAGTCTAGTGGATTAATATTTGGGAAGCCATCACCAGTAGAAACCTATATTGGCCCAGTAGAGCCACTTGATACTCATGAACTTACTGTTACGCATTTAATTTCTGTGAACTCGCTCAACTAGTTGTTGACTCTCTGCTGCATGCCTTGCAGGACCTTAGGTACATTATGGAGCTTGCACAGGGAGGAGCAGGTCGTTGTTGGATACGGATCGTGAACGATATTTGAACTTATAACTTATTTTGGGTTTTCATTATTATGCTTCCGCTACTTAAACAAAGTTTGGTTTTGAACATCAATCATGTCGTGACGAATTTCTTTATCTACTCTTATTATTAAATGCTATGTTTGATATGATTGACGGCTTGATCCTGGTCATGTCACGCTCCCAAGCGGTGATACTCCGCGGGTGGATTTTGGGGGTGTGACACTGCTGACTCAGACTACTTAGCCGAGGGTAACGTCACCGCCAAAAGCGGGGCCTACCACAATTTGCAGTAATAACTTAATTCATTATCTTCCAATAATCCAACCCTTTAGGATTGTATCCTTGCTGACTCAAACTACTGGGTTGAGGGTAACGTCGCCTTCAAAAGAGGGGCCTACTACAATAACTAAGATAATCTCTTAAACAAGTGCAAAAGTGCAAAAATAATCAAAGGTTATACTAACACACGAGTCGGATCCAAGTGATTCATCTTGTCTATCTGTTTTTATTTTATTTTTATTTTTCAGCATTTAGTTAGTTTTTATTTTCTTAGTTTAAAAACATTTTCTAACTTTTTGATTTGATTAGACGTTGAGGATAAACCGGTACTAAAAGCTCTTGTGTCCTTGGACGACCTCGGTATCTTACCAACACTATACTACGTCCACGATGGGTGCACTTGCCCATATGTGTGTTTAGTGTTAGTAAATATCGTGTTTTATAAATTTAAAACTTGGCTAAAGGTGTAAAAGGGGCTTAATTATATATCTAAATTATATATACACTACACACGCATCAAACATTAAGGATGATCTATTGGTGCAAGCTCATATGTCTTGAAGCAGTTGGTGAAGTACCATCAAAATCATCCAGAGCCAGATCTTGTTGTTGAAAATTTTGGCTTTATCAAAGATGTGAAGTATGTTGATCCTGATCCAGAGAATCATCAGAACTGGAGGAATCAAGAAGAGATGAAAGAGGCATTCTACGCTGATGAGTTGAAGATTCTTGAGAATTTCAAGACAAGAAAGAATGAATGGTTCGTGAAAGAATCTGGAAGGAGACGCAGATTTGCGACTCCTACAGTAGAACAAGGTGAAGGTTCTTCATCTAAATCAAAGAAGAAGCAAAAGAAAAAGATGCAAACTATGTTGATCGATGAGCCTGATGATGATATTCCTATTGTTGATGTTGAAAAGGAACAAGAGGTGACTGCTGGAGAAGATTTATTGTTTGATGCAGATATGCTTGAGACAGATACAGATTTTGTTGAAAATGTTGTGCAGACTGTTACTACTGATATTCAGAAAGAGAAAGAGAAGGTGATAGATGATATTGAAGGCGATGACGTTGATAAAGATACAGCTAGTTCTTCAAGTTCATCAGAAGACGAAGTTGTAGATGAGGTTGAACGTGAAAGAAGAATGAATGAGGAGATTGAACAAGAAAAGTTGATCAGGAAGAGGAAGAGGCAAGAAAAGGATGATGCTCCTTATGTTCCTTCACCGGAGGATGTTTCTGAGTCACAATCAACTCCTCAAGGTAGAAAGAAAGTTGCTGGTCGTAAGAGAGCTACTCCGAAGGTTAGAGTGTCAAAGAGACCTCAAAAGATTATGTAGAAGCCTCCTACACCTCCGCTTGAACCAACACCACCACAATCACCGATTCACCACTTATCACCAAGACAACCTACCCCTCCACAACAATCATCACCACCCAGACTTCCCACACCTCCAAGACAACCATCACCTACTCCTCAATCAACACCACCACCACAACAACCATTTGTAACTTCACAAGATATTTTCGGTACACCTCCACTTTCACAAATACAACCAGGCTCTTCTAGCAGAGGTCTTCATACACCACAAGATAATTTGTTAGATATTGGTGACTTTGATTTTGCAAAAAATGATCAAGTGTTGAAGTTGGAAAAGAAAATGGAGAATATGATAGCTGAAAACAAGAAGTTGGCAGCTGAGAACAAGAAGGTAGCTGATAGAGAAAAACTTCTTGCAGTTCGTGTGCAGAAGTTAGAAAGTGAAAATAAAGAATTGGCAAAGAAAGTTGATGCTGATCAGACTGAAATCGATATTCTAAAAGTTCGCGTGTCTGAGCTTGAAGAAGAGAAGAATCGACGTGATGGTCAGAACGAATATTTCAAGCTTAAGAACAAAGATCTTGCAGCAGCTAAAGCGGTAAGTGACCATGAAGTCTATATGCTGAATAGAGTGGTCAAAAGTATGCTTGGAACGTCAGTCAATCAAAGGTTTGAAGAGTTGAAAGTAGAAGACCTTCGTGCTGAACGTCAAGCTAAACTTGAAAGGCAGATGAAGGATAAGGGTAAAGGAGTTGAAGGAAGTTCATCTGTGCTTGAAATGGCTCTAGTACCTTCAATGGTTACAGAGAATCCTGAACCAATATCTGCAGTTTCTGGTTTGTTCGAAGAAGAAACTCCAATGCATGAGTTGATTGGTGATGAAGATGAAGAAGTTGATGAAGAGGATGATGAAGAAGATGATGATGATGAAGTAGTGTACTCTGCTAGCAGTCATGGTTCAAGAGGTGACGATGATGATGATGCTGCAGGTGGTACTGGTGTGAGGGTTACAGAAGCTTCTACTGAAAAAGTTGTCGATGATTTGATGAATGACACGGTTAATGAAAAATCTGGAGAAGCTGCTGGAAAGGGGGAGTCTAGTAAGTCGCAGATAGTTGAACATCATGAACAATTATTTATGCGCTTAGATGTGTACAGGGAAATGTTAAAAGATGTAAATCCCGAGATTCCCTTCGACTTTGAAGAAGATTTGGAATCATTTGATGTTAATAAACTGTGACAACTCGAATTTCCAAGATTTCTATTTCGCAGTTATTGCACGTTCATTTATTGTTTAGTTGTGTTTGCACAATTAGTTGCTATGGAATTGTATACATTTTAACACAATGAACGGTATTATGTGATTATACATGGTTATGTGTTAATTGTGAAAGACTTGCCAAATGCATAAACTTGGTGGTGAAACTGTGAAATTGTTGTGAGATGGTGTGCTTGTGTAAAGTGTAATAATTAAGGGTGTGTAGAGTGATTAGTGAAACTTATATGATACTTAACCCTAATCCCTTTTCACTAATCATTTTCACAAAAACCAAAGCACTGTATTCTCTAATCCCCTAGCAATCATCATCGCCACCATCATTGGCACAAGACATTTATCACTTTTGATTCCTCTCTTTCTCTAGAATCCTTCAAGGTAATTGTTTAATACTTGTAAACCCTAATTGATAGTCTGATTGTATCAATTCTTGATTATTGTGAGACTTGTAAACCCTAGCTTTCATATGATGGTTTTGTGCTTTGATTGATGCTTGATTATTGTGTTATGATGATGATTGGTCGTGAAATCGTTTGTTTGTATGATGATGTTAATTGTTGAATTGATTTCTGACATGTAATGTACGAATTAGGGTTTCCAGATCGTATGAATTATAGTACGTAAGTGTGGTATGTATAAAGTGTAACTGCTGCAATCACAGAGAACGCGTGAATGAATGTTTGTCTGAGGTTTGTGAATGAATGTAATTGTCTGAGTTTCATATGCTCTATAGTCTGAATTTTGGAAGTTGTAAGTGGTCCGACTTTTGTTAAGCTTTGGAGGTCCGATCTTTAGTAATGAGAATGTGGTCCGATCTTTAAACTAGTTAATGTGATCCGAACTTTTACTATATTGCATAGTGTCCGAGGATGTTATGATGTTATGTAGGCATTGATGTCCGAGTTTGTACATAACACATCATATCCGAGTTTTATAAGATGTAATGGTCCGAGTTTTACATCACTTATGGTCCGAATTTCATGAGATCTAGTGTCCGACGTTTAAACCCTAGTAACAAGGGTCCGAGCTTTACAAGGGGGATGATGTCCGACTTTTATGTGCATCACATAGTCCGACCTTTAAACATGGGGTGTGGTCCGAATTTGTGGCATGGGAACAAGGGGGTCCGACTTTTAACCCCATACCCCTTTGGTCCGAGTTTTGAACCCCCAAACCCTAACCCATGGTCCGACTTTTAACCCCACACCTTTTGTTGTCTGAGTTTTAATCCCTTGTTGCTTGATCCGACTTTTAAACAGGGGAACCCCCCCCCCCCCCCAACACTTGTCTGAGTTTTAAGAAGAGTATGGCCCTGTCCTACTTGTGTGTGATTTAAATTGAAGCCAAGTTGTAAGATAAAAGCATGTTGATCTGCTAAGGAATGAATGATGAAATTAAAGTCAAACTCTGTTAAATTGTTAAGCTCATTAACGATGTTAATATGTTAAGAATGTTAACGGTGGCCAATAGGTTAATATTCACGTTAGACTAAACTGTGAAGTTCGAGACGCGACGCATGAATTACGTGAAAACGATTAACTGTTTACGTGACGTATGATTCTATATATGATCGTATGATACTGAATGCAACTGTATGATTCTACATGCGTGAACATTCTATGTGATATCGTCATGTACACAATAAACACACAAGACACAGCTGCTTGAATGTCAATAATTTGCAAACCCTAATTTGATGCAAACACTTACATCGTATCATGTGCAACATATCCTAGGTCGTGTGTAACGGACTTAGACATTTGATAAACCCTAGAGCATAGCATACCGAGCAAACCAAGGTGAGTTCACACTCTTACTAAGGCATGGGATTCCTAGGGCTTGGGAATGGGATTGAAGGAATAAGGTTGAATAGATTCGTACTGACACTAATCCTAGACTACCATACCATTGTCCTCGGTTGTGCAGGACACATACTTATGCTACTCACTGTCCTCGGTTGTGCAGGACACATACTTATGCTACTCACTGTCCTCGGTTGTGCAGGACACATACTTATGCTACTCACTGTCCTCGGTTGTGCAGGACACATACTTATGCTACTCACTGTCCTCGGTTGTGTAGGATACATACTTATGCTACTCACTGTCCTCGGTTGTGCAGGACACATACTTACAATATACGTATACTTATACTTACTACTATCCTCGGTTGTGAAGGATACTTACGTAATACCTACGTAAAACTTGTACGTACTACTGTTCTCGGTTGTGAAGAACACTAATGGTTACGAATAGTCTAGTGGATATACAACATGGGAAGCCCCCACCAATAGAACGTACTATCGGCCCAGTAGAGCCACATGTTACAAATGAACTTACTGTTACGCATTTACTTTCTGTGAACTCGCTCAACTAGTTGTTGATCCTCTGTTACATGCCTTGCAGGTCGTTAGATACATGGAGCTTGCACAGGGAGGAGCTGGTCGTTGTGGGCTTGGATCGTGATTGTCTTGTTAAACACTTACGACATTTGATACTTTATTGTGATGGGTTTTAATTATACGCTTTCGCTAAACAACGATAACTTACTTATGTTTTGGAACACCTTTCATATGGATTTGGTTTGGTTTAATGGCAATTACTTTTACTATATATATTGTTCTATATGATTGGTGGCTTGATCCTGGTCAGTCACGCTCCCAAGCGGTGATACTCCGCAGGTGGATTTTGGGGGTGTGACAGATTGGTATCAGAGCCATTGGTTATAGAGAACTTGGTTTTAATATGGGAAAACGTTTTTATTAAAACCAGACTATAACCAGAACAGTGCTCTCAACGATCCACAACGACGCTTCGCTCCACGTGCAAGACTCAACATACTAGGTAATAAGGTTTATGTTTATTACCTGCTTGCTAGAACTGCATAGAACTTTGCTCGTAGTATGCTTAGATTACATTGCTCACTACTTGTTATTGCTTGAGAACATCTATGCGCTTACACTCTTCTGTCATCGCACTATTCGCGAACCTCTCTCACTTACGTTACATTTGCTATGAAGATCATGGCCGGGCATATCAACTTGACTCAAGCCCTGTTGACGGCTCTCATTAACGAACGAATTGCTGTGGCACTTGCAGCCATACAAGCAGGAGGTTAACACGCTCAGCCACCTGTTTACACCTTCAAAAATCTCAAGGATTGCCAACTTAGTACCTTCAGTGGAACTGAGGGAGTTGAAGGCCTCCTCCACTGGTTCGAGAGGCTTGAAACTGACTTTGAGGTGCATGATTGCCCTGAGTCTCGTAGAGTAAAGTTTGCTTCTAGAACACTCGAAGGTGCTGCATTAACCTGGTGGGAAGCACAGGTTCAGATGTTAGGGCTGGCAGCTGCTAATGCCATCCCCTGGAACGAGTTCAAGGACCTAATTAAGGAAGAGTTTTGCAGTCGAGAAGACATCCACAAACTAGAGGTAGAGTTCCTCAACCTACAGATGGTGGGGTCTGAAATTGAAGCTTATACGAAGAGATCGAATGAATTAGCCACATTTTGTCCTACTATGGTAGACCCTCCCACCAAACGCATCGAACTGTATCTCAAGGGTCTGGTGCCCGAAATTCAGAGTCATTTGACCGCAGTTAACCTTGGTACTATCCAGCAAGTCACTCGTCTTGCTCATCGTCTCACAGACCAGGCAGTAGAACAAAACAAACTACCGAAACGTGTTAAAGCTGATACTACATGTGCTTCTAGTGATAACAAACGCAAGTGGGATGAAAACCCGAGCAAGGGATTAATTTTGGTCCAGCCTCTGACGCAGCAGCCAGAGATAGATGACTACCAGAGCCCCAGACAGCAGTTTTCTAGTAGTCCTGGGCAGAAAAGATATCGAGGAATTCACCCTTGGTGCAACAATTGTAACAGACACCACGGTGGCCAGTGCAACAAGGGTCGTTGCCAGCGGTGTCTCAAGATTGGTCATGAAGCTAAGGATTGTCGAAACTCACGTCCTGTAACTCAAGAACAACAACGACCGCCTCAACCTCCGCAGAATCAGCAGCAACAACAGAGTTTCAAAGGATGTTTTCAGTGTGATGCTAAAGATCACTACAAGAGACATTGTCCGCATATAAACCAGGACCAGACTCAGAACCACGACAATGGAAACAGGGACGACAATGGGGATAGCGTTGGGGGAAACAATGGAAACAATGACGCCGAGGCCACATGTACGTGATTGGTCAGGGTGACGCAAGGAACGATCCAAACGTAATAATGGGTAAGTTTCTTCTCGACGACTTTTATGTTACTGTCTTGTTTGATTTGGGTGTAGATACCAGTTATATGTTCTTGAAAGATAGCCAAATGTTAAAACATGCACCAACTCCCCTAAATACCAAACCTGTCGTAGGGTTAGCTTATGGTACAAGTCTAGAGGCCACACATAGTTCAGGGTTGTAATCTTATCCTCGCTGGGCAGACGTTCCCTATCGACTTCATTCCTATAGTTCTGGACATCACCTATAGCTCACGCACCATATCGCGTAGCTCCATCAGAATTGGAAGAACTATCGACGCAGCTACGAGAACTCTTGGATGAGGGATTCATCCGGCCCATCTTTTCGCCTTGGGGAGCTCCAGTATTATTCGTGAAAAAGAAGGATGGCACTTTCAGAATGTGCATTGATTACCGCGAACTAAACAAGGTCACAGTGAAGAACCGTTATCCTCTTCCTCGCATTGATGACTTATTCGACCAGTTGCAAGGGTCGAGTTACTATTCCAAGATTGATCTAAGGTCTGGTTATCATCAGCTGAGAGTCCGGGATGAGGACGTCTCCAAGACAGCATTTAGAACTCGCTACGGCCATTACGAGTTCCTAGTCATGCCATTTGGGCTTACGAACGCGCCTGCAGTTTTCATGGATCTTATGAACAGGGTGTGCAAACCCTATCTTGACAAGTTCGTCATTGTCTTCATCGACGACATTCTGATCTACTCCAAGAGTCAGGAAGAACACGAGCAGCACTTACGTCTCATCTTGGAACTTCTTCGGAAAGAACAATTGTACGCCAAGTTTTCAAAATGCGACTTCTGGCTTCGTGAAGTCCACTTCTTAGGCCATGTGGTGAACAGGGATGGGATTCATGTCGATCCATCCAAGGTAGATTCGATACGGAACTGGCCTGCACCGCGTACACCAACAGAAATACGCCAATTCTTGGGTTTGGCGGGATACTAGAGACGATTCATCAAAGACTTTACGAAGATCGCACAGCCGCTTACTATGCTGACACAGAAAGGTGTCACCTACCGTTGGGGAGATTCCCAGGAAACCGCTTTCCAGTACCTAAAGGATAGGCTTTGCAGCGCACCTATTCTCTCATTGCCAGAGGGCACGGATGATTTTGTGGTCTATTGTGACGCATCGATACAGGGGCTTGGTTGTGTATTGATGCAGCGAGATAAAGTTATTGCCTACGCTTCTCGTCAACTCAAAGTTCATGAACGGAACTACACGACGCACGATTTAGAGCTGGGAGCTGTTGTTTTTGCGCTTAAGATATGGCGACACTACCTGTACGGTACCAAGTGCACTATTTACACCGATCACAGGAGTCTCGAGCATATCTTCAAGCAGAAGGAATTGAACATGCGTCAACGACGATGGGTCGAGTTACTTAATGATTATGAATGCGCCATCAAGTACCATCCAGGCAAGGCCAATGTTGTGGCTGACGCCCTCAGTCGAAAAGACACCTTACCTAGGCGTGTATGAGCCTTGCAGCTCACTACTCAGTCCAGTCTTCCTGCACAGATACGAACTGCTCAGATGGAAGCATTAAAGCCCGAAAACGTCAAAGCTGAAGCCTTACGCGGCTCAAGGCAACGAATGGAACAAAAGGAAGACGGCGCCTACTATGTAACGGGGCGTATTTGGGTCCCACTTTTTGGCGGTTTACGTGAGCTGGTAATGGATGAAGCTCACAAGTCCCGCTACTCGGTACATCCAGGGTCGGATAAAATGTACCACGACATCAGAACTACATACTGGTGGCCTAGCATGAAAGCCCATATCGCTACTTACGTCGGCAAGTGTTTGACATGTGCAAAGGTCAAAGTGGAGTATCAAAAACCAGCGGGCCTACTTCAGCAGCCCAAGATACCGCAATGGAAATGGGAAGAAATTTCCATGGATTTTGTTACAGGCCTACCCAGATCCCAGCGCGGGAACGATACTAGTTGGGTGATCGTTGATCGACTCACGAAGTCTGCTCACTTCCTGGCTATTAAGGAAACGGATAAGTTCTCCACTCTCGCAGACGTTTATCTTACAGAAGTTGTTTCGAGGCACGGGGGGGCCACCTCCATCATTTCGGATCGGGATGCACGATTCACGTCAGAGCTATGGCAAGCGATGCACAAATCTTTTGGCTCACGATTAGACATGAGCACAGCATATCATCCTCAGACGGATGGGTAGTCTGAGCGAACGATCCAAACTCTTGAAGACATGCTTCGGGCATGTGTTATTGATTTCGGCAACGGCTGGGAAAAGCACCTCCCTTTGGTGGAGTTTTCGTATAATAACAGTTATCACACCAGTATACAAGCCGCTCCATTCGAGGCATTGTACGGACGTAAATACCGGTCACCTCTCTGTTGGGCAGAGGTGGGGGATAGTCAGATTACGGGTCCAGAGATTGTAGTGGACGCCACGGAAAAGATTGCACAGATAAGACAACGCATGGCGGCAGCACGCGACCGTCAGAAAGCCTACGCGGACGAGCGTAGGAAGCCTTTGGAATTTCAGGTCGGGGACCGGGTTTTACTTAAAGTCTAACCCTGGAAGGGTGTGGTTCGTTTTGGCAAACGGGGCAAACTAAATCCGCGGTATGTCGGACCGTTTGAGATCATTGAGAAAATAGGCAAAGTGGCCTACAAGCTAAACCTACCAGCTGAACTCGGTGCAGTTCACAACGTATTTCACGTGTCGAATCTGAAGAAGTGCCTGTCAGATGAGACCCTCATAGTTCCTTTTAAGGAACTCACTATCGACGAGCGGTTGCACTTCGTCGAGGAGCCAGTTGAAATCACGGACCGGGATGTTAAGGTCCTCAAAAGCAAGAGAATCCCTCTTGTTCGAGTTCGTTGGAACTCCCGACGTGGCCCAGAGTACACCTGGGAACGCGAAGACCAGATGACAGAAAAGTACCCCCAGTTATTCGGAACCAATGCAACCACTACTGAGACTGAAACTACTACTGCGGAATTTCAGGACGAAATTCCAAATCAACGGGGGGATGATGTGACACCCCAGGAAAACTAGTAAACGATATAACTTACCTAGCTTCCTCAGTAACCGCATGCTAAATTTCGGGACGAAATTTCTTTTAAGTTGGGGATAATGTGACAACTCGAATTTCCAAGATTTCTATTTCGCAGTTATTGCACGTTCATTTATTGTTTAGTTGTGTTTGCACAATTAGTTGCTATGGAATTGTATACGTTTTAATACAATGAACGGTATTATGTGATTATACATGGTTATGTGTTAATTGTGAAAGACTTGCCAAATGCATAAACTTGGTGATGAAACTGTGAAATTGTTGTGAGATGGTGTGCTTGTGTAAAGTGTAATAATTAAGGGTGTGTAGAGTGATTAGTGAAACTTATATGATACTTAACCCTAATCCCTTTTCACTAATCATTTTCACAAAAACCAAAGCACTGTATTCTCTAATCCCCTAGCAATCATCATCGCCACCATCATTGGCACAAGACATTTATCACTTTTGATTCCTCTCTTTCTCTAGAATCCTTCAAGGTAATTGTTTAATACTTGTAAACCCTAATTGATAGTCTGATTGTATCAATTCTTGATTATTGTGAGACTTGTAAACCCTAGCTTTCATATGATGGTTTTGTGCTTTGATTGATGCTTGATTATTGTGTTATGATAATGATTGGTCGTGAAATCGTTTGTTTGTATGATGATGTTAATTGTTGAATTGATTTCTGACATGTAATGTACGAATTAGGGTTTCCAGATCGTATGAATTATAGTACGTAACTGTGGTATGTATAAAGTGTAACTGCTGGAATCACAGAGAACGCGTGAATGAATGTTTGTCTGAGGTTTGTGAATGAATGTAATTGTCTGAGTTTCATATGCTCTATAGTCTGAATTTTGGAAGTTGTAAGTGGTCCGACTTTTGTTAAGCTTTGGAGGTCCGATCTTTAGTAATGAGAATGTGGTCCGATCTTTAAACTAGTTAATGTGATACGAACTTTTACTATATTGCATAGTGTCTGAGGATGTTATGATGTTATGTAGGCATTGATGTCCGAGTTTGTACATAACACATCATATCCGAGTTTTATAAGATGTAATGGTCCGAGTTTTACATCACTTATGGTACGAATTTCATGAGATCTAGTGTCCGACGTTTAAACCCTAGTAACAAGGGTCCGAGCTTTACAAGGGGGATGATGTCCGACTTTTATGTGCATCACATAGTCCGACCTTTAAACATGGGGTGTGGTCCGAATTTGTGGCATGGGAACAAGGGGGTCCGACTTTTAACCCCATACCCCTTTGGTCCGAGTTTTGAACCCCCAAACCCTAACCCATGGTCCGACTTTTAACCCCACACCTTTTGTTGTCTGAGTTTTAATCCCTTGTTGCTTGATCCGACTTTTAAACAGGGGAAGCCCCCCCCCCCCCCAACACTTGTCTGAGTTTTAAGAAGAGTATGGCCCTGTCCTACTTGTGTGTGATTTAAATTGAAGCCAAGTTGTAAGATAAAAGCATGTTGATCTGCTAAGGAATGAATGATGAAATTAAAGTCAAACTCTGTTAAATTGTTAAGCTCATTAACGATGTTAATATGTTAAGAATGTTAACGGTGGCCAATAGGTTAATATTCACGTTAGACTAAACTGTGAAGTTCGAGACGCGACGCATGAATTACGTGAAAACGATTAACTGTTTACGTGACGTATGATTCTATATATGATCGTATGATACTGAATGCAACTGTATGATTCTACATGCGTGAACATTCTATGTGATATCGTCATGTACACAATAAACACACAAGACACAGCTGCTTGAATGTCAATAATTTGCAAACCCTAATTTGATGCAAACACTTACATCGTATCATGTGCAACATATCCTAGGTCGTGTGTAACGGACTTAGACATTTGATAAACCCTAGAGCATAGCATACCGAGCAAACCAAGGTGAGTTCACACTCTTACTAAGGCATGGGATTCCTAGGGCTTGGGAATGGGATTGAAGGAATAAGGTTGAATAGATTCGTACTGACACTAATCCTAGACTACCATACCATTGTCCTCGGTTGTGCAGGACACATACTTATGCTACTCACTGTCCTCGGTTGTGCAGGACACATACTTATGCTACTCACTGTCCTCGGTTGTGCAGGACACATACTTATGCTACTCACTGTCCTCGGTTGTGCAGGACACATACTTATGCTACTCACTGTCCTCGGTTGTGCAGGATACATACTTATGCTACTCACTGTCCTCGGTTGTGCAGGACACATACTTACAATATACGTATACTTATACTTACTACTATCCTCGGTTGTGAAGGATACTTACGTAATACCTACGTAAAACTTGTACGTACTACTGTTCTCGGTTGTGAAGAACACTAATGGTTACGAATAGTCTAGTGGATATACAACATGGGAAGCCCCCACCAATAGAACGTACTATCGGCCCAGTAGAGCCACATGTTACAAATGAACTTACTGTTACGCATTTACTTTCTGTGAACTCGCTCAACTAGTTGTTGATCCTCTGTTACATGCCTTGCAGGTCGTTAGATACATGGAGCTTGCACAGGGAGGAGCTGGTCGTTGTGGGCTTGGATCGTGATTGTCTTGTTAAACACTTACGACATTTGATACTTTATTGTGATGGGTTTTAATTATATGCTTCCGCTAAACAATGATAACTTACTTATGTTTTGGAACACCTTTCATATGGATTTGGTTTGGTTTAATGGCAATTACTTTTACTATATATATTGTTCTATATGATTGGTGGCTTGATCCTGGTCAGTCACGCTCCCAAGCGGTGATACTCCGCAGGTGGATTTTGGGGGTGTGACATAAACAGCCAGATTACTCGCATAAGTATGTTGAAGAGGCTGATCTTTATGATAGAGTTGAAGTAGAGGAGTGTTCGGATAGTGAAGATGTCTCTGAAGATACTTCTAAGTATCTAACTCTAATGGAATTCTTCACAGCAGAGAACAGGGAAGAGTTGAAACAGAAAGTTACTGAAGCTGTGAATGAAAATGTGTTTGAGAATCTGAAGAAAGACGTTGAGAAAGAAAGTCGATCGAATGTTGAAAAAGAAGATCGATCGAAGTGGTTCAAAGACAGTCATGGGAGAAAGTTCAGGAGGCCTTTGAAGTATTTTCAACGTGATAGAACTGTTTCTCTCGGCGACATTATAAGTTGGGGATTTCTGCCACAAGTAAACGCGTATGCTATTCGTAGAGAGTATGGCGTCCAATACTTTGAACGTTTATATGACACTATATCATTACCTTGGTGGGACGTCGATGAATTGTCTAAATTCAGGAGCTTGGATTACCCTGTGAGGAAGAATGACGCGGCAATGTGGGGTTACATTAAGTACGAGTCACAAAAAGAGAGTCGAAAGTGGAAGCCTCATCATCCTAGACCTGTTCAAAGGGTAGATCCAGAGACCGGAGTTATTGAGACGATACTGAATGTAAAGCCTCCAAGAACGATGAAAATAATTCCTATGCCTGAAATGGAGCAGGAATTCTACAAAGGCTTTATGGATTGGGTATACAGCTGCATAACAACTGAAGCGATCATATTTTACAGAGCTGGTGGTGAAATTAGAGAAATTCACGTCTATGATCCAATGTGGTTGGTCAACTGCTCAGCGAAAGACAAAGAATGCTTGTTCATTAACAAGATCCGTTATAAGTCAGCAGACAAAGAGCAAGCGCTACAATTTCAACGTGTAGTTTCACTGTGCTTTCAGAAAAGCATAAACTCTGAGAACAAGTGGAAATCTTCATGGTGGTCGTTAGACGAAAAGATGAAAAGGAAAGCGAAGCGTGAGCATGATCGTGAAAATCAGAGGATTGAAGAAAAGTGAGGAATGTATATGAAACAGCAAGCTGATGAAGAGAATGCGAGAAAGAAGTTAAATGAAAGAATCAGAGTTGAGCTGAGTAAGAAACCAAAGCAGAGGGAAGAATTGTACAAAGCTATCTGAAGACCTACAAACAAGACAAAGACTGCGGCTTCATCCAAGGGGGAGTTTGTTGGTGCATAATGTCTAAAGCCTGCGTCTTTGTTGTACTAGATTAATGTATAGGGTCTGGATAGGTTGATTTTGTATTGTACAGGGGGTTAAGATGTAATTTTATGTTTTGAATGTAAGAGGTCCGCTTTTGTGTCACATGTCCACAAAAGCGAACCCACTAGATAGGGAGATCCGCTTTTGTGGCATGTCACATAAGCGGACCAGGAAAACTATAAATACCCCTGATCAGTCTTTCACTTGTAACCTTGTACGTCATCTCAAGTCGAAGTGCTGTCCGTACGATCAATGAAATACAAGTGAAAAAGTGTGTTTAAAGTATAATTCTTCTGTTTCTACTCATTTCTACCACTGTTTTGCTTTGTATCATGTCTGATATGTATTTCCGCGACATATCTGGCACGCACTAGCTCTGATTGACTCGTTTTAGAGGTCACACTGATCCTACAAGTGGTATCAGAGCTCAGGAGGAAGAGTTCTTACCGTTTAGCTCGTTTTCGCTCAAAAATTCTGATATCTACACCTTCTTTTATCAGTTCGGGGAGTTTTAACGGTCAAAATTGAACCAAAATTTCACAGATTGTGTATTATTGAACATAGACAAACCCTTGAAAGTTTTGGACCAAATTACGGACTAAAAATGGGTCAAAACAGCTTCGGACTTAGGTTCGCTCTTTCGGACAGTTGAATAGATCCGCTTTTGTGAACAAGTTAAGTTCGCTTATTTGGACACATTTTAGTAGATCCGCTCCAAATTGCACCTAGGTTCGTTCAAAAGATCCGCTTTTAGGGACATATTGTGTATAGGTTCGCTCCAAATTGCACTTAGGTTCGCTCAAGAGGTTCGCTCATTGTTACATTTCAAGTGGTTCGCTCTTAGTGGTTCGCTTATTGAAACAATCTGGTCCGCTTCTGTGAACATCAAATAGATTCGTTCTTGTGATCTTCTAGTGGTTCGCTTTTCTGTACTTAGCTGGTTCGCTTATTTGAACACAAGTTAGTCCGCTTTTGTGGATTTCACTAGTTTCGCTTTTGTGAACCTGATCAGATTCGCTCATTTGATCATCACTGGTTCACTTTTGTGAACAACAAAGACTTGTCGGGATTTTTGTTGATAGATGGACAAGATGTTTGATGAAGAAGAAAATTATTATTTTGAGAGATTTAATGATTGGCATCGAGGATTTATTGACGAGTGTTATAAAAATGTGAAAAAGGATGGATGGGTCAAAAGATTTAAATATTTTGTATGTTTGCAAAAGGAAACTTTGGAAGAGTTAGAAAACCGATATGGAGTCTTACTTGAATACTTGAAAAAACATGAGATATTTCTATCAGATGGTGAAAAGATAGAAAAGTTTGCAGATGCATTACCTGTTGAATGGAGTGAATGTTTGGAAAATTTGAGGAAGGATTCAAATTTTCAAAATTACATCTAAACAAATTCATCAGCAAACTTAAAACTCATGAAGTTGAAAGTAGAAAGAAAAGAAAAGATATGATTAAAGTGTTGGAAAATCATGTGTTGGGTTTGGGTTTAGATGTGATTGAGGAGATGATCAAAAGGATAGTTGAATGTGTTAGGGCAAAATATGTGATGAAATACGATTTTAAGAGAGGTTGTTATATAGATGTAAATGAAAATCCTCTTGATTTCGTTAAAATATTTTGTGCAGGTACAGTCAGGGCAAATGAAAAGGAAGCTTCAAATGCTGAGAAATCTGCAAAGTTTGGATTGTCAAGTTGTGAATCAGTGTGCTCTAAGTGTGACAGCTTCAAGACTGACTATGACAAACTGTTGAAGAATGCGGAAAGTTTGACATCAGAAGTCAAGAAGTTGAAAGATGAAAAGCAAACTGATGAAAAACAGATTCTTATGGTTCAGGGTATTTGTGAGAAACTGAAAGCTGAAAACAACAAACTGTTAAGTAATTTTAACAGTTTGACATTGAAAAATCAGAAGTTTGAAGAAAAGATTAAAAATTGTCAAATTGAAAAATCAAAAATTGAGAAAGATTTTCAAAATCAAATGAAAATTCTTGAAGATGGGAGAGATGTGTTTAGCAAAAACAACATTGAAAAACAGAAAATGATAAATTCCCATCTTCAGAAAATTATAAAATTGGAGAAAGAAGGTGAATGTGCTAAAAAGAAAATCAAAGAGTTGGAAAAAGAGCTTGAAAGCAAACAGAAATCTTTAGAAGATTTGGATTTCTGGATAAAGCTTGAGAATAAGAATTTGAAAGCTAATGAAATGAAATTTCAAGAACAGATAAAAGTTCTGGAAAATGAAAAGTCTGTTCTTGAAAACATGAAAAATGAGAATGAAAAAGCAATCAAGTCTCATCTTGAAAGAGTATCTCAGCTTGAAAATGAAGCCGAGAATTCAAGAAACAAGATTGATGAACTTGAAAAGAAATTGACAGGTTTTGTGACTGCATCAGACAGTGTGAATTTTCCCTGTGCAAAACCAATCAATTCTGTTCCAATAAGTGACGATGTCACAAACTTTGACAATGTCAAAGTTAAAGATTGCGATGAAAAATCTGATGATGTAAATGAAAAAATAGAAAAACAAAAATTGTTTTTAAAATTGAAAGAAAAATTTCAGAAAACTGTTCTACAATCAACTGAAAAGGGAGAATGCTCGAAGCAAAAACCTTTGAAGAAGAAAGTGGAACAAAAACAAAAAGATAATAAAAGTTCATCAGATCGATCATCCAATCGTAATGAAAAATTACAAAAAGTAAAAAATGAAAACTCAAAAATTGTTGGTAATAAGTGGTGCAGGTTGGACCACAGTGCTGAAAAGTCAAAACCAGGAAACTTGAGAAAGGAATACCACCAAGCCAAACAATGTTATGATCTGAGTATTTGGTGTGAAAAAGGTGGTCCATGGTATGATAACAGAGTGTGTTATCGATGCGGATATCAAGGACACATTGCTGTTAACTGCCGGAATTGGAATTATGAGACCAGAAGATGCTACAATTGTCAAAACAAAGGTCACATTGCCAGAGAATGCCCAAGGAGATCGAATGAAAGATTGAGGGCTAAGTCTCAGAAATTGGCAAAGATTCCAGTCAAAGTCAAGCCCCATGAACAGAAGGTTTTAAAATCTAAAGTTCAAGATCAGACAAGTCAAGAAAAGAAAGTTAAACTTTCACAGGGGCAGAAAGACAGACTGAGGAAAAAGAGGAAGAAGGCGAGAGAATATCTTGAGAAGATTTTGTCCTCGGGTTCATCCGTTGGAAAGAATAAGAGTTCTGATGAATCAACTTCCTCGGCTGCAAAGTCAAACAAGATGAATTCACCAGATACAAATCTGAGGACGAAAGAGGAAAAGAGGAAGAAGAAAATGGTCGGCGATGAATCTGACAGGTCAAAGTCAGACAAGCCACCTGCGGGCAATGATTCTGGTTCGTCAAAACCAGAGGAGCCAATGGTTGAGGTAAAAAAGGAGAATTCTGGTTTAACAATAGATGATGCAAATTTTCCACCATTGTTGAATAAGAATTCGAAATCACCCAAGGACCGTCAGGCTTGGGTGAATCTGTTTAAATAGAAAAACCTGACTTGCCGGAGTTCCCAGGATGGTAAGCGTGGAACATGAATCGGCACATTTCTTGAGAAATTTCACTCTGGTGATTTTTCGTTTTACATGTGGTAAATCAGGGACATTAAGTTGTACTTGATTTTCTACAAGTGATGTTTGAGATTTAAAACTGAAATTGTAAAATCTGTCATGTGCATGAAGAAAACAAGGTGATGAAGTGACCCCGAACCTACAAATGTTTTGGTAAACAAACTAATTTTTCCGGAAAAACCATTTTGATTAAAACAAACTTAAGTGTTTTGAGATCACAATGGGAAAATAGTTTGTTGTGAGGGGGAGTTCTGATTGTTTATGCCATGTGGATTGAGAATTAATGCGATTCTCATCAAGTTGTCAAATTTGTACAGTCTGTTTCAAATTTTCTCAGAAAATCAAAATTGAAACATATTTTGATTTTAGGGGGAGTAAAATTTTAAAAAAAATTAGAAAATTTGAAAATGTCAAAAACATCCGAAAAATTAAAAATGAGTTTTGGTGCAAATAGGGGAAATGATAGTACATCAGCTAGACTGGCACAGTACACTAAAGATTTGTAATGTATAAATGCAATTAAGCAGTCTCGCTAAAGATGTGTCGGTAGGTTTTCACAGAATTAGTAGATCAGTTTGGGATATAAACATAAATTTCACTTGCGTCTACGTGGGGAATACCTCCAGGATATATAGGTAACCCCTGAAATCCTGTTTGAAGGGTCCTGTATTCTGAGATACTAGGTCTTTATGTTCAGTGATATCTGGGGTATTATCCCGGGACTTCTGTTGTATGGAAGTACTGACCTAGTCCCCGGATAATACTTTCTACAAAAAGCTTTGAAATACAAGCTCGCCCTCAGCAATTTGATTAAACAATAAAATTGATAATCTTTGTTGTTGTAACAAAAGATCCTCTAAAGGGGACCCACCTTAAAGTCGAAGCCGTCATCTCTCTGCGTATACGGAAGTATCGACCTGAGCTCTCACGGCCCTCGCACATTACCCCTTAACAGATATCAGTTGTGGTATACTCACCTGTAAGACTGAATACTGGGGTCTGGATACGGGAGTATATACTGAGGTGGGACACATGTAGATTTTTAAGTTCTAAAACACTAAATCTGTATCCCGAACAGGTTGAACATTTTGTGAAAATTTAAGTGGATCAATATATCGACAATCAACGCGAACTGTTTAAAAGCTTAAAATGAAATAACCGCTTAACGGTGCTAGTGTTTAGTCAAACAGCTGATATGATCCTCTTCCACGAACTCACAAAAATATGTTTGTATATATTTCATTTCTGCATTTTAATTGATGTTATTGCATTTGTGTTTCATATTTGAAAAATCCAAAAAGATTTTCGACAACTGATGTTGGAGAGCTGAAATTCAAAATCTCAAAGGCTAAACAAGATGAACAGTTGGTTTAGTTAAAGTGATTTGAAATGGTTAATCAGATTTTGGAAAGTTTAATAAATTGTTAAATGTGAAAAATTCTTGAATATTCTTAAATGATTAGTTGATTCATTAAGTTGAATCACAATTGTGTTTGTTTGTGATAGATTGTTTGAGTTGTGCAGGTTTCTGATCCTGTTGCTACGGAAAGCCAGGAGATACATCAGAACCTGAGAAGAAGTTTAAACTGATAAAGCCAGGAGTTGATTTCAATGGTGATAACGATTTCCAGACGGCGATCCCAGCATGATGATAGGGGGAGTCTGATGAAAGTTAGAGCCAGAGAAAGATCCAGGTACATTATTCCAGGAAGAGTTCCTGAAGAAGACCGATCAAGATTGAAGAGTTGTCAATGTTTGAAGACTCTCACTGAAGATTCCGTCAACATTCAAGGGGGAGTCTGTTGGTGCAGTTGTCTGTCGACTACATCTTCGTTCGAGTCTTAGGCTAGGGCTGATTGTATAGTGAACGGAAATTGAGTAATCATGTATTAGATAGGTCCGCTTATAGGTCATATCAGGAGGTCCGCTTATATGTCACATATATAGGTTCGCTCATCTGACTGATGATAGGTCCGCTTATATGGACATGTCCATATAAGCGAACCCATATGCCTATATATAGGGGTGTCATATGAGCGGTTCAGTAGCAGTTGTATGTGTGTACGGCGAAGCCCTGCCTGTTTGTCTCCAGAACTTGTATATGTGTCAGATAATCAATAAAGGAGACGTTAAGTAGTGAAATCGAGCTGAACAAAGACTAAATCAATGAATTCCGCCTCTGATTTAGTCTAAGCACTCTTCTGATCGACTCGTCAGGTCGTCTAACGTTCCTACAGTCGAGCTACTACTCAAGGATAGATCTGAGGTCAGGTTACCATCAGCTGAGAGTCCGGGATGGGGACGTCTCCAAGACAGCATTCAGAACACGTTACGGTCACTACGAGTTTCTAGTCATGCCATTCGGGCTAACGAACGCGCCTGCAGTTTTCATGGATCTTATGAGCAGGGTGTGCAAACCCTATCTAGACAAGTTCGTGATTGTTTTCATCAACGACATTCTGATCTACTCCAAGAGTCAGGAGGAACACGAGCAGCATCTACGACTTATCTTGGAACTCCTTCGAAAGGAGCAACTGTACGCAAGTTTTCAAAATGCGACTTCTGGCTTCGTGAAGTCCACTTCCTAGGCCATGTGGTAAACAAGGATGGGATTCATGTCGATCCATCCAAGGTAGATTCGATCAGGAACTGGCCTGCACCGCGTACACCAACGGAAATACGCCAATTCTTGGGTTTGGCGGGTTACTACAGACGATTTATTAAAGACTTCCCAAAGATTGCGCAGCCGCTTTCATTGCTGACACAGAAGGGTGTTACCTATCGTTGGGGTAATCCCCAGGAAACCGCTTATCAGCACTTAAAGGATAGACTTTGCAGTGCACCTATCCTCTCATTGCCAGAGGGCACAGACGATTTTGTGGTCTATTGTGACGCATCGATACAGGGGCTTGGTTGTGTATTGATGTAGCGGGATAAAGTTATTGCTTATGCTTCACATCAACTCAAGATTCACGAGCGGAACTACACGACGCACGGTTTAGAGCTGGGAGCTATTGTTTTCGCGCTTAAGATATGGCGATGTTACCTGTACGGTACCAAGTGCACCATCTACACCGGTCACAGGAGTCTCGAGCATATCTTCAAGCAGAAGGAATAGAATATGCGCCAACGTCGATGGGTTGAACTACTGAACGATTACGAATGCGCTATCAAGTACCATCCAGGCAAAGCCAATGTTGTGGCTGATGCCCTCAGTCGAAAAGATACTACACCTAGGCGTGTACGAGCCTTGTAGCTTACCATCCAATCCAGTCTTCCTGCACAGATACGAGATGCTTAGGTAGAAGCATTGAAACCAGAAAAATGTCAAGGCTGAAGCCTTACGCGGTTCAAGGCAGCGATTAGAACAAAAGGAAGACGGCGCCTACTACGTAACGGGGCGTATTTGGGTCCCACTATATGGCGGATTACGAGAATTTGTGATGGATGAAGCACACAAGTCTCGCTACTCGGTACATCCTGGTTCGGATAAGATGTACCACGATCTTAAAACTACGTATTGGTGGCCAAGCATGAAAGCCCTTATCGCAACCTACGTCAGCAAATGTTTGACCTGTGCAAGGGTCAAAGTTGAATATCAGAAACCGTCAGGCCTACTTCAGCAACCTAAGATTCCGCAATGGAAATGGGAGGAAATTTCCATGGATTTCGTTACCGGCCTGTCTAGATCCCAGCGTGGAAACGATACCATTTGGGTGATCGTGGATCGACTCACAAAGTCTGCACACTTCCTGGCTATTAAGGAAACGGATAAGTTCTCCACCCTCGCAGACATATATCTTAAGGAAGTTGTTTCGAGGCACGGAATGCCAACCTCTATTATTTTGGATCGGGATGCACGATTCACTTCAGAACTATGGCAAGCAATGCACAAGTCTTTTGGCTCTCGGTTAGACATGAGCACAGCATATCATCCTCAGACGGATGGGCAGTCTGAGCACACGATTCAAACTCTAGAAGACATGCTTCGGGCATGCGTTATCGATTTCGGCAACAGCTGGGAAAAGCACCTCCCTTCAGTG
This sequence comes from Helianthus annuus, assembly GCF_002127325.2. Taxonomy (NCBI): domain Eukaryota; kingdom Viridiplantae; phylum Streptophyta; class Magnoliopsida; order Asterales; family Asteraceae; genus Helianthus; species Helianthus annuus. The sequence goes on from NC_035449.2 coordinate 146,949,747, forward strand.
GAGTTTTCGTACAATAACAGTTACCACACCAGCATTCAAGCCGCTCCATTCGAGGCATTGTACGGACGTAAATGTCGGTCACCTCTCTGTTGGGCAGAGGTGGGGGATAGTCAAATCAGAGGTCCAGAACTTGTAGTTGATGCTACTGAACGAATTGCACAGATACGACAACGCATGGCGGCAGCATGCGACCGTCAGAAAAGTTACGCTGATAAGCGCAGGAAACCACTCGAGTTCCAAGTTGGGGATCGAGTGCTACTCTAAGTCTCACCCTGGAAGGGTGTGGTTCGTTTTGGTAAACAAGGCAAGCTCAATCCACGATATGTTGGACCATTCGAAATCATCGAGAAAATAGGCAAAGTGGCCTACAAACTGAACCTGCCAGCTGAACTCGGTGCAGTTCACAATGTTTTCCATGTGTCGAATCTGAAAACGTGTCTGTCAGATGAGACCTCATAGTTCCTTTGAAGGAACTCACTATCGATGAGCGGTTGCAGTTCGTCGAGGAACCAGTTGAAATCACGGACCGGGATGTTAAGGTCCTCAAGCACACTAGAATACCCTTTGTTCAAGTCTGTTGGAACTCCCGTCGTGGCCCAGAGTTCACCTGGGAACGAGAAGACCAAATGAAACTCAGGTATCCCCAGTTATTCGAAAACCGTGCAACCACTACTGAGGCCGAAGCTACTACAGAATTTCGGGACGAAATTCCAAATCAGCGGGGGGATGATGTGACACCCCAGGAAAACCAGTAAACGATACAACTTACCTAGCTTCCTCTATAACCGCATGCTAAATTTCGGGACGAAATTTCTTTCAAGTTAGGGATAATGTGACAACTCGAGTTTCCGAGATTCCACTTTCGCATTTATTGCACGTTCACTGTCTGTTTAGTTGTTTACTTGCACAATTGGTTTGCTTTGTAACTGTATACGCTGTGAATTGATAAAGTGTATTGTGATTATTGCATGGTTATGTGTTATTTCGCGAATGATAAGACAAATGCATGAACTTGGTGATGAAACTGTAAATTATGTTGTGATGGGTGTGCTTTATGTAAAAGGTGAGACTTAGGGGTGAGTAGAGTAGTTAGTGAAATGTTTAGTAACCCTTAACCCTAATCATTCTCACAATCATCATACGTACTTCAACATTCCTCTACAATTCTCTCTACAATCATCTTCTTGGCAAGCTCTTAATCATCACTCTTGATCCCTCTCTTCATCTAGAATCAATAGAAGGTAAACGTTTAATGATTTCTTGTTGTTAATCCTTGATTATGTGATTCATGCAAAACCATAATAGTTCTGTGTTTATTGATCGATTCTGATTGTTGTGAAATGGATATGATCAGTTATGTAATCACTTGCTGAATGTTAAGATGCCTGTTATGATAGAATGTTGATTGTGGATTTGATTACTGCACTGCGAATATGAAATTAGGGTTTCTCGATCGTAGAAACGTAACTGTTACAATGATGTTGAATGTTCGCATGATTGATAGTGGCCCGACTCTTGATTTCATGTAAAGTCCGAGCTTTGGTTACTTGATGCTGTCCGAGTTATGCATGATGTTTTGTGAAGTCCGAATTATTGTAAAGGACACTAGGTCCGAATTTTTCATACTCACAAGGTCCGAACTTTATTAAGGAACCAAGGAGTCCGAATTTTTGTTAAGGAAAGCATATATGTCCGACTTTTGTTTAATATATGTGTCCGACTTTTGTTTAATATATATGTCCGACTTTTGTATGATATATATGTCCGACTTTTAATGATACAAGGGGGGGGGTCCGACCTTTTAATGATGTAAGGGGGTCCGAATTTATGTAGGAGATGCTCATGGGGTCCGAATTTTAAAAGGCATGCTTGGTCCGAAGTTTTGCTTGCATATGTTGTCCGAGTTTATGCTTTGATGGCCTATGTCCGAGTTTTAAGAATTGTATGTCATCCGAGTTTTATTGAGATGGCAAGGTCCGAACTTCTATGATTGATATGGTCCGAGTTTCTTGTGTAATGTAATGGTCCGAGTTTGTATGACATGATATGGCCCTAGTTTCTTGTGTAATGTTATGGTCCGAACTCTTATGTTATGTTATGGTCCGAAATATAGTAATGATACATAATCCGAGCTTCTGTTAATTCTGCTAAGCATGTCAACCCTGTTAAGTTAAGTTGATTAATCCTGTTAATCAATTAACTCTGTTAACTCTATTTATTCAGTTAGCTCATTAGTTCTGTTAGATGTTAACTCTGTCAAGTGCGATTGGATGAACGTGAAATAACTGTTATTGTTACATGACGATGATTGCTTAAACACACTTCGTGACATATATTGCATGCGAATCCATGCGAGCTTAACTGATTGTGTATACATGCATAACTATAGGACTTGACTGATTTCTTGTGAGCACATAGTTTAGCATACCGAGCAAACCAAGGTGAGTTCACACTCTTTACCAAGGCATGGGATTCCCGGGGATAGGGAATGGGTTGAATGATGGGATTGAACAATTTCTCGTACTTACACGGTTACTAGACTATCTACCATGGTCCTCAGGTTAAGCGGGACACTTACGTAAAACTACGTAAACAAGTACATACTACTGTCTTCCGGAGTCAGGAAGGACACTTACGTAAAACCTACGTAAACTCACACATGCTACTGTCTTCCGGAGTCAGGAAGGACACTTACGTAAAACCTACGTAAACCCCACGCGTACCACTGTCCTCGGGTAAAGAAGGACACTTACGTAAAACCTACGTAAAGCTTGTACGTACTACTGTTCTCGGGTTAAGAAGAACACTTATGGTTACGAATAGTCTAGTGTATATGCAAACATGGGAAGCCCCCACTAATGGAACATACAAACATGGGAAGCCCCCACTAATGGAACATACAAACATGGGAAGCCCCCACTAATATCGTAAAAAGGTTTGGGAAACAGGGTATTAATCATGTTTTTGACTATGGGAAACCCCCACCAACTATGGATACGTTTTGGAAAACAAGATAAACTGGTTAAACATATTTTCAACATGGGAAACCCCCACGGCAAGTGAGCCAGCTAAAGACAAACTACGTTTTCGTAAAACACTTAAAACGTACACCCAACTGTGAACTCGCTCAACATTGTTGTTGACTAGCTGTTACATGCCTTGCAGGCCTTTTTGTGCATGTCGAAGGAACTTGCTGTCTGGGAAGCTGGAGTGGTCATGGGTCGGGACACAAGGAAACGCAACACAAGAGTAAGAGCTTAGATGTGATTTTATAAACACTTAATGAGTTGAATATGCTTCCGCTGTAAACTGGGAAATATTGTACACTATTGTTAATAAATGAAAGTTTATTTAAATATACTTATGATGTTCAATGTGATTGGTGGTTAAGATCCTGGTCAGTCACGCCTCCAAGCGGTTGTACTCCGCATGTGGATTTTGGGGGTGTGACAGTCGATGTCTAGTAGCCGCAGACGATCCAATTTCCGATTTTCGGTGTTTTGACTCGTTGATTTTATGTGTTTATATGTGCGTTATCTGTTTATGTGTTATTACCTTGGATATCATTCGATTGTGTTGACTTTCGATCAACACACACGACTCGCATTGCCACTTTGTCTCAATTCGATCTCCAGTTGTTGCAATCCTAGACGATACTATGCTATGATATACGCCACACTATACTCGATAAGCTATACGATTATGTAGTACTATTCGATATACTCTACGCGATCACTATATCCGAACGACTCGCGAGCTTTGAATGATAGGTTTCTGTATTCTGACTGCATCTGTGATTGAATACCTCGGTGCTTATGTGATTCTGTGTTTATGTGTTGGTGCAGTCATCTGTCGTCTTCGTCTTATGTCAGGTCTTGGGTTCTTTGGAGGTCAGATTGGGCTAGAAATCAAGGAAAAACAAGCCTGGCCGTTTGAATGAAGCCTGGCCGTTTGAAGAGGCTGACCGTTTGAAAGTCTGTCCGTTTGAAGGTTTGCTGACCGTTTGAGCATGTTCAAACGGTCAGGCTATCTAGTATATATAGGCTTCAAACGGTTTTAGTTGTAACAGTTGTGATTTCCGACAGCGAAGCTCTGTCGAAGTGTCTCCGTGACTGTATATTCGTTATAATCAATACAAGAGATAGTTAATAGTGAATACAAGCTAAACGAAGACCGAATCAATGAATTCCGCCTCTGATTCTGTCTAAGCGCTCTTCTGATCGACTCATCAGGACGTCACACGATCCTACAATTGGTATCAGAGCTCAGGAGGAAGAGTTCTTATCGTTTAGCTCGTTTTTCACTCAAAATTCTGATTTCTACACCTTCTTTCATCAGATCAGAGAGTTTTACCGGACAAAATTGGACAAAAAGTTCAGAGACTGTGTGTTTTTGAACATAGACAAAGCCTTGAAAGTTTCAAATCAAAACTCGAAGTGATAATGGTGAAAATTGACTGAAAATAGGTGACCGTTTGAACGAACAGTGTCTGACCGTTTGAAATTGCAATCCCATCGTTTGAAATTGACATCCTATCGTTTGAAATCATGGGTTCCGTTTGAAACTTTGGTTCCATCTTTTGAAGATCATCATCCGTTTGAACCGGTCGTTTGAAAAGTGATCCCATCGTTTGAAATCAGGTTCCATCGTTTGAAACTAGTTCCCATCGTTTGAAAATTGACCTGTCCGTTTGAAAACTGATCTGTCCGTTTGAAACTGACCCTTCCGTTTGAAAAGGGTTTCCGTTTGAAAAGAGGATATTGTTTGAACTTGGAATTTCGTTTGAACAGATTGTGTTGGAAAAATGGCAATGGTATTTGATGAGCAGGAAAACAATGATCTTAAAAGATTGAATGATTGGTATCGAGGATATTTTAGTAGCTCTTATCAGAAAATACCAAAAGAAATTTGGTATGAACGTTTCAAATGTTTTTTGAGTAAGAAAGATGAAAAATTGGATGATTTGGAGAAACGTTTTGATCGTTTGATTGACTACTTGAAGGAAAATCAAATAGTGATAGCAGAAGCTGATAAGATATCAAAGTTTGCTAATGGTTTATCAGCTGAATGGGATGATTTTTTGAAGAATTTGAAAGAAAATTCTAATTTTTCAAAATTACCTCTGAATAAATTCATCAGCGAACTTAAAAATCACGATAATGAGAATTATCAAAAGAAGAGAGAAATATTGGATAAGATAAAAATGAATTTGGATGATTTGAATTTAGATGTGATAATTGAAATAAATAAAAGAATCAATGTTTGTTGGGCAGCAAAAAGAAATTTGATATATGATATGAAAAGAGGTTGTTATATTGATGATAATAGAAATCCTCTTGATCTTGTTACAATCTTTGGTGCAGGTACATATCAGATAGAGAAAGAACATGTGCCGAAGGTTGAAGAATCTGTGAAGAATGAAACTTCATGTTCTGAAACAGTATGCTTCAAATGTGACAACTTCAAGACTGATAATGACAAACTCTTGAAGGATGCGGAAAGTTTGACATCAAAAGTCAAGAAGTTGGAAGACGAGAAGCAAGCTGATATTAAACAGATTCTTATGTTGCAGGAAAATTGTGAGAAATTGAAAGCTGAAAATGACAAACTGTTGGATGGGTTGAACAGTTTGACATTTGAAAACAAAAGTTTGAAAGAAAATGTTAAGGTTTTTGAAACCAAACAGAAATCATCAGAAAATGACGATTTCTGGATAAAACTTGAGAACAAAAATCTGAAAGCTAATGAGACAAAATTTCAAGAACAGTTAAAAGTTATGAAAAATGAAAAATTTGTTCTTGAAAACATGAAGATTGAGAATGAAAAAGCAATCAAGTCTCATCTTGAACGAATTTCTCAGCTTGAAAAAGAAGTTGAGAATTCAAGAATCAAGATGGATGAACTTGAAAAGAAGTTGAAAGGTTTTGTGACTTCATCTGACAAGTTGAATTTTCCGTGTCCAAAACCAATCAACTCTGTTCCAATAAGTGACGATGTCACAAACTTTGACAATGTCAAATTGAAGATTGCGATGAAAAATCTGATGATGAAAATGAAAAATTAGAAAAACAAAAATTGTTTTTAAATTTGAAAGAAAAATTTCAGAAAACTGTTCTACAATCGACTGAAAAGAGAGAATGCTCTAAGCAAAAACCTTTGAAGAAGAAAGTGGAACAGAAACAAAAAGATAATAAAAGTTCATCAGATCGATCATCCAATCAAAAGAAAAAATTACAAAAAGTAAAAAATGAAAATTCAAAAATTGTTGGTAATAAGTGGTGCAGGTCGGACCACAGTGCTCAAAAGCCAAAATCAGCAAACTTGAGGAAAGAATATCACCAAGCCAGACAATGCTATGATCTGAGCATTTGGTGTGAAAGTGGTATACGGTACGATAACAGAGTGTGTTACCGATGCGGTTATCAAGGACACATTGCTGTTAACTGCCGGAATTGGAGTTATGAGACCAGAAGGTGCTTTAATTGCAACATCGAAGGTCATATTGCCAGAGATTGCCCAAGGAAATCGAATGACAGATTGAGGGTTAATTCTCAGAGAGTGGCAAGAATTCCAGTCAAGGTCAAGCCCAAAGAACTGAAAGTTCAAGAACCAAAAGTTCAAGAACAAAAGGTTCAAGAGACGAAAGTTAAACTTTCACAGGGGCAGAAAGACAGACTGAGGAAAAAGAGGAAGAAAGCTCGAGAGTATTTGGAGAAGATTTTGTCCTCGGGTTCATCCGTTGGAAAGAATAAGAGATCTGATGAATCAACTTCCTTGGCTGAAAAGTCAAGCAAGATGAATTCTTCAGATACAAATTTGAGGACGAAAGAGGAGAAGAAGAAGAAGAAGAAAATGGTCGGCGATGAATCTGACAGGTCAAAGTCAGACAAGCCACCAGCAGGCAATGAGTCTGGTTCGTCTAAACCAGAGGAGCCATTGGTTGAGGTAAAAAAGGAGAATTCAGGGTTAACAATGGATGATACAAATTTTCCACCATTGTTGAACAAGAATTCGAAATCACCCAAGGACCGTCAGGCTTGGGTGAATCTTTTCAAATAGAAAACCTGACTTGCCGGAGTTCCCAGGTTGGTAAGCGTGGAACATGAATCGGCATCTTTCTTGAGAAATTTCACTTTGGTGATTTTTCGTCTTACATGTGGTAAATCAAGGACATTAAGTTGTACTTGATTTTCTACAAATGATGTTTGAGTTTTGAAACTGGAAATGATAAATCTTTAAAAATGTTTGAAGGAAACACTGTGATGAAGTAACCCCGAATCTACAAATGTGTGGTAAACAAACTTATTTTTCCGGAAAAACCATTCTGATTAAAACAAACTTAAGTGTTTTGAAATCACAATGGAAAAATAGTTTGTTGTGAGGGGGAGTTCTGATTGTTTATGCCAGGTAGATGGAGAATTAATGCGATTCTCATCAAGTTGTCAAGTTTGTACAGTTTTGTTTCAAATTTTCCCAGAAAATCAAAATTGAAACATATTTTGATTTTAGGGGGAGAAAAATTTTTAAAAAAATTAGAAAATTTGAAAATGTCAAAAACATTGAAAAATTTCAAAATGAGTTTTGCTGAAACAAGAGGAAATGATAGTAAATCAGTGGACTATCACAGCATGCTAAAGAAATGTAATGTCAAATGTGATAAATGGTCTCACTGATGATGTGACGATAGGTTTTCATACATTTAGTAGATTTATTCGGGATATAAACCTAAAATTTCAAACTTGTGAAATTCGTGGGGAACACTACTTGGATATATAGGTAACCCCTGAAATCTCGTTTGAAAGATCTCGTATTCTGATATACTAGGTGTTTATACTCTATGATGTCTGGGGTATTATTCCGGGACTTCTGCTGAACGGTAGTTCTGACCTAGTCCTTGGCTAATACTTTCCGCAAAATGCTTGAAACATAGCATAAAGCCCTCAGCTGATTAGACAATAAAATTGATAATCATCTGTTGTAGCTGAAAAGATCCTCTAAAGGGGACACACTGCTAAGTCGAAGCTGATATCTCTCTGCTGAGCGGAAGTTCTGACCTGAGATCCCTCAGTTCTCGCATTTAACCCCTAATTTATGTACAGATATCATTGTAGTATTCATACCTGTAAGACTGAATATTGGTATTCTGGATACGGGAGTATATTCAAGAGGTGGGACACATGAATCGAACTAAGTTCATAAAACACTAAAATAGTATCCTGAATAGATTGAAAATTGTATGAAAATTTAAGAGGACAACTATGTCGTCAATCTACGTGAATCATTTAGAGCTTAAAATGATTAAAAGCTTAACGGGCATGTGATGTGTCTAAAAACTTATATGATCCTCTTTCGCAAACTCACAAAAATATGTTTGTACATATTTCTTTTCTGCATTTAAGTTTTGCATTTATGTTTCATATTTTGAAAATCCAAAAAGATTTTTGACAACTGGTGATGAAGAGTTGATATTCAAAATTTCAAGTGCTGAACATGATGAACAGGTTTGGGAGTGTGAGTTTAACAGAAGAAATTTATTTTGAGAAAGAAAAATTTGATTAGTTAATCAGGGTCATTAATTTGAACTTGGTGTAACTATTTCTAGTAAGTTTTACTTATTGATTTAAGTAAAAACTTATGTTTCGATGAGAAGTGTGCAGGAAATGAGCTTAACAGAGATAAAGCTAGGATTTGATCTCCGGGTAATAGCAAATTCCAGATAGCGATCCCATCATGATGAAAGGGGGAGTCTGACGAAGCTAGAGCCAAGGAGAAGAAGATCCTGGATAAAATGAAAAGACAGACAACGATCCTAAAGCTGATGATGCTGATGATCTGAAGAAATACCAGCATATCGCAAGGGGGAGTCTGAAGTTTTGAAAGAAAAGACGGATAGTGAATCCTAGAGACTAATAAAGACTGAAGTTTATGAAGATTCGACACTTAAGACTCGTCAACATCTGAGGGGGAGTCTGTTGGTGCAGTCATCTGTCGTCTTCGTCTTATGTCGAGTCTTGGGTTCTTTGGAGGTCAGATTGGGCTAGAAATCAAGGAAAAACAAGCCTGGCCGTTTGAATGAAGCCTGGCCGTTTGAAGAGGCTGACCGTTTGAAGGTTTGCTGACCGTTTGAGCATGTTCAAACGGTCAGGCTATCTAGTATATATAGGCTTCAAACGGTTTTAGTTGTAACAGTTGTGATTTCCGACAGCGAAGCTCTGTCGAAGTGTCTCCGTGACTGTATATTCGTTATAATCAATACAAGAGACAATTAATAGTGAATACAAGCTAAACGAAGACCGAATCAATGAATTTCGCCTCTAATTCTATCTAAGCGCTCTTCTGATCGACTCATCAGGACGTCACACGATCCTACATTATGTAACTCTGTGCTCTACGTGCCTACGTGCTTATGTGCTTCTGTGTTTACATGCATCTGTGGTTATGTGCTTATGTGTTCATGTGATACGTGTTTCGACGTGTTCCTGAGCTTTAGTAAGTACTAGACGTGTGAGGTGAGATTCGATTCTGATGTGTCTGAGACCTACGACGATGTCTGTTGCAGACCATCTCGTCATCCGGACACCGAACCCCACTTACTCGCCAAGAAAAGAGAGACAGACGTCTTGCTGCTATCATCGCCAAACAAGTAGCAAAAGCTGTGAGCGATGTTTACGAAAACGTCAGCAAATCATCTGAGGAGTCGAGAACTGAAGCTCCCAAAGATGCTGCCAAGACTGTTTTTAGCTTCAAACAGTTCAAGGCATGCGGACCAAAGGAATTTACCGGAGAAGATGGCCACACCGCTATGTTTCAATGGTTTGATTCCATCGAAGTCACCCTGCGCCAAAGCGGCTGTCCTGAGAATCTCCGCACACTCAATGCTACTGGCGTCTTCCAGTCCCGTGCTCTAGACTGGTGGACGGCCGAACGAAACAAGCGCAGAAATGATGCAGCTTACGAGCTGACATGGAAAGAGCTGAAAGCCATTATGATGGATGAATTATGCCCTCCCATGAATGCCAAAAGCTGGAGGATGAGTTTTGGAACATTAAGCAGAAGGATGGAGACAACGCTGCCCTGACTGCTCGCTTTAAACAGCTTAGCATCATCTGTCCCGATCAAGTCAAGACCCCAGATCAAACCATCAAGAAGTATATTCGAGCCCTGCCCGACTGTGTAGCCGACTTTGTTCACGCCGCCAAGCCAGCAACGATTGAAGAGACTTACCTACTCGCCGCTGAGATCAATGACAAGCGAGTGAAGTCTGGCTTTTGGGATAAGAATACCACGTCTCTGCACCAAGCCACCACCGCAGCACCCACCGACTCATTTGCTCAATCCTCCAAGTCATCAAGAAGAAAGAAGAAGCACAACAACAACAGCTCCAGCAACAAGAGCTGTGCTGCCGCAACAACTGTTGCTCCTCTACAAGCTGTACCAGTTCAGCAGCAACAGCACCATCGCTCAGCTCCAGTGATCAATGCACCGCCAGCAAAGCGTGCATACACAGGCCCTCACCCACTCTGCCCGACATGCTCGTATCATCATCCAGTGGGCCTAGCCTGTCGTTTTTGCGCTCACTGCAACCTTTACGGTCATTTCACTGCGAACTGTCGCTATGGTCCCCGTCAAGCCCCGGTTCAAGCTACTGTCAATCAAGCTCTACTCCCCGCCCCTCAAGGCCAACAAGCAGCTCAAGCACCTGCGGTCAATGCTCGAGTCTGCTTTGCATGTGGTGACCCTAACCACTTTGCAAACAGGTGCCCGAACAGGGTGGTTAAGCAAGAGCCCCAGCAGCCCCAGCAGCAACAACAGCAGCCTCAACAACAGCAGCAAGCAGCCCATGCCAGAACCTTCAACATCAATGCCCGTCAGGCTCAGGCAGATAACAACGTGGTTAATGGTACGTTCCTTGTGAATGGTATTTATGCATCATGTTTGTTTGATACTGAAGCCGATAACTGCTTTATGTCGTTTGAATTCGAGAAGCTCCTTAGTCGTAAGCGCTCTTATCTGTCCTCGTCATTCGAAGTCGAAGTCGCTACTGGAAGAACTGTCGCCATTAACTCTGTTCTTCGTGATTGTACTCTCGAGCTCAACAATCACATCTTTCCAATCAACCTTATTCCGATGGAACTCGGAAGTTTCGACGTCATAGTAGGCATGGACTTTCTTCGCGAAAACCATGCTGAAGTTGTGTGCTTTTAAAAGATGATTCAATTCACACTCACAAATGGTGATCTTCTATGTGTATACGGTGAAACAGCATCGAAAGGTCTCAAGCTCATGTCATGCGTTCAAGCCAGCAAGTATCTCCGCAAGGAATACCGAGCCTTCTTGACCAACATTGTAGTAACGGAGAAGGAAAAGAAAAAGAAAGTTGAAGTCAAAGACGTTCCAGTGGTCCGTGAGTTTCCTCAGGTGTTCCCTGACGATCTCCCCGGACTACCGCCAAGTTGTGATATCGACTTTCGTATTGACCTCATTCCTGGAGCTAACCCCGTTGCCAAAGCTCCGTATCGACTTGCTCCATCCGAAATGCGGGAACTCTCGAACCAACTCCAGGAACTGCTCGAAAAAGGCTTTATTCGCCCAAGCACCTCTCCTTGGGGCGCGCCAGTCCTTTTCGTCAAAAAGAAGGACGGGTCGTTCCGGATGTGCATCGATTATAGGGAATTGAATAAGCTAACCATTAAGAATCGATACCCTTTACCTCGAATCGACGACTTATTTGATCAGCTGCAAGGTGCCAAGTGTTTCTCGAAGATCGATCTACGTTCAGGCTATCATCAATTACGGATTCAAGAGGAGGACATCCCCAAAACCACTTTCCGAACCCGATATGGCCACTATGAATTCGTTGTTATGCCTTTTGGTATAACTAACGCACCTGCGGTCTTTATGGATCTGATGAATCGCGTGTGTAAGCCTTTCTTAGACCGTTTCGTCATCGTGTTCATTGACGATGTCTTGATCTATTCCAAATCGAAAGCCGAACACGCGCAACATCAACGTTTGATTCTCGAGTTACTTCAGGGGAACCAACTCTACGCCAAGTTCTCCAAGTGTGAATTCTGGTTAGAGGAAGTTCAGTTTCTGGGTCACATCGTGAATAGTCAAGGAATACATGTCGATCCCGCGAATATAGAAGCCGTCAAAAGTTGGATTACGCCTAAGAACCCGTCTGAAGTTCGTTCTTTTCTCAGACTAGCGGGCTATTATCGACGATTTATTGAAAGATTCTCCAAAATCGTTGTGCCGCTTACCGCTCTTACTCATAAAGACAAGCCTTTTGTGTGGGGAACCGCACAAGAATCTGCCTTTCAAACTCTCAAGCACATGCTGTGCAACGCTCCGATTCTTACGCTGCCCGACGGAAGCAACGATTTCATTGTCTACTGTGATGCTTCCAACCTTGGTCTTGGTTGTGTCCTCATGCAGCGAGACAAGGTTATAGCTTACGCATCTCGACAGCTCAAGATCCACGAGAAGAACTATACAACCCATGACCTCGAGCTAGGCGCGGTTGTCTTTGCATTAAAGATTTGGCGACACTACCTGTATGGCACTAAGTGTACAATCTACACTGATCACAGGAGTTTACAAAATATCTTCAATCAAAGGGAACTTAATATGCGTCAACGCCGATGGGTAGAACTCCTCAACGATTACGACTGTGAGATTCGTTATCACCCAGGCAAGGTGAATGTTGTTGCCGACGCGCTCAGCAGAAAGAGTTACGTGCTCAGTATCCGAAACGTTCAAGCCCAGCATAACCTCGAAGCCCTTATTCACGAAGCTCAACATGCTTGCTTCAACGAGCGTACATTGAAGAGAGAAAGGATCTACCACGATGGAGCTCAGTTAGTAAGCAAATCAGATGGGATTTTCTACTATCTGGACCGAATCTGGATCCCTAAACGGACCGATTTACGAAAGATTATCATGAATGAAGCCCACAAATCTCGATACTCCATTCATCCCGGTGCTGACAAGATGTACCAGGATCTTCGTTATAAGTACTGGTGGCCGGGCATGAAACGTGATATCGATCTTTACGTTGGAAGTTGCTTAACTTGAACAAGAGTCAAGGCTGAACATCAAAGACCTTCTGGCTTACTCGAACAACCGCCGATACCTATATGGAAGTGGGAGAGTATAGCTATGGATTTCATAACGAAACTCCCACCCACGCCATCAGGTCACGACAGTATTTGGGTTATAGTTGACCGTCTAACAAAATCAGCCCACTTTTTGCCAATCCGAGAAGACTACAAGGTGGAACGACTAGCCCAAATCTACACCGACGAGATCATTTGTAATCATGGTACGCCTCGCAACATCATCTCTGACCGTGATGCTCGGTTTACTTCTCGGTTGTGGGAAACGTTTCAGGCGGCTCTTGGTACGTCGCTTAATCTGAGTACTGCATTCCATCCACAAACCGACGGACAGACTGAAAGAACGATCCGTACTCTTGAAGACATGCTCCGAGTGTGTGTTATAGATTTTGGTGGTAGTTGGAACAAATACCTGCCACTAGTCGAATTCTAGTACAATAACAGCTATCATGCCAGCATTCAAATGGCACCATTCGAAGCCTTATATGGTAGGAGATGTGGATCGCCTATTGTGTGGCACGAGATCGGTCATTCGCAACTAACCGGTCCCGGGATTCTACAAGAAACGACTGACAAAATCCACCAAATTCGAGACAACTTGGTAAAAGCTCGAAGTAGACAGAAAAGTTACGCCGATAGAAGACGCAAGCCCCTTGAATTTGACGTTGGCGACTACGTACTCCTAAAGGTATCCCCTTGGAAGGGTGTAGTCAGATTCAGCAAGAAAGGGAAACTAGCGCCTCGATATGTTGGACCTTTTAAGATTCTGGAAAGGATCGGAAAAGTCGCCTACAGACTCGAACTACCGGAGGAACTCAGTAATGTCCACCCGACTTTCCATGTGTCTAACCTCCGAAAATGCCTTGCTGATCATGATCTAGCCGTACCACTCGACGATCTTCAGGTCAACGAAACCTTACACTTCGTGGAAAAGCCTGTCGAAATCATGGATCGCCAAACCAAGCAACTCAGGCGCTCACGCATCCCTATCGTGAAAGTCCGATGGGAAGGCAAGCGAGGCGCGGAGTTCACTTGGGAACTCGAAAGCGACATGAAGGCCAAGTACCCGTAGTTGTTTGAATAGATCTGAAGCATCAAATTGGTGAAATGACTCACGGTGATGTGCAGCTTCGAGCCTAATTTCGGGACGAAATTCCCTAAACAAGGGGAGCCTGTAACACCCCGTGTTTTCGAATGTCAAAGTCAAAGTCAAAGTCCAAATCAACTTTGACTTCTTTGACCGTTAACATTTCTTTTTGCTTTTTGTATTATGTGGAGTAAGTGTTGTCTAAATAAAATGATCGAATGTTTAATCAATGCGACCGATTTACGACTGTGAATAATAGGAAGTAACAATGCGATAAAGCTAATCGATCGATAATCAAGTTAATCAAATCAATCAATCGAACTCGAGACTCGAACTATGCGGAACTGGTGTGGTAATACTTACGTGTGTGTGTGCCTTATGTGTTACTTGTGCATGTTTACTTTATGTTTTGTGTGGTATTCAATCGAATCAATCGAAACTCGTATCGAAACTCTAAAAGCAATCAAACTCAATCGAAACCGACATCGAAACATGACTTATAGATGATTGTATGTTAGATATAGTAGTTGGGACTGAAAGTAATTTGACTAGGAACTCTATTGTATTCGTATCATCGTCTATCGAAATCGAAATATCAAAAACCGTCGCGAAACATTCGAAAAGGGTTGCTGATCGAACAGGAAGCATCCTGATCGAATAGGCCAGCCGATCGGCTAGCACTTTCCTGGCCGATCGAGCAGGCCATTCGATCGGAGATCCTGGCCGATCGGTTGACACTTTCCTCTTTTGGAGCCTATAAATAGCCCTGTCATTGTCACTCTTTCCACTTTTAGAAAGCTCTGACCGAACCAGCCATGTTCTTCACCTTTTCTCAGATTTCCCTCAACTTCGGTAAGTTTTCACCCTAATTCTTATACGTTTTTGATCATTACATGATTCTACACCTTTCTATCTTTCAAAACTTGATTTCTAACTGTGAAATCATCAAGATCTAAGTGTTCTTGGGTGATGTCATCATGGTGTTCTAGAAGAACATCATACTTTGGCCTCGTTCAACCATGAATAGCTTAGATCTGACCGGTTTCCACATAAACAAACTAAGATTTGTAAAAGTCTTAACATTTTCATGGTAAAAAGGATTGAAAGAAGGATTTCCAACTTTCTTTCAACTCTTTTGCACTGAAAACCTTAAAAACTGATAGAAACGGAGCTCGGACCAACTAACTAATCATTCTGATAGTCAAGAGGTTCAAGATTCGGATTCTATCTACAAGGTTCACCGATTTTGGGTTAAACACTAAACTACCGTTCCGAACAGTTCACCGGTCGGACTTGGGTGATTCCTGTCCGAACCGGTGGAGCAAGTAAGAACCCACGTTCTACGGTTTAACTCGTTGTCAAAATACCTTAAAATCATGACAAATAATCAAAACAGCCAAGTGTAAGACGAAAGGCCGACCAGGTCAGAAATGCTGGCCGAACGGCTAGGCTGTTCGAACGAATAGCCCAGCCGATCGAACATACCAGCCGATCGACCGGCCCAGCCGATCGGCTAGCACATGGTTCCACACTTTTCAAATTTCATGAAGTATGCTATTGACGAAGTGATGTTCGATCGAATACGCTACTCGATTGGTAAACATTACTGTTCGGATCATGAGATACTATGCTTCAACACCTAATCGATTTTGCAACTCGTTTGAAGTAAGGAGTGCCAGCCGATCGAACAGGTTGTTCGATCGAGTGACATTCTGCTGAGAACCACTTCTGAAGTTCCTAACCGATCGGTTAAGCCAGCCGATCGAACAACACGTTCGATCGATCGACCTGAAAGGTAAGAACACTTCAGTGTTCTCAAATACTACAATGAAAACTTCAAAAGTTCAAACCATCATACACAAACACATCAGACGAAGAAACAATCCACTCGAATGGACCAGCCGATCGAGCCTACCGGCCGATCGAACAGGACTGTTCAAACGGACTTTCAAGCCAAACGAACAGCCCGTTCGATCGAACCTGTTGTTCGATCGACCAGGCTATTCGATCCATTTACACCTGTTGCATTTCCGCGTTACTCATTTCTGTGCTATCGAACTATTCAGGCTAACCCTACTCTCAGCGCTCCCTTCAATCCATATTGACTTTATTTTAACGTATGTGACAGGTGTTTAGGATGCTTACTTGCTCTATTTGCTGTGAAATCAAGACTAGGAAAGAGTCTAGAAACCAAGACAATTTACATTTATGTTTAATTTGAATCTGAGTTGTCGGAACAGGATTAATTGTTTGGATGTTATCTGTAATAACTTGCTATTTATTCGGGATACGGTATGGGACGTATCATTTAAACTGAATTTGTATTAATAGTTGTTGTGGAAACTTCTGGAGAATCTGTTTCGCTCAGTGCCGCGCCCCGATGATTCCGCCATCGGTTGGGGTGTGACAGTTGTCCCCAGATGCATGGGAACACCTTGCACCCTGACCCAAGCCAGTCTCTCGAATGGAAACGACTGACCATTCCAGACATCTAAATTAGAAAACCATGCCTCCCAAAGCGCATGATCAATCAAAAAACTGGTACACATCTCTTCATTATCAAACTTAATTAACATCGACAAACCGCCGAGGTAACTTAACGATGCCCTCGTAATTCTATTCTCTGCAAGGATACAATTGAGCTTCCTTAGAATCGTTAAGTCTTTACACCTACCCACCAAGGCCCTGCCCATCACCTCCTTAAACGCGCTCGTGTCGTCAGAAATGACCATGGACTTCCCACCCTCCTGTTCCATAGAACTCTTAGCTTCCTTGTTGGAATCGTTATTAGCAAAAAGTCGCTAAAAAGTCTACCACCCCCTTGGTTAACGAATGCATGGTTATAAATCTTTTGTTCCTGCAAAGGTTTTACCGGAACCCTCTTTTTTCCTGCCTCCATTTTAGACCTGCCAACATTCAGCCCATGTTCTCTTTGGCGAATCTAGCAAGGTTTGCAACCAACTTGTATCCTCCCATCTTTGTTCCATTCAAAGCTTTCTCCATCTCTTTCACGTCGATGACATTTCTGAAGCTAATAAATCCAAATCTCCTCCCTTCTTTGTCGTATTTCCTAGCTAGATACACCCCCGCCACATCTCCAAACACCTTCACGAAGTTAGTAACATCCCAAGGGTTACACCCTAATGGAAGGTTAGTGATGTAGAACTTCGTAATGTTTCCTTTGAGACTCGTATCGCCGGCATCTCTTTTGTTTTTATGGTTCTTCTTGAGCGGAACGTCCTTCCAACTTCCTCCTTCATCTCCCACGTTCATATTGCCGGAACGAGATCTAAGCACTGCCCAAGAGGCGAATGGATGACAACAGAAAACTAATTAGGGAGAATGGTCTAATCCAGATTGCTTCCTAGAAGCAGATCGATAGGACCACGCACACTAATCGGATTTAAGTCCCATTGTCGAGCACCCTTACTGCAGCCTTAGAGAGAGAAGGAGAAAAGGGTTTCTAGTTTCATATGAACATTTAAAAGTGTTATTATAGATAGTTTTTAGATTAATATGCATAGTTCTTAAAATATTAAGCAAGGTTAAATGGTGAATATATCAACTATGCTCGAAGAAACACATTAGTCTTGTTAACTTTTTATTGTTTTAAGTGATTAACTCTTTTATGAACATAAACTTGCATTTGTCTAAGTAGTCAATATGTATACATCTTAATTCATAAAGAGTAAATTATTTCCTTTATCTTTGTACCAAATTTCAGGCGGTGTCGTGTGCCTTCAAAATTGATGAGTTTTGTACTTAATGTTTCAAAATCTTGCATGTTATGTCCTTTAGGCCTGACTAACTTAATTTTTTTTTTTTTGTTAAATCAGATCACACAAGGGCAATTTAGTCTTTTTACCCATTTATTAAAATATATATTAACAAATAAAACAAAAATAAACTTAAACATTTAATATTATATATATATATATATATATATATTTATATAACACAAATACCCCTTTCTCCTACCTCTCTCCACTACCACCAAAAGCCACCACCAACCACCTCTCTCAACCTCCACCACCACCATTCTCAACCACCATCAAACCTCCACAGAAGTTAGTGGATGACACGACACTTAAATAAATTGGGCTCCATTAATTTAATTAGATTAAGGTGATTAAATCACATTGACATTTCAACAAAACCCAAAACAAGCTTATACTTAAAAACCTAAAAGGTTGCTCTGCCACCAGCCATACTTTTCTTATTCTTTGTTTACTTATCCATTTAAACAACAAAGACTTTAACTCTAAATCACTTTTCAATGTCGTTGATTAAACTCAAAACAAATATTACAAAACCTTCAAATCTTTATATCACAATTTCTATCAGATCCAAAATACTGAACCACTGCCAATGAATTCTCATAATTTCTACTAGTTTAAAGTGCATCTTCAAGAACACTCACCAGTATGCTAACAATTCCTAGTTTAAATTGTTGGGCTAGGGCCACTTCGAATTTGCGGATCAGAGCGGTGGTGTCACCCTCCTCTAAACAATCCATCGGAGCTCACAACCCTACCACCGCAGTCGTCGGAGTTCTTGCGACTGTCACTGTGTTAAGAATATTTGTTCTGAGTTTCAGAAGATCTGCAAGCCAGAATCCGCGAAAAACTTGTTGGATCTGATTTGTTCTGTGCTGATAAGAACCTCCACGAAGACAATTGTTGGAAGATCATCTGGTGGAGATATCCAAAGTCGTATTGTGGTTGAGTGGTGGAGTTACGGTTCTGTTGCGTGGTGGATGGCAGCAGTGGTGCGATGTTAGTTGTGGGTTATCCGATGGAATGGTAGTCCGATGGTAATGGTGGTGGAGGGTAGGTGGTTGCAGAAGGTGGTTGGAGATCTAGGGTTTGGGTGGATATAAAATGGGGGAAAAGTGGAAGGGTTGGTGAAATGACTTATTTGCCCTCATGTGCAACTCACATGACCTGATTTAACTGGAAAATCTAACTGAGTTAGGGCTAAAGGATAAATCGTGTAACATTTGGAAACATTAAGTACAAAACCCATCAATTTTAAAGGCAAAGGACACCGCCTGAAATTTGGTACAAAGATAAAGGACAAAACTTTTAATTTACTCATTCATAAAATAAAGTATACATAAAATTGGTGGTTTAAAGAACAAAATATCTCTGTTGAGATATAACCCGGATTAATTCCATTAGCATAATATAAAATAAATTAGATAAGTATAAGTCTTTTATCACCAATATATCCGAGAATATTGAGATATATCAACAAGAGTTTGTTGGTATATGTGTAAACATAATAAAGGGGACATGTACACCAACCCAATTACAATAGGTTTCCATAAAATCCCTAAGGATCATCCACAATATTGGTTGTAGGTATCGTATTATATTCTTCTATACTTTCATTTTCACCATAAACCAATATTTATTCTTACACCGAGGGTGGTCACAACCCAATTGTGACATGCGGAATTGTATATGTTGCTGCCTGCAGATTCCATGTACCCCTGCCTGAAAATCTTCACTGGTGGAAAGCATTTAATGCTGATAAAGCGGGTATTGATGAAGTTTGTAAAGTTGTAGCTCACTTATACACTATGCTTAAGGCACATCATATACCTGTACGTAAACAAAGGGGTTGTTTTACAATGTCCACTCACTCGATCGTCTAATTCACATTCCCAACCAAGGCCCAAGGTACAACATATATTCTATATGTTGCACTTTTTGCAATTTTGGCAAAATGGGCAGGTGGGTAATGATCCGAAACATGTTTGGCTCACAATGGACAATCTTATTAATTAAGTATATGGATCGGGTTGTGTTGTGTTAAGCCACCAACATTTTCATTATATTTTTATGTGAGTTTTATAAACAACTATTTAGAAATTGAGGAGGGAGGATATATTCTCTCGGGTAGGATTACTTTTTAAATATATTTGTAGACTCGTCTAGATAATTATTATTATTCTCTCTGATGTAGCTAATTATAACAACCCTCCTAGAACCCTTAACATGACCCTAAAACATTCCGTATATACCCCGTACACGAGAAACGGACCCGAAATACCCTTATACTTATAAAAATCAAGAAAAACAGTATATATAAGGTTGTCATGGGCCGCCACCCAAACACCTTTGGTCTTTCGCGGGGCACGAGGCCTAGCGACTTGCCGGACAAACAAAACCGCCACGTGTTGATACGTGGCAAGCCTATACTTGGTGACCCAGCAACCCTAAACCCTAGTCTACTCTCTCGCGGGCCGCGAGAGAGTTAGCTAAGGTCTACGTGGGCCGCAAGCCGCCTTAAATCTGGCCTATAAATAGGATCGACGAGCTCATTTGACAATTCGTTCAGAAATCAATTCTCTCTCAATTTCTGTAGGAAAAAATTATACCCGGGATAATACCCACTATAAAGCGAAGCTCTACCTTGTTGTAAGTATTATAACCCTGCTATTACCCTGCATGGTCGATTTAGGGCTCCGTAACGCATGTTAAGGCTCTGCCTGACTCAGTCGTAGGAGTTCTGTCTCATGTTACACCCGATTGATTTAGGACTCCGTAATGCATGTCAAGGCTCTGCCTGACTCAGTCATTGGAGTTCTGTCTCGAGTTGTACGGATAATGTGATTTGGGTTATTTTACTAACACGTGTGCAATGTTTAATTTTTAATTGATAATAACCAGGAGTTACACTAGGAAGCTTTAGTATCACCTATGTCAACAATGTAAGTACATTCACTTTTTCTCACTATTTGAGAGTACATTTTTGGGAGTCAAAATGTTTTACCAAAACCTCAAATGTTTTCAGTTACAATTACAGTGATTAACTCTTTGTAATTCTACAATTGCTGCCAGTATTATGGGGTTTGTATATAGTACTTGATAACCTTCACAATTGGGCATGGGTATCCAATGTGTGATATGACCATAGTCACAGATCCGTCGAGTGACACGTACTGACCGAGTAATTGTGTAGATATAAACATTGTAATCGCCCTTAATACTGTAATGTGTATCAACTGATGCTTTACAAAATGGAATGTACTTGCCAGTATTTCTTGTTGATAAAATGTTTTTAAAACGCGTTTCAGGTAACACAATATGAAAGCCAATAGAAGCCAGCTGGAGAGCACTAAAGGCTTGGAAAAGTGGCTATAAAAGTTACCTAAATAAAAAAGAAGTTTTTGTTTTCAATAATTAGAGTTTACCCCTACAAATGTATTATCAAATGAACTTGGGTTTATCCCAATGATTTATCATTATAAAAAGTTTGGTGTTTTACTCTGATAAAAATATTTCCTAACTACGGTCCTGATGTATTCCGCTGCCAAATTAATAAATACCGATACAACTGATCTGGATCTCGCGGCACTCGCTCCCGGGGTAGGGGTCGAGGGTTGCAACAGAGAGTGGTATCAGAGCTACAACCACTGGTTTAAGCCAAAGAAGTGTTCTGCTGACACTTAAATTTTGTGTTAGTAAATAACTTATCTGATTACGTGTAAATATTGTTTTGTATTATTTGACTATTTGTTAGTTTACAGTATGAGTGAGCAAGGAACTTCGGACGCTTATCGTCATATAGCTAGTTCATCAAAAGATGAAGGAACATCATCCCAACCAGATCCCTCAGGTTACTCAGCCGATACTGAGGAAGGGATATTCATTTTTAAGGCACAGTCTGAGGAACCCTTCACTACTAAAAAGAGAGGTTGGTTTAATAGAGGAGCACATGAGAGAATAAAAAGAATGAAAAAGTTGCAACAACAGAGAGCGATAGTCAGAGCTAATAGGGAACCAAATGCACAAACTCAGGAAACAGTCAATAGGCCACCTTGGGAAGAAGAATTGGATAGACAATTGGCAGACTTCCATATGTTAGCCACTACAGCAGTAGACGCTAACCTAAACCAAATAGCCGAACCGCCATTGTTACCTTTATTCCCAGACCAACCGATGTTAGAACCCAACCAATAAAACCAATTTCCGATACCTGCATTTGACCCCAACAAGTTACCTAGAATCCCAACCCCAATGCCTTTAGAACGTGATCCGTGGTGGGATGACGATAGAACATTTTTCGAAATGAATAGTGCAGACCCTTACGAGGAACCCGTACCTCATCACCCTGACCCATTAAACCTACCAATGAGTCGAGAATGTGTGCAGGAACTCCGTCAGTATGGAGAAAGTTTAATGAATGAAGGAAATAGAATCCGAGAGATAGGGGAGAAATTAGTTTGGAAGTATGGTGAAAATGAAATGCAGTACTGGATGAACGGCACTTAGAAAATGCCTAGATATATGTGTAATTTTGTATTTTGATAAAAAATCTATAGATAGACTAAAATAGATACGGATGCATAACTACTAGTATATTTGATTTCCAGCTGTAGTATGTAACTGATGCATATATACACATAAAAAAGTAAAAGTCGCAATGATCGACGTTTTTGATCAAATTGTTTGTGTGATTGTATATAAATATTTGTACTAAATTATTCTGTGATAATTAATAATTGATAAATTATTCATAATTCAGATGGACAACGAAGTAAATCAGGAAAACCAGAATCATGAGAATAACAAAAATCAAATAGATAACAGTGCCATCCAACATATAGTAGCACAAGGAATTATAGATGCTATGCCTTATATTATCAAGACTGTTAAAGAAGCAGAAAATAATAAATCTGCAACTGGTAGTAAACAACAACACACTGAGCCAAGTCACAGTGTGACAATAATAATGGACCTATTATCCAAGCTCCAATTCCTAAAAGAAGAAGAACCGCTTCTTACGGTTGTTCTTATAAAGAATTCTTGGCCTGTAAACCAATAGAATTCTCAGACAATTAAGGAGCCATTGCAGCCTTACGTTGGATAGAAAAGACTGAAGCAGTCATAAAAATAAGTAAATGTGCAGATGAAGATAAGATTATGTTTGCTTCGAATCTTTTCAAAAATGCAGCCTTAGAATGGTGGAATACTATTCTCCAGTCTAGGGAAAGTGACAAAGTTTATAATATGGAATGGACCAACTTTAAGGAAATGATTGAAAGAAAATTTTGTCCTCCTAATAAAAAGGAACAAATCTCCAATAAGTTCCTAAATCTTAGAATGACTGGAATAGACTACAAAGGTTACACTACCATATTCTTCGAATATGCTAGGATAGTGCCAACCTTAGCTCACCCGAACCAGTGTTAATCTCCCGTTATATTTGGGGATTAATTGGTGAAATTAGACACATAGTCAAGGCAGCTAGACCACAAACCATAGAAGAAGCAGTAAAACTAGCCAATACCTTGACTGATGTACTGGTATGCACACAAGAGGAAAACCAGAGAAAGAACCTAACTCAAAAGCTTACCCAGGAATTTTGTTTTGGTAATCCCTACCATGGAAAAGGAACAGGTTCTTCTGCACCCTACTGTAAGTTTTGTAAAAAGAAGCACTCAGGAAAGTGTGTTGTGTCCTGCAACTTTTGCAAGTACCCAGGACATAAGGAAGAAGATTGTAGGAGAAAGGCTAATGCCAGAATATGCTAAAATTGTGGATAGGTTGGTCACATCAAACCGAACGGTCCGAAACTAGCTCTAGCAATAACCAACAAGGCTAAGACAACTGAAGGACCTGAGAAGAATGCCATAGCGTTTGTTCTAACAGCTGAGGAAGCCAAGATGATTCCGAATGTGATTGCCGGTACGTTCTTAGTTAATAATATATTTGCCAAAGTATTGTTTGACTCTGGTGCAAACCAAAGTTTTATCAATACTTCTTTCTACAAACTTCTTGACCAACCCTTAGCCAAAATTCAACAAGATTGTCTGGTAGAGACAGCAAACGGAGAATCCATTAAGATAGGTGAAATCTTGTAGGGAGCAAGAATAGAAATCCTGAACCATCATTTCTTTGCTAACCTTTATCCAATGAATCTGACCGGATTCGATGTTGTATTAGGAATGGATTGGTTGGTAGCCAATCGTGCCAGTATTTTATGTAATCAAAAGTCAGTACAAGTAAGTACCTCAAGTGGTAAAAAGATCACAATCAAAGGAGATAAGCCTACCAGATCGACAAAATTCATCTCTGTGATGAAAGCTGCAAGTTATGAAAGGAAGGGAGGAATAGTATATATGATTTCTGTAATCATTAATACTAAAGGAAAAGAATTAAAAGATATTCCTGTAATATCTAAATTCTCAGACGTTTTTTCCAGAAGAGTTACCTGGATTAACGCCTAATAGAGAGGTCGAATTTAGGATTCACCTAATACCAGGAACGGTACCGATTGCTAAAGCACCCTACTGATTAGCACCAACGGAGATGCAGGAACTGAAGGAACTGAAGAAACAATTGGACAAACTTCTTGACAAAGGTTTTATACAACCAAGTTCATCACCATGGGGAGCACCGGTGTTGTGTATTAAGAAGAAAGACGGATCGATGCGTATGTGCATTGATTACCAAGACTTGAACAAGGTTACGATTAAGAATCGGTACCAACTACCGATAATCGATGATCTGTTCGATCAACTACAAGGAGCTCGATCTTTTCTAAGACCGACTTATGCTCAGGATATCATCAACTGAAAGTACGGGAAGAGGACATTCATAAAACTGCTTTCAAAACAAGGTACGGTCATTATGAATTTACCGTCATGCCATTTGGTTTACCAATGCCCCAGCCGCATTTATGGACATGATGAACATGATATGTAAACCATACCTGGATAAATTCATAATTGTCTTTATAGATGATATTCTAATTTACTCTAAGAGTAAAGAGGAACACCCAGCGCATCTGCATACACTTCTAACATTGTTGAGAAAAGAGAAGCTTTATGCTAAATTCTCAAAATGTGTATTTTGGTTACAAGAAGTGCAATTCCTTGGACATCTGGTTAATCATGAAGGAATTCATGTGGATCCCACAAAGATCGAGGCAATTACTAAATGGAAAATCTCTGAATCGCCAACAAAAGTAAGAAGTTTTCTTGGACTGGCAAGATATTATAGACGGTTTATCCGAGATTTCTCTAGAATAGCCATTCCATTAACTAAACTGACCTGCAAATCAGTTAAGTTTGAATGGGGACCAAAACAGGAAGAAGCTTTTAAGATTCTTAAGCAAAGGTTAACCAACGCACCCATACTTGTATTACCAGAAGGAACTGAAGACTTTATAGTCTATTGTGATGCATCTAAGTTAGGATATGGATGTGTGCTGATGCAACATCAAAAGGTTATAGCTTATGCCTCTAGAAAACTTAAGAAACATGAAGAAAATTATACAACCCATGATCTAGAATTAGGAGCCATAGTTTTTACCCTTAAGATTTGAAGTCACTATTTATACGGAAATAAATTCATTGTCTTCACGGATCATGAGAGTTTAAGGTATATTTTTGGGCAAAAAGAATTAAATATGAGACAGAGACGCTGGATGGAAGTTCTTAGTGATTATGATTGTGACATTCAGTATCATGCTGGGAAAGCTAATGTAGTAGCTGATGCTTTAAGTCGAAAGTATCATGAAAAACTGAAACGAGTACGTTCTCTCATATTAAATCTACAAGTAGATTTAAATGATCAAATTAGAAAGGTACAGGAACAGCAATCAGGGACGATGCTGAAAATTTAAAAGGAATGATTAAGGAATTAGAACAAGGAAGTGATGGAATTTGGAAGTTCCATAAGAAAAGGATATGGATACCTAAACAAGGAAACCTACGCCACAGAATACTAGAAGAAGCTCATAAGTCTAAGTATACGATACATCCCGAAAGTGATAAAATGTATCAAGATCTAAGAAAGAATTTCTGGTGGATAGGAATGAAAAAGGATATAGCAAACTACGTTGCTAAATGTTTAACTTGTTCACAAGTTAAAGCTGAACATCAGAAACCCTCAGGGTTATTGCAACAATTAGAAATGCCAATATGGAAATGGGAATTTATAACAATGGACTTTGTTACCAAATTACCCAAGACAAGAAAAGGAAAGGATACAATCTGGGTGATTGTAGACAGATTGACCAAATCTGCTCATTTCTTACCAATGAAGGAAACATTCAGTATGGAACAGTTAGCCAAGCTATATGTTAATGAAATAGTTTCATTACATGGAATTCCTTTATCTATTGTATCTGATAGAGATAACCGTTTTACTTCTCATTTTTTGACAAGTTTCCAAAAAACAATGGGAACCAGGTTAAATCTAAGCACAGCTTATCATCCACAAACGGATGGACAAAGCGAAAGTACAATACAAACAATGGAAGATATGCTTAGAGCTTGTGTAATTGATTTCGGAGGAAATTGGGATGACCATTTACCATTAATAGAATTTTCCTACAATAACAGCTATCATACAAGCATTAATGTTGCACCATTTGAAGCACTTTATGAACGAAAGTGCTGAACCCCAGTCTGTTGGGCAGAAATTGGAGAAAAGAAACTATTTGGACCTGAGATAGTGCAAGAAATGACGGATAAGATAATTCAAGTAAAGGAAAGACTAAAAGCAGCACGAGATCGTTAAAAGAGTTATGCAGATAACAGACGAAAACCTTTGGAATTTCAAGTTGGAGATAAGATATTATTAAAAGTTTCTCCATGGAAAGGAGTAGTCAGATTTGTTAAAAGAGGAAAGCTAAGCCGCAGGTATGTTGGACCATTTGAGATTATTAGAAGAATAGGACCTGTAGCTTATCAGCTACAACTGCCAGAAGAAATGGCAGGAATACATGATGTGTTTCATGTATGTAATCTCAAAAAGTGTTTAGCAGACGAATCATTAGTGATACCTCTTAAGGACATAAAGGTAAATGAGAAACTTAAGTTTATCGAGAAACCCATTCAGATTGAAGATAGAAAAATCAAGAACCTCAAAAACAAGAGACTAGTTCTGGTCAAAGTGAAATGAGATTCCCGGAGAGGACTAGAGTACACTTGGGAACACGAATCAGAGATGCAAAGGAAATACCCACACCTATTCCAGTAGACCTCGAGGACGAGATCTAAAACAAGGTGGGGAGGATATAACAACCCTCCTAGAACCCTTAACATGACCCTAAAACATTCCGTATATACCCCGTACGCGAGAAACGGACCCGAAATACCCTTATACTTATAAAAATCAAGAAAAACTATATATATAAGGTTGTCGCGGGCCGTGACCCAGACACCTTTGGTCTTTCACGGGGCGCGAGGCCTAGTGACTTACCGGACAAACAAAACCGCCACGTGTCAACACGTGGCAAGCCTATACTCGGTGACCCAGCAACCCTAAACCCTAGTCTACTCTCTCGCGGGCCGCGAGAGAGTTAGCTAAGGTCTACGCGGGCCGCGAGCCGCCTTAAATCTGGCCTATAAATAGGATCGACGAGCTCATTTGACAATTCGTTCAGAAATCAATTCTCTCTCAATTTCTGTAGGGAAAAATTATACCCGGGCACAATACCCACTATAAAGCGAAGCTTTGCCTTGTTGTAAGTATTATAACCTTGCTATTACCCTACACGATCGATTTAGGGCTCCATAACGCATGTCAAGGCTCTGCCTGACTCAGTCGTTGGAGTTCTATCTCGTGTTACACCCGATTGATTTAGGACTACGTAATGCATGTCAAGGCTCTGCCTAACTCAGTCATTGGAGTTCTATCTCAAGTTGTACGGATAATGTGATTTGGGTTATTTTACTAACACGTGTGCATTATTTAATTTTTAATATATAATAACCAGGAGTTACACCAGGAAGCTTTAGTATCACCTAAGTCAACAATGTAAGTACGTTCACTTTTTCTCACTATTTAAGAGTACATTTTTGGGAGTCAAAATGTTTTACCAAAACCTCAAATGTTTTCAATTACAATTACTGTGAATAAGTCTTTGTAATTCTATAATTGCTGCCAGTATTATGGGGTTTGTATACTGTACTTGATAACCTTCACAATTAGGCACGGGTATCCAATGTGTGATATGACCATAGTCACAGATCCGTCGAGTGGCACGTACTGACCGAGTCATTGTGTAGATATAAAAATTGTAATCGCCCTTAATACTGTAATGTGTATCAACTGGTGCTTTACAAAATGGAATGTACTTGCCAGTATTTCTTGCTGATAAAATGTTTTTAAACGCGTTTCAGGTAACACAATGTGAAAGCCAATAGAAGCCAGCTGGAGAGCACTAAAGGCTTGGAAAAGTGGCTATAAAAGTTACCTAAAAAGGAGTTTTTATTTTCAACAATTAGAATTTATCCCTACAAATGTATTGTCAAATGAACTTGGGTTTATCCCCAACGATTTATCATTATAAAAAGTTTGGTGTTTTACTCTGATAAAAATATTTGCTAAGTACAGTCCTGATGTATTCCGCTGCCAAATTAATAAACACCGATACCACTGATCTGGATATCACGGCACCCTCTCCCAGGGTAGGGGTCGGGGGTTGCGACACTAATAATTTGTTTACTTTGATGTATAATGGATAGCGAGATGCAAGAAGGAATACGGGCCCTCTTCACTGGGACAAAAATTGGTGGTTCGTCCTTTCTCACCTTTTCTATTTCCATGGTAATCTTAAAATGCTTTCTTATTTTATTATGCAATTGTTGGTTTGATTATAAGTTAGCGCTACTTGGATTTTGCAGGTTTATGTTTCTTGATTGTGTGTTTTGGGGGCATGTTATGAGTCTATTTGGATTAGTATTAGATTCCCATGTGTTTGCTCAATAAAATCAGACATTTAGACCACATGTGAAAATGGTCATTTTTGTCTTTGGTCAAATTTTTTGCTTTGATGTTCATTGTTGTAGGGTTTCTTTGTTTCTTTAGATGAAAGTTATGTGATTTTTGGTCAAAACATTGTGTAAAGACTGCAAGATTGGATTTTTCATGATGCTTTATGGTCTTTATTATGAGATGGGTTTTGGAGGGCTGATATAATTTGATTGTTTCGATGACGAGGACGGCCTTAATTTGTTCTTATTAAAGTTATTGGTATAGAAAGGAAATGGAGTATGGACATCGCAATCGTCACAAATGGAACATACAAAAATCTAATATTCGTGGAAACTTAAGATGGCCAAAACGGCTACAAAAGTACTTATTCGTTGATGGGTGGAACTGAATTGTCTATGATATTCTCAATTATCTTGAAAAGTGGAGCATCTTCTTTACTAAGCCACTTTCCAATTGATCATATTTCTTCCAAATGGCACATAGCTAATGTTACCCAAAAAAGAACCGGTTGAAGAACTTACTGAAAACAAAGAGCTGAATGTGAATGGAGAGAAGTTTATGTTTATGATGATTATGTATTCACTACAAGTGCCAGCAAATGCTTTGTAACATTTTTCATCTTCTTTTAACATTAGAACTTTAGACGAAGTAAAACTACTAATCGTTTATAGAGTTTGTAAACTTACTGGTAGAACGGTGCCAAATGTTAGTACACAAGAAGTGTTTAGATACATATGAATTAGGAACATCTTCTTACATTCAACATCGTCATTTTATTCAAGAAAATTACTTTTTACCATACCGTACAAGTAAAAGGCTATATGTTCGGGTGTTCAGAATTACATTTCCATGACGCAGAGATGAGGTTAATGAGGTTTTTTAACAATCAGTTTCGGTATAGAAAGCATATCTATATCAATATTGGATTAAGAACCATCTATATTGAAGCCAACATACACTCTATTTTACATTGTTTTTATTTAATAAACTTTATTTAATTATAATTTTTTATGTTTTATATACCTTATTCAACGACCTATTTTTTTACCCTAGAGAAGATATGGTGGACCAAGGTTACACAACGTTGGGCTACATGATGATGCAAATGGTGGTTGCTCATGATGGGCGTTGTGCTGAACGAGTTTTTCTGTTCATGAAATAACTGATGGTGGAGTTGATGACAAGGTATCCACTTTGTCATTAACTTATCTAATACATCACATTATTTAAGTTTATTTTAATTATACAGTTACGATTATTTAAAATTAAATTCTCGAGCTCGGAAAGCATTCTTGGGTGATAACCTAGTTAAATTATAAGGTAAAATAATATGGTTGAGCTATTGTGATTTATAAATGCTCTTAGGTTCTGATTGGGTTAACAACGCTTTTCGTTGGCATTAGTTGGGCTCATATTTAGTGGGCTCAACTTAAATATGAAGCATATGACAACAATTAAAAAGAAATAGCCTCTCGGCCTACAATTCTCATTAATACACAAGCCCATAAAAATAAATCCTCTATTATTACATCCGGTATTTATTTCACTGCCCTCGTAAATTATTTAAACTAGGTTTTAACCCCGTACACTTAGCGGCGCGCTAAACCGAATCATTCTATAAAGTATGTTAGATATAAAATAACAAAGATGATTAAAAAGTTGAAACAAAGTAAGTATAAACTTTGTTAAAATATCAAAGGCTCATGTGATAAATCGGCAATGCCGAGTAAACCAAAATATATACAGAAGTTCATACAAACCATTTTTTGGATTCTTGGTAATTCTCATGAAGCGCCAAACGATTTGCTCCTTGCGTGGTTGCTGTCAAAATTCCATGAAACTTGTAAGCATTTTAACATAAAACTTTTAGTACTGACCATCAATCGTCTACCGTTCAACATCAAAATGCATAGGTATAGATCATATCAGGATATAAGCATATAATCGACATATTTTATTTACAAGAGATGCATCTAGGTCAATAACTTACAGCTCCAGAATAAGAACTTATAACTTAAATAATTACTAACATTCAGGTTTAGAATGTTGTGTTGGATATATGTATATCCGACCGTAATTAAAGTCAACATAACTAACTCGGTACGATCCGAAGAGTTACACGTTGGTACACGAATCGTATATGTTCACGAGTAGGTATATTATTATTTGTGAAATAATAATAGTTTAAACCCGAGGGACTTAATATTAATTAGATTATTATTAATAGGATTATAATTGTATAATCTTAAAGGGCATTAATGTAAGATTGGGTTTTATAAAAGGATTATTAAGGTGGAAACCCTATACACACTTTTATAAAAAACACAAAACCCTAGCCACCCTCCTAAGCTTGGCCGCCACCCACTTGCCGTCGACCAAGCATCGTCGCCGCCTTCTTCTTGGCCGGTTCTACTCTTGGGTATCTTGTGCTCGGTTGTGAACTTCCTACCAGCGAGGGTTCATTGTAACCCGCGTGTTACAATTCTGGTGTAGTCGTCAAAGGTTGATTACTAAAACCCTCTATGGTTGTTTATTCCTTTTATTTGTTTATACGCGATAACCTTGATCCTGATTGGGAATATTTATTAATCGGATTAATAAATCAAATTTATATAATCGGCTTTTGGTAAATTATATAAACTGCTTCTGCTATTATTCTGATACACTGATTCCCATCAGTTCGCACTGCTCTTAACACGGCATGACACTTTACAGTCGTCAACTAGTTCTTTGAGTTCAAGTAACACTTTACTTAACCAAATACTATAGCCCTGATAATTCTATCAATAAGTCCCTTCTGTATAGAACATTCGTTGATCATAAGACATAGATCATTCATTCTTATATAGTGACCAGCTATTCTCTGTTCTCGTCTTTAATTCAAAGTGGTCTAACGCACTACTTTTAGTCCGAGCGTGGCCACGCATTTATTCAAGTTTTAGTTAACGAAGGCGCCAGAATGTCTAAACTTCTAATCTTATAGAAGTACAAAATTCCATCACCATCATACAACTCCCACTTAACCTTGGATTTCTCCCAACGCTACCTGGATTACTACCCATGTTTCAGGACAATGTTAGATAACATCAAAGATTGTCCTTGATCAATGTAGTTTAATATGTGCCTAAGGAAAAAGGACAGATTGAACATATCAATATCAAAACATCTCATGACTTAGATCCATGGAGATCGTTTTGAAGCGAGTCACATCCAATATCATTCCCTAGTGATATCTGTGAATTTTGATTCTCAAACTCTTAAGTTATTCATCTCATGAATACAATCATCTCAATTCACAATAGTCTTACATTCAAATTCATTCCCATGTAATTTGATCGACTACAAATATTTTAGAATACGCTTATTCAAGGATATAAACATACAAATAATGAACACAGTTACAAAATAATTAAACTTGCATTTAACCAATAAATCAAATATATGTTTCAATGTAACTGTTGTAGTTCAAAATTAAAACACCAATACTAACTACAGATCATGCCCACTGTCTAGCAAATGTAAGCCCTATTTTTCCAGCATGCTCCTCATGTTTAGCTTGAGGTAGAGGCTTAGTAAAGGGATCAGTCAGATTTAGATCTGTATGAACTTTGCTTATTACGATGTCTCCACGCTCTATTATCTCTCTAATATAGTGGAATTTTCTGAGTATATGCCTTGTGGTTTGATGCGACCTTGGTTCCTTTGCAAGAGCAATGGCACCAGTGTTGTCACACAGCATCTCGATCGGTTTCTTTATGCTAGGCACAACGTTGAGATCAGTAATGAACTTCTTCATCCAGGAAGCCTCCTTAGCAGCATCTGATGCAACATTGTATTCTGATTCACAGGTGGATTGAGCAACCACACTTTGCTTCGAGCTCTTCCAAGTAACAGCCCCACCATTCAAAATGAAAACATATCCCGTATGTGATCTTGAATCGTCACGATCAATCTGGAAACTTGCATCAGTATAACACTTAACTGACAGCTCCTCATCCAGTCCTACATATATTAAGAACACGTCCTTAGTCCTTCTTAAGTACTTAAGAATGTTCTTCACTGCCGCCCAGTGACTCTCTCCTGGATTCTGTTGATATCTACTCGTCATGCTAAGAGCATACGAGACATCAGGTCTAGTACATAACATGGCGTACATGATGGAACCGATAGCAGAAGTATACGGAACCCTTTCCATTTTCTTCTTTACCTCTTCGGTCTTAGCACACTGCTCGCTATTAAGAATGGTTCCATGTGCCATGGGCAAGAGCCCCCTTTTTGAGTCTTGCATTGAGAAGCGTCGTATGACCTTATCAATATATGTACTTTGACTTAAACCTAATAACCGCTTTGATCTATCTCTATAAATCTTTATTCCTAGAATATAAGTGGATTCACCAAGATCCTTCATTGCGAAACATTTTCCCAACCAAGCCTTAACATGTTTTAGCATAGGGATATTGTTTCCAATGATTAGT
Source organism: Helianthus annuus (assembly GCF_002127325.2). Taxonomy (NCBI): domain Eukaryota; kingdom Viridiplantae; phylum Streptophyta; class Magnoliopsida; order Asterales; family Asteraceae; genus Helianthus; species Helianthus annuus. The sequence continues at coordinate 146,983,168 of NC_035449.2, forward strand.
ATGTCATCTACATACAGAATTAGAAAAGTGATATAGCTCCCACTAGATTTATTGTAAACACACGGTTCATCTTCGTTTTTAATGAAGCCAAACTCTTTAATTTTTTTATCAAAACGGAGATTCCAGCTGCGAGATGCTTGCTTTAATCCATAGATGGATTTATTTAGCTTGCACACCTTATTAGGATTATTTGGATCGACAAAACCTTCAGGTTGAACCATATAGACATCTTCAAGTAAGTGTCCATTAAGGAACGCGGTCTTGACATCCATTTGCCATATCTCATAGTCATAATATGCAGCAATGGCAAGTAGACTTCTAATAGACTTAAGCATGGCTACTGGAGAGAAAGTTTCCTCATAATCAATTCCATGAGTCTGAGTGAACCCTTTCGCTACAAGCCTTGCTTTGTAGGTTTGCACATTTCCATCCATGTCGGTCTTCTTCTTGAAGATCCATTTGTTTCCTACAGTCCGACCTTCGGTAGGAAAATCAACCAAATCCCAGACTTGGTTATCATACATGGATTGCATCTCTGCATTCATGGCTTCTTGCCATTTCTTGGATTCTGAATCCAACATTGCAGCTTTGTAAGTAGCAGGTTCAGCTTCATCAATCATGAAGATATTGTCATACCTTTCAGGTGCACGACGATCCCTAATACTTCTTCGAACACTTGGTGTTTCTGTTGTTTCTTGAGTCCTCTCAGGCTCAACTTCAACAACTAGATCAGTTACTTCTGGTTCTGTCTAAACAACTGGTTCAGTCACTTGTGATTCTCGAATTTCTTCAAGATCTACATGGTTTTCTCCAATCCCTCGTGCCAGAAGCTCTTCCTCCAAGAAAGTGCCTCTGCGTTTAGTGAAAATCTTATTTTCAGTGGGGTGGTAGAAAAGGTAACCGATCCTTTTAGTGTATCTGACGAAAACCACTTTTTCGCCTCTGGGATCTAGTTTATCCGAAGATTCTAGAGTGACATAAGCGTTACATCCCCAGACCTTAAGATAGGATACTTTTGGTTTCTTTCCATGCCATATCTCATAAGGCGTTTTGTCAACCTTCTTCGTTGGAGCTATATTCACAAGTTTTGCGGCAGTTTCTAGAGCATAACTCCAAAAGGAGCGTGGGAGGGTTGTTCAACACATCATTGATCGAACCATATCTAATAGAGTTCGAGTTCTTCGTTCAGACACACCATTATGTTGTGGCGTTCTAGGTGGAGTGAGCTGTGAAACTATTCCACAATCCTTTAGATGGTCGATAAACTCCTGACTAAGATATTCACCGCCTCGATCTAATCGAAGCATCTTAATAGTTCTATTTAGCTGATTCTCTACTTCGTTTTGGTACTCCTTGAACTTTTCAAATGTCTCATGTTTATGCTTCATAAGATAAACATAACCATATCTACTGAAATCATCAGTGAATGTAACAAAGTATCTTTCTCCATGTCTTGACATTGTTTTGAATGGACCACATACATTTGTATGTACAACTCCCAACAGATCATTAGCTCTTTCTCCAACATTTGAAAAAAGGTGCTTTTGTTAACTTTCCACTTAAGCATGATTCGCATTTGCCAAACGTTTCTGAACCCTTAGAATCAAAGATTCCTGCGGTTTTAAGTTATTTAACACGGTTCTCGCTTATGTGACCAAGTCTACAATGCCACATATACGTATCGTTAAAGTCCAACTTATTACGTTTATGGGAGATGTTGCATAATATGTTATTGTTTTGGATTTCTATCTCATAGATTCCATTGTTTGGTTTTGCATCAAAGTAAAATACATCATTAAAATAAGCAGAAATAAATTCACCATTAAAACGATAATTGAAACCTTGTCCATGCAAAGCAGAAACCGAAACAATATTTCTAGTAACACTAGGAATAAAATTAACATTGTTCAAAACAAGTTCTAAACCAGAAGGAAGTAAAAGAACATATTCTGCAATCTCCTTCACAGCAACTCTTTGTCCATTGCCAACATGGACCTCCAAGTTACCTTGTTTCAGCTTCTTAATCTTTCTTAGTCCCTGCAAAGCATTACAAATGTGAAAACCACATCCTGTGTCAAACACCCATGTTTTGCCAGAAGAAGAAAAGATTTCAATAACATATATACCTGAGGACTCTCCTCCTGAAGCCTTAGCTTGCTTCAGTTCAGCTAATTTGCCTTTGCCATTCCCTTGGCAATCCTTCTAAGGCTTCTTGTTTGCAACTAATTTGCCTTTGCCCTCCCCTTTGCCCTGATTGCCCCTTTTCTTGGTGTTAGGTTTCTTAACATGACCCTCCTTGATCATCAGCACTGGTGCAGTCTTGTCGGGTATATTCACCTCAACAGTTTTGAGCATCTGATGCAGCTCTGCAAGTGTCTTCTCCATCTCATTCATATTGTCGTTCATAGTGAACTGATCATATGACTTAGCCAATGAGTTGAGGATGATATCCCCAGCTAATTCATCACTCAAGGGGGATTCCAGACGAGCCAAGTGATTAACATATGCCTTCATTTTTAGCACATGAGCGCTAACTGATGTACCCTCTTGCATACGAGTGGTTATGAGTGATCTCATCACATCAAACCTCTCACGACGAGCCTTCTGTTGGAACATTTCAACCAGGTGTTCATTCATCTCATATGCCATCTTGTCATCCATGGTCCTTTGAAGTTCAGGAATCATGGATGCTAACATTATACATGAGACTTTCATAGAGTCATCAAAGTGCTTTGCATAGCTTCTATATGCAACAGTTTACTGATTGATGGGTTCATCAGGGACTGGCGTTTCAAGAACATACAGTTTGTTCTCCGCCTTGAGAACAATTTTCAAGTTGCAGTGCCAGTCCATGAAGTTGGAGTGGTTCAGTTTGTCCTTCTCTAAGATGGACTTGAGAGAGAATTGGGAGGAATTGTTTTTAGTTGACATCTACAAAATTCAAAATTAATTAATTAGTATTTTATGTTTTTAGTATCTTAATTTAATTTTATGACCCAAAAACAAAATTTTAATTAAGATGAGATCTCGATTCATCATATGACATTGAATTGGCTTAAGCACTATCCACTGGTATGATTATGTAGGTAAACAACAATTGTTAATTGTGTCCACTACATAACTCTCCATTTGGGGTTATCGCTTAAAACGATGTATGTGTAACCCCAACTATGCCCACGTGATGAACAAGCGATGTTGTGTCCTTTACTGTTAACTGTAACACCGGCCTACATTACACAGGAAACGCGATGATTACCTTCTTTCATGATGGACGCCCGGATGCAGGGTATAGCACTAACATTTGGGTTCGATTTAGAATGAAGTGTTAACTCGTTAAGGGTGGCATAAAACATCAATTTAAAAATTTGGGATTTATTATAATATTTACCAAAAATATTTTGAATAACTCGTAGCATGAGGCGAGTTACACAATAGTTTATAAAATCCGATTTTATATAATTCGTGATAATAAAAACTCCTTTCCACGCTCGCACGATATAGTTTTAAATACCCTATTAAACTACGTCGGTCGTTTTATCGCGAATGATCTTGTTTTAAATATTAATAAAACCTTTTATTAAGTATACTTTTCAGTTTTATAAAACTTGTTTTAATAAAACCATTGTCTTGATTGTGAAAATCTTATTTATTTTGGGTTATCTAGATTATTTACAATAAATAAAACATAGCCACAAAACACAATAATAAAAATTGAATCGAGCCCCTAATAGGTTGGCCGTTTCGTTTTAGCCAGAAACAAAACGAACTAGTCAAAAGGGTTTCAAAAGCTGATTTTTGAAAGCTCCCACTTGACCCGCGGTCTCTATCTTCATGGTACATGTTCGCCATTTATCTTGATCTTGTACTCGAAGGATTACAATAATAAATTTGAAAATATAATAAAACCAAATCTATTCTAATCCTATCTATTACATCGGATCCAATATCCACAACAAAATACAAATAAAAAATACTATTACATCGGATCCAATATCCGAAAAAATACAAATCAAAATAAAACCATAACCAACACAACCATGATAAAGGTCATAACCTAGGGCTCGATTCACATCACAATCCATAGACAACCAAAAGCTTTTGATCTTTGTCAAAACAAATAATTTTGTGACAAATAAAACATAGATCAAAATTATAACTTTACCATCTATACGCGTGTAACTGTGGCTCTGATACCACTGATGGGAATCAGTGTATCAAAATAATAGCGGAAGCGGTTTATATAATTTACCAAAAGCCGATTATTTAAATTTGATTTATTAATCTGATTAATAAATATTCCCAATCAGGATCAAGGTTATACGCGTATAAACAAATAAAAGGAATAAACAACCATAGAGGGTTTTAGTAATCAACCTTTGACGACTACACTGGAATTGTAACACGCGGGTTACAACGAATCCTCGCTAGTAGGAAGTTCACAACCGAGCACAAGATACCCAAGAGTAGAACCGGCCAAGAAGAAGGCGGCGACGATGCTTGGTTGACGACAAGTGGGTGGCGGCCAAGCTTAGGAGGGTGGCTAGGGTTTTGTGTTTTTTTATAAAAGTGTGTATAGGGTTTCCACCTTAATCATCCTTTTTATAAAACCCAGTCTTACATTAAGGCCCTTTAAGATTATACAATTATAATCCTATTAATAATAATCTAATTAATATTAAGTCCCTCGGGTTTAAACTATTATTATTTCACAAATAATAATCTACCTACTCGTGAACATATACGATTCGTGTACCAACGTGTAACTCTTCGGATCGTACCGAGTTAGTTATGTTGACTTTAATTACGGTCGGACATACATATATCCAACATGTTGAACATCACAGTGTCCACAACTGGTAACTCATTATTGATCAATAGCTAGTCGACCAATAATGTTTATTAATCATTTTTTATTTTTTAAAACTTCAGCATGTTAGTAAAGAAATAGAGGAGAAAATGTAACAGATTGTAAGAACTCTTCATGGTAAGTTCAGTTCTACTTTTCATGTACTTTCACATTCATTTTCTCCATTTTGAAGCTATGTTTTATTAAAGTAATATTAAACTAAACAATATCGCCTTTTCTATATGGCTAGTCCTCTTTAGGGTTGTTCATAAAGCTCGCGACTCGTAGCTCGCTCGAAAGAATCTTAAGAAAAACTAGCTAAAAAACTCAATTTGAGATGACGTGAACCAAGCTGCCTCATTTTGTAACCAAGCCCAGCTCGAGCTAAGCTCGGCTCGGCCCATGGCTCGACTCGTTGGCTCGTTCTTAGGCTCATTTAACTCCGACGTAAAGCTCAAGCCAAGTTTAACCGCCTAAATTAATTTCGAGCTTGAGTTCGACCCCACCCTGGCTCGACTCGTTTACAACCCTAGTCCTCTTAAAATAGTGCTCTTAAAAATATTTGAAGCTAAATGACTCCGATGGATTGGTTATGAAACTTGTATAAAAGGTAATGATCATTCTTTAAAGAGTTAAATGCCATTTTAGTCCCTGTGGTTTGTGCCATTTTGTAAGTTTAGTCCAAATGTTTTATTTTTCGTCTATGGGTCCAAAAAGGTTTCACTGTTGCAATTTTAGTCCACTGGGTTAACTTCATCAATTATCTTTGTTAACGAGAAGGGCAATTCGGTCATTTTATATGGTCGAATTGCCCTTCTAGTTAACAGACTTACGTTTAAATTTCCAAATTTCCCTTCTCGTTAACAGAAATAATGGATGAAGTTAACTAAGTGGACTAAAATGGCAACTTTGAAACGTTTTTAGACCCACAGGCAAAAGAATTAGAAGGGGCGATTGGGTTGGGTTAATTTATTTAACTTCAAATTTAATTGGGTTGGATTAACTGGGTTTGGATTACAATGAAATGTTTACTGGGCTAATGGCTAAGTTGTTAAGTGAAAATTATTAGGTTAAATTGTTAAGTAAAGTGGTTAAAAAATAATTATATATCTGGATTATATTTTAATAAAAATTAGTGTTTACAATTTTTTTTATAAATTCGCGACTAAGTATCATGAAACTTAGACATTTAACATTTAACAACTTATGCCAATCCACTCTTCACAATCAAGCATAACAACACCTTTGTTAATTCATATAACATACATATAGATACAACGTAAAACGGAACGTGAAAGAAAATGATACATAGGAAAAGACCTTGAAATTTCGGGTTGCCACATCATCCCCAATTTGAAAGAAATTTCATCCCGAAATTTGGTAAGCAGTTTCAAGAGAAATGAAGTGGTAGATTAAGATGATTGTGGATTTTCCTCTGGTGCCACATCATCCCCAACTTGAAAGGGAATTTCGTCACGAAATTCACCAGTTGCATCAGGATTCAATTCGGCAGTTTTGAATAAGTGCAGGTACTTGGGCTTCATTTGATCCCCGCGTTCCCACATGAACTCCGGTCCACGCCTTGAGTTCTAACGAACTCTCACGATTGGAATTCGATTGTGTCTACGAACCTTAACTTCCCGATCCATGATTTCGATGGGCTCCTCAATGAACTATAGCTTGTCATCGATCTTCAACTCTTGCAAAGATACCACTAGTGTTTCATCGGACAAACACTTCTTCAAATTAGAGACGTGAAAAACGTCGTGAACATTACTAAGTTTGTCAGGCAATTCAAGCCGATAAGCAACCTTGCCGATTCTTTCCAGAATTTTGAATGGACTGACATATCGTGGATTGAGCTTGCCTCGTTTTCGAAAACGTACCACACCCTTCCAGGGTGAAACTTTCAACAGAACACGATCGCCTGATATAAACATCCTTACCCTGCACTTTTGCAAGAAGCTGTTTCTATGACTTAAACTTGTGGCCTCCAAGTCTATGAAAAACAACCTTACCATTATTCTAAGGTTCACCAAATCACCACTAAATATCCATAAGTTGATGGGCTACAATACATTCATGAGACATGTCGTAAACAAGTTAACAAATCAACTTGTTTAACTAAATAAATAAAGGGAAAATTTCATTAAATGGTAACTAAGTTTTAGGAGTATTCCATTCAGGTCACTCATAAGAAATTTGTTCTGATTAACTTATTGAAGTTTATTTTATGTGCCAATCCTATATAATTAACCTGAATAGCTGGTAAACTATCTTAGATGACATTTATGTTTTTATTATTATTAAACATGTTGACGTAGTTTGTGAAGGACGTTCGATTCATATTTGGTGTATTGTTTGGTTCCCACTTCAAACTAAACTTCATATTTGTGAAGGATGTTCAAATTTTATTTTTTATACTAAAATTGAACTTAGTTCTTGATGGATTTACATATCAATTTTTTATTTCGAAAATTGGATTGGATTATGTGGAAACAGGTTTAGAATTAAAAATTACTAATTCTATGGTTTGAGATTTTAATAAATTTTCACAATTTTAGTACTTTTTTAGTAACTTTTTTTTCCAGGTTTTAAAAACATATTTTGCAATTTTCTAATCCTTGTTTGCATTTATAAGCCATGTCAAAATGTATTAAAAAAAACTCTAAATAAATATCATGTAGGATGAATAACCTTTTATTTAGGTATAATATTTAGAATTGGAACATCAAAGTGAACTTTAGTGACTTAATTGGAACACAAAATTTAGTAAGTGACCTGATTGGAACACTTCTAAAACATGGTTACTATTTAACAAAGTTATCCCATAAATAAAACCTCTCATTTATACATAATGAGAAAATCAGTTATAATGTTAATTTACAAGATTTCTATGCATTGTTGGTTGTACTAAGTGCTTTAGTGTTTTTCCTTGCTTTGAGTGGGTTTTTCCTTGCTTTGAGTGGGCTTTTCCTTTGATTTTTTTGGTTTGTACCCTTTTGTGTCAGTGGGGACTTTATAAGGGTAAGCCCCTCACCAAACAACTTTCGTCTTTCTTACTACAGACGTTTTGTTGCGCATTCTCCGGTGACCTCAAGTATACGCCATTACAATTGCCTTCCTAATTTTGTCTATGTCTTTGTCTATCTCTGGAGTTGTTTGCGGTTGTTAGGTACGGTTTTATGATTTATTGATGGTACAATTTTATGATTTCGAATTTTGTACGATTTTGTCTGTGTTTACTCTTATTTCTTACTTACTGTTTTTAGACAACGATTGTTCCTATTCGGTTTTGTGTTTACCAATTGCTTTTGACGGACAATTTTGTCTGAGTTTATTGTTCTTTGTTACTCGTTGTTTTCAAACCACGATTGTTTTTTGTTGGGTTTTGTATTTACCATTTTCTTTTGATGGTTAAGTATGTTACATTCGTTTTTTGGTTATGATTGTCTCTGTTGTGTGTTTGGGTTTGATGATGGCATCCGACATTAGTCTTGATGTTGTTTTGGTGTTTTGTTTGTGTTTTATCGTTCGATCACATAGTTACATGTGTTTGAAAGATGTTGGATTTCGTGTGTTTAATGTTAATTTATCGATGATGAATACTGTTTAGTTTTCAGACATTGTTTATATATGCATTTACATAGTATCTGGTTTATTGCATGCCTTTCAACGTTTTTTTGATTTTGTCTTTTTTAGCATGGTCTGGTATCTGATGATAATTGTTTTGTTATCAGAGATCTTTTGCAGTTTACTTTGTTGTTTATGATGCGATGCTGAGACGTTTGTTCTTCAATGCTTGTGTTTTCAGTTGTGTTTGATCGGTGAAGATTACATGTTAGCTTTCCGGGACCGTTTGCACTTTAATTTTTTATATATTTTGTTGATTGTTGCGTAATATTTGTGTATTGATTATCGATGATTGTTTACCTGTGCAATGATGTTTACAATGTTAATTTTGGTTTATGATATTGTGCTGAGACTGTTGTTATTGAATATTTCGGTGTTGTTGGTTATTTGGTTTGCCATAAAAACTTTTGTTGCATATGCACAGAACATTTAGGATATTAACGTTATATTAATATCGTGGCATTTCGGATTAGTGTGGTGTCCTTTGGGTCTATGATGCTATGCTGAGACCTGCTGTAAGCGTTTAACATGCTTTTATTTAGGTGTTAAATTCTTACATGTTTATGATGTTTGTGTAAAGTGTTTTGGTATTGTTGGTTTCACTGTTATGCTTTTTTATCTGTTTGATGATGTTGTTAGCTTTTTGATTTGCATGAGGTTGTATGTTTTGTGGTTCGTTTGTTGTTTTTGGGTTGCATATTTACGCTTTGTGTTGTTGATATGCTTTTAAAATGAACAAATGTTACCAAGTTGTGGCCTAATATGTTGAGGTCGTGAAGATTCTTTTATCTATGCATGTCAGCCAATGTGGTTGCATCTGACAGGCTGAGCCTCACAATCTATGTTATACAATGTTAATTACTAAGAGTTTGGTGCACTGTGGATTGTACCTTTACCTTTGTTGGTTTTCCTTGATTTTCCTTGGTTTAGGTGAGTTGCTCATTTTGTTGTTTGGTTTGTACCATTTGAGTTTGTAGGGGCTTATTGAGCTTTACCCTATGCTTATCTTTTGTTGCAGGATGTCTTCTTCGCGCATGGACCCTACTATATAACAACTTGGGAAGCTTTTAGAAGATGCTATCGAATCAGATCAGCTGCTATCCGAAAAGCTTAATGACTCAACTGCAAGGGTTAGGAAGCTTAATGACGCGCTACGAAGGCCAAAAGGATATTGAAGTTTGGCTTTAACATTATTTCGTTGCGTGTATGTAAAGTGATTGTAAATTTTGTCAGTACTATACAATCAATGCTTTTGTTATTAAACACAGTATTTTATTTTGTAAGTTTTTAGGTTGTATATTTCTAATCGTATGAATATATAACAATAATTCTGTAGCAGTGTATGACTTTGTATGTTCTTATGTTGTAAAAATTCTATCATAAGAATACATGACATATTTCAACAAACATTGAATCAGATGTGGAATCTTAATAAACCGAGGTTAAATAACATCTATGGAAATTAACGTAGGTACTTTCTTTTTACTTGCGCCACATATTTATAAACAGACAATACATGACATATTCAGATTTCGCACTGCATTACGAGCGGGTCGGAATACTATTTGGAGTTAAAAATGGAAGGAGGGTTTAAGCTTGGTTAACATTGTCTATAAAAATAAAGGGAAAAAAATGTTACCCTAAAATAACCCTTGATCCCCAAAGTGCCCCCTTTCCCATTTCTCCCAACCCTCTCTTCCTTCTCCCGATCTCCAATCGCCACCATGTTCCGGCAAGTAGCTCACCGCCTCCTCACCCGATCCACCACCACCACCTACTCCATCTTCCCCGCTACCACCACCCTCCGCCCTTTCTCCACCGAGGTATCCACCGATGCCTCCTCCGGCGACTCCGCTTTCATCGACGCCTGGAAGAAGGTTGCCCCCAACATCGATCCACCAAAGACTCCGAGCCAGTATATGGAGCCCCGTCCCCCCACTCCTTCCTCTCTTCCCTCCAAACTCACCGTCAATTTCGTTCTCCCCTACGCCGCCGAACTCTCCAAAGCAGAGGTTTGTGTTTTCATGCTTTTCGGATCTTTTATGGTTTCAGATGGATAACATAATAGTGTGGTTGATTGTCTAGATCTTGTTTGTTTAGTTTTTTATTGTTTTTTCATTTTGAGTATTTTAGGGTTTGTGATGTTAATAATCGAAATGATAGTTAGTAGTGTGGTTATTGAGGCATTCTGTTTTTTTTAATTGTTATTATTCAGTGATAATAATTACAAGTACAGGAGATGAGATTTATAAGCTAAAATTAGGGTTAATCCTATTGCTCATCTTGCTAAACAAGAAACTGACAACCTGGGCTTATTAGGGTTAGGGCCGACCAAACCCTAAGCAAATTTTTTCTAAGAGTTAAATGCCATTTTAGTCCATGTGTTTGGGTCATTTTACCAGTTTAGTCCAAAGGTTTCATTTGTTTGCTTGTGGGTCCAAAAAGGTTTTACCGTTGCCATTTTAGTCCACTGGGTTAACTTCATCCATTTTTTCTGCTAACGAGAATGACAATTCAATCATTTTATATGTAATTCTGTTAACTAGAAGGGCAATTCAACCATATAAAATGACCGAATTGCCCTTCTCGTTAACAGAAAAAATGGACGAAGTTAACCCAGTGGACTAAAATGTCAATGGTGAAACCTTTTTGGACTCACATGCGAAAAATGAAACCTTTGGACTAAACTGGCAAAATGGTCCAAACCACATGGACTAAAACGACATTTAACTCTTTTTGTAATTTTCGGCTTATGCAATGTGGGGCAAAGCCTACATAATGCGCAACACTAAGTGGGTGATTTTGTTTAACTGTTATTGTTTATACCAATTATTTTTTTTTGTTGATATATGTTTGCATTCAATGTGGTTTGAGATGTCTGGTATTTGTTGCCTGTCTATGCTGTTCATACTTTTTTTCACATATTAAATGAGTGATTCTAGTTGGATTCCTGTTTATTTTACAAATTTGTGGGACTGTCAAATTATAGATTTAAGGTTAGAATGGAAATCTGCAACAAGATCCAGTTATTTGTATGACCCTGTTAATGTGTTGATGCTAAAGAAGTGTTTTGTGTTGTTTTTATTTATATTTGTTGTTTAATAAAAGCGTGATTTCATCTAGTTTATCAAGCTTATAATCTGATCTATGCAGTTAATATCGGTGATATATCGGTTATATTGGTCCCTTGGTAAAATATCGGTGTCAAATATCGGTACCGATATCGGCGATATTGACCGATATTTGACTGATATAACCGATATATCACTGAATTATTGGTGTTAAATAGCTATATATATAAATTCTGCATTATATCTAATTATCTGTGCAGTTAATATCGGTGATATAGTAAAAGATCGGTGTCAAATGTTGGTCAAAATATTGGTACCGATACTATTGGCGATATTGACCGATATAACCGATATATCACCGATATTTGACCGATATAACCGATATATCACTGAGTTACTGGTGTTAAATTGCTATATACATAAATTCTGCATTATATTAAAATTACCGATATCCCACCGATATCTCACCGAGATAACCTATATTTCAAATATCGATCCTTGACCGTTATCCGATATTTTACCACATTGACTGCATAGCATTATATTAAAATTACTGATATCCCACCGATATCTCACTGAGATAACGTATATTTCAAATATCGGTTCTTGACCGATATCCGATATTTTACCGCATTTACTGCATAGAATCTGATATTACTTGCTAGTTGGTATTTGATGGCTGATTGCAACTGAATTGAAATTTGCTTTCTTGTTTTGATTGAATATTATCTAATATATGATGTCTGTGTGGTCTCATTTCCGATATTCAATTTCTATTGCAATATATTATTTGTTGGTCAAGACTCAAGAGGTCTCAAGGGGGTGGCGCAATGTGAGCTCTTGATTCACCTTGAAGGTCTCGAGTTTGAATTATGAAATCCGTTTTCCGACTTTAACCCCTTGAAGGTCACCTCTCAAGCGCTAGCTGCGTTTTACACGTGCCACTGTTTAGCAGGGTTTTGGTGGGGCCTGTGAGTTTTCTGGCGGCTGGTTCTCTCGATTAAAAAACATTAGTGTAATAGAGCCAAAGGTCTTAGGTATTATGGGTGTTCTAAAGAAGTCATTGCTGATTTTGTTTATTGTTGATTGTGCTTTGAGGCGGCTGTTCAGTATCTATAACCAATCAGTAGCACTGATAAGTTATAGATAAAGATTCTATGCAACTAACATATATAATATAACGCACATGGTTTTAAAAAACGGTTGAGGCGTGCGCCTCGAGGCGCGCCTCAAGGAGTAACGTCCAAAAAACGATTCTGAGGCGTGCCTCAGAGGGTTTCCATTGTACGTGCGTCTCAGGGGTTTCTCATACTTGTTTTTGATGTTTTTGACTTTTTGTGTCAATTTCAAGCAATTTATGTCTTTTTTATGTGTGTTTTTGATGATTTTGATGATGAATTTAGTTAGTATTATTAAACATGCCTGTAGTAATCGCTTAATTGTTTTAGAGTGTAGGGCTCTTAATACGTGTACGGTTACCTGATAGGAACTCGCTCTACATGTGGTCATAGAATTAAACATCCATCACTTAATTGATGGTGTTTTTTTACTTTCTTGATATTTAATTTTACTTATTGAATTTAAATAACCTAATTTTACAAAAAAAATTAAAAGAGTAAATGCCATTTTTGTTTCTTAGGTTTGGCCAGTTTTGCAACTCTTGCCATTTTCATCCGGCTCGTTGACTCCATCCATTTTTCTCCGTTGAGTCGGGGGTGTTTCCGTTTTTTTGTTAACTTAAAGGGCATTTCAGACTTTTTCAGGGGTATTCAGTCTTTTTACATAAACTGAAAAAAGACCGAATTGCCCTTTAAGCTAACAAAAAGACGGAAATACATCTTATTTAACGGAGAAAAATGGATGAAGTTAACGAGCCAGGTGAAAATGTCAACATTTCAAACCTTTGGATGAAATTCGCAAAACTGGCCAAACGTCATGGGCGAAAAATGCCATTTTACTCTAAAAAACTAAGAATTCTTTTTTAACAATAAGTATTTTAGGCCAACATTGACCCAATAACCATTTTGTCTCTTTAAACATGCTTATGGCTGATGCTGAGTGATGAAATTTTAAAAGCAGCCCGTTATCTTAGAATTTCTTGTTAACTTCTTTTTTTTTCTTTTGTGGCGTCATCAAAGGTTGACATGGTGATAGTTCCAGCAACAACGGGCCAGATGGGTATTTTACCAGGACACGTACCAACAATCGCAGAGCTCAAACCAGGCCTCCTTTCGGTCCACGAAGGTAACGACGTGAAGAAATACTTTATAAGCAGCGGCTTTGCTTTTGTGCACTCAAACTCTTACGCAGACATATTGGCTGTTGAGGCGGTTCCCCTTGACCGAATTGACCCGGCCCAAGTACAAAAGGGTTTAAGTGAGTTCACTCAGAAGCTGAACTCAGCATCATCTGATTTGGACAAAGCTGAAGCCCAGATCGGAGTTGATGTTCACAGCGCTCTCAACTCTGCTCTTACTGGTTAAGAGTTTTGTCGTCATTTATTTTTGTTTATTTTTGACTCAAAAATAAGAGTTTTCTCTTAATTTCTTTATGCAAATTGGGAAAACTTTGGTGGAATGTTTGGGTGTGTTCATTCTGAATTAAAAATATAATTTGTCATGTTTGACATCAAATATTGTTTTCTTGAAAGTTACCCATAAATTCAAAAAAAAAAAAAAAAGATCATAAATGTTTTGTCTATTTGGGTCTAAGTCATGCTGAATTTGGGAGATGGTGTCACATTTTATTCCAGTTTTATGAACTTTTGTTTTCTTGAAAATTAAACTGAAATTGAAGAAAATGCCGCTCGCTTCAATTTTCCCTAAGAGTTAACTGCCATTTTCGTCCCTGTGGTTTGGTCACTTTGGCCATTTCAGTCCATTTTTCAAAAATGCGCCATTTTCCTCCCCGACGTTCTGGAAAGGTGCCATTTCAGTCCAAAAATCATAACTCAGTTAAGTCGGTTTGTAAATAAGGACTGATTGTGTAAATTTGTAACATAAAGGACCATTTAAGTAAAATGTATAAATATTAATATAATTATATAATATAATATATATATATATATATAATGTATACATATATATATACAGATCAGACGAGAGAGGGAGAGGGTGAACCGGAGCCAGAACCGGAGCTCCGGTGGTCACCACCGCCGCCGCCGGAACCACCACCATCAACGTCATCATCGTCATCATCTGTTATCATCATCATCGATCATCATCGACCTTCATCATCATCATCGTGATCTTCATCATCATCATCAGACCTGCATTCTCACCTTACCTGCATACTCACCACCGCCGCCGCCGCCTGTAACTCACCGGACCTTCATCATCAGACCTTCATCATCATCATCGCGATCTTCATCATCATCATCAGACCTTCATCACCACTGCCGCCGCCTGCAACTCACCGGAAAAACGGCACCCCCACCGTCGCCGGTTCTCTCTCCCGCCTCCTTCACTCTCTCTCTCTCCCTCTCTATCGTCGTTATCTCTCTCTCTCTCTCTCTCTCTCTCTCTCTCTCTCCGACTTTCTCCCTCTCTCGTCTGATGACGATGATGACGTTGATGGTGGTGGTTTCGGCGGCGGCGGTGGTGACCACCGGAGCTCCGGTTCCGGCTCCGGTTCACCCTCTCCCTCTCTCGTCTGATCTGTATATATATATATATATATATATATATATATATGTATACATTATATATATATATTATATAATTTATAATTATATTAATATTTATACATTTTACTTAAATGGTCCTTTATGTTACAAATTTACACAATCAGTCCTTATTAACAAACCGACTTAACTGGGTTATGATTTTTGGACTGAAATGGCACCTTTCCAGAACGTTGGGGAGGAAAATGGCGCATTTTTGAAAAATGGACTGAAATGGCCAAAGTGACCAAACCACAGGGACGAAAATGGCAGTTAACTCTTTCCCTAATGATCATCTTTTTCCAACATATTTGGTCTTGTGCAGCTTGATCTGTGTATGATTTTCATTTCTTCAAGGATTAAATATAGGAATTTTTGAGTTAATTGTGGGAAACTTGGTGAGGCTCTTCATTGGTGGTTTAACACTTTTCGATGAAATGTATTGGTTATAAATGTTTTGAAATATTATATGCCATCCTTTTAGCTATTGTTAATGAATATAAAATAATAAAAAGAGAGATAGGTAGGGATGACAAAAGAACATGGCTATGAGATTAGTTTTTTAAAATTCACATGTTTGGAACGAATATAGTCTATAGTTACCCAAAATTTTCTTTTTCGGGGGCGGGATTCTTTTAGGGGTTGATTGATTGTTGTGTTTCTGAGTTTTCTTAATGAAAAAAAAAAGTGAGGAAAGAAAAACTTGGATGTTTTTTAGAGGTTTTTTTTTCTGTTTGGAGAGAAGAAGAAATGAAAAAAGTTTATATTCCAAAGATTATCTTTTGCAGCGAAGTGAAAAGAAGAGAAGAGAAAGAAAGGAAAGTTCGATTGTTTGAGGCTAAGGGGCTGTTTGGCAACATCTGAATGATTAAGTGCGAAACCAGTAAGAGGTCTGAACCATTAAATGCTGAACCAGTAAGAGGTCTGAACCATTAAGAGTCTGTATAATGATTAATTGTTCAGAGGCAAATGTCTGATCAATTCAGATTAGAGGTCTTAACCATTCAGACTCTGTATAAATCTTAACCATTCAGAGGCAAATGTCTGAACCATTCAGACATCTGCTCGTGAAACAAACAGTCTGAACCATTAAGTGCTGAACATGTAAGATGTCTGAACCATTAAGAGCCTCATTAAGAGGTAAACAAACAGCCCCTAAATCTCATCCTTTCAAGTTGGAAGGAAGTAGAGGGAAGGGAAAAGAGAGAAGTTGAGAGAAATGAGAGGAGAGGAAAGGAAAGGAAATTGGAGCATTTCTCTTCTCTTCCTTTCTTATGTAAACTCGGCAAGACAACCTAGTCAATCACTATATATAATCTTTTTCTGTCCAGTTCGAGCCGGATTGGGTTGGGTCATATAAAAAAGATTAACTAAATTTCATGTAATCATCAAAAGTTCGTCAAACGTCATTATAGATGCATAATGAAAGTACAATATATCTAAAGTTTTCATTTTTTCAATAAGGTTTATAAAACATGGGCTAAAGCCTAATTATCTGGACATTGGGCTTAGAGTATAAATATTTTAAAAATTTGAACGTAGACTTAACCCTTTTCAACATATGTTGGAGATGAAATTGGGCTTTATTAATTTATATTAATCATACCACTTTTTAATTGATAATTAATATTTTTATAACATTTACATTTGAAAATTTACTTAGGGTTTAGTTTTGAAAGTTTAAGAAGGGAAATTGCAAAATTTTATGGGGGTGTTCGTGATACATACGCGTATATAATATATTTTTAAGGGGGCGGCTACCCTTAAGCTATGTATGGGTACGCCCCTAGATATACTATTAATAACTATTAAGTGATAGATGTTTGATTAACCAAATGGGTATACCCAGTGGCGAAGCTTGAGATTTCCGATCGGGGGTCGGAAGTCACCGGACCTAAAATTATACCTTAAAAATTATAAAACCGGGGGGTCGAAACGTATGGTCGAAAACGTATATATCTAAAAAAATTCTATACGAAACGTACATACATAACACTACTGAGCGAAAAGTTCGGTGGGTCGGGCGCCCCTCCCGGCCCCTTTAAAGCTACGCCCATGTATACCCATATCGAAATCAAATATATTATTATTATAGCACATAATTTCAAATAATATATTATATAGAATGTTGAAGTTGTTACAAACTTAAAACTATAAGAAATACTGAATTGTAAATATTTCATGTTTTTTTGTATGTGGGTTTAAAATCTAATATTGAGTAATGGATATCCGAATTCTTAGCAAGTAGTTTTCAACTAAATTAGAATAAAAATGTCTAAATGGGGATGCCTGAGACATCTAAGGGTATTAATGGACTATATGTGAGGGTATGGGTTTGAGATTAGACTATGTATCATTGGGCATGGAAAGGGGCACGGGGTGCGGAACACCGCCTACCTGGGGCGTGACCAGGGCACGGTTAGTGGATCAATCAAAGTGACCGCGGGCTTAGGGAGATGTTTAATTTCTTATTTTTATAAATTATTAACTATATACTAAACAATTATTTAGCTTTACTTCGCTTTTATTTTTTTTATTACTCACCCCACCACATCTCATGCTACCATAAACTTATCTTAGTGAATGGTTAAAAAAGAAAGATAAAACCACTTCTGCATACCTTAACACGATGATATCACAATATTTTTTAACCTTTCAGCTAATCACAGTCTTACCAAAACTCAGGCTACTCGGTGTGGGAAGCGGCCTAGGGCCGGCGAGGGCCGTGGACGCCCCCTAGGCCCGTCCCCATCCTCAACGTCCTTCCCAAGCTGTTCACGGGTGCCTCTTCTCTCTCTCTCTCTCTCTTCTTTATACACACACAGACATACACACACACACACACACACACACATATATATATATATATATATATCAATCAATCATACCCAGTAAAATCCCACAAATAACAAAGCTATTTGTAGGGTCTGGGGAGGGTGGGATGTAGGCACACCTTACCTCTACCCCTAGGGATAGAGAGGCTGCTTCCAGAGAGACCCTCGCCTCTAAAACACCCAGGAAAGGAATAAATAGAGCACCTCCTCCACACCCTAGGTTCTTTAGGCTCATCCCTACACCCTTTTATGTGGACGTCTACATAGCGGAGCATCCTTTGAAGACTATCCTCCTCCACACCCTATTGCTGTTGCCATCCCTAGAGGTGGTGGGATTTTCACCATTATTTATTTATGGTACATGAGGTTGAGATTTCCATCTAGATTCTGCTTTAGATCATTATCATCATCATAAAACAAAGTTTTGATAGGATGTTGATTTTGGTGGGGTGGTGTGCCCTTTTCATTTTTCTTTTTTTGCCTGCCCTAATATTATTATTGAATGCTTATACATGATTTTTAATCTTGGTAAAGTGACGATTAAGGTTTTTAAATTGGTTTTACTATGTGACTAGAAAAGAATCTTTCCAATCAACAAAGCTGATTTCAATAAGTACGAATATATAAGATATCGACAAATGAGTTCATTTGTTGTTAATAAAAACATCTAACTCAAATCAAAATAAATTTAAGTGGAATGCTTGTTTGTTCTAATCTTTGTAGACATGATATGAAAATGACATTGCATGACATGACGCCTCATAGTGGTATTTATTCATATGTACTAATAATTGTTGGTTAAATGTTTAGAAGAACTAATATATTCATAATAATTAAGGTGTTATCATTGTAAATAATGATTATTGTAAACAAAACGTTATTATTTTGGATTGAGATTACAAATAAGAAAAAATTACACCGTTAATTCTTGCGGTTTCCGTCAAATTTCAATGTCGGATATTAATAGTTTTTTATTGCAAAATCAGGTATTAATGTTCTAACTTGTCACAATGTTGAGTACTAAGGCTAAACTTTGTCACAATGTTGAGTACTAAGGCCAAACCTTGTTAACTTTTTTGTTAAGTCTTACTAAAATGCACTTTAATAATTAAAGTTTTTAGTCATTTTTGTAAAACTTAGAAACCCCAGGGACTATATGTGTTAAATAACCAAACATGTTAAATCAATCAAACAGAAAGCCCGTCTTTCAGGGGGTCTTCTTTGGCAAAGTTGCCAGATTCCGACCATATTGGACCCGTAAAAATTGTCCGTTTAACTCGTTTTTCCGTTAATGTTTATCTCCATCATAATCAAAACTAACAACTCGTTTGCGTCACGTATAAACTGCAAATTATGCTTATCCGCTACCCGTTTAACTCTGAAATTCCCATCATCCTCTCGATCCATTATATCTTCAATTCGAGTATAAATATACGCCTCTTGACCCAATGAGACCTCATTTCCACACAATTTCATTGCCAATTTCGTCTCTACAACTGATCGGTGCCGCGTCGGCATATCAAAGTTTTTAAATATAAACTTCAAATCCATTTAATTTTATAAAAAAATATAAATAAAACAGAAAACATTACTTTAAATTATTTTAGTCAAATATAATTAATTAAAAAATAGATGCTCGAATTATTAAAGGGCATTTTAGTCATTTTGGTAAGACTTAACAAAAAAAAAGTTAACAAGGTTTGACCTTAGTACTCAACATTGTGACAAGGTTTGGCATTAGTACTCAACATTATGATAAATTAAAAAGTTAATACCTAATTTTGCAACAAAAAACAATTAGTAGCCGACATTGAAATTTAACAGAAACCAAAAGGATCAATGGTGTAATTTTTTTTACAAATAATGATTATTGTAAACAAAAAGTTACTATTTTGGATTGAGATTACCAATAAATTCTAGAATCACAGAAAAATCTGAAAGAATAAGGGTGAGAGGGGCACTCCCCTCTTAGGGGAGTCCCCTCTCTTACGTACACCCAATCCGTTTATGCCACGTCAACTCCCCTCTTAAACTCCCCTCGCACCCCAATTTGATGGCGGCACTCCCCTATTAGGCGACTTGTTTTTTTATTTAAAAAAAAAAGAAAAGAAATAATTGATTGGTTTGAAAAGATGGTGGCCCCACACTCTCCCCCTTCCTTCACGCGGTGACTTCTCCCCGATTCCCCTCCCCGATTTGGGTCCCCGCGGTGATGGCGGCAGTGTTCCCGATCGGGGAATAGGGTCACCGAATTGAGTCCCCGCTAGTGTTGCGGACACCCTAAAAAGTTGACGAAGTAGCTTTGAGAAACGTTGTATCATTTAATAATACTGAAAGGTAGTGTAATTCTAATTTTGAGAGCTAATTTTAATAATACTGAAAGGTAGTGTAATTCTAATTTTGAGAGATAATTTTAAGATCATGAAATTAAATTAGATAAAAAATGATTTCAAGTTATACAAATATTCGTGCAATTCTCAACAAAAATGAAAACAAAGTTAAAATTGAAAATCAGAAATTCAAATTTTGTGACTAGATATCAAAAATTGGCTTTCATTACTTGAGCAACACCGTTATCATGTATAGTATTGTGTGACATCCATCTAATTAGATTATATGTTATGTTCATGTGAAATATGAAAATAAAGTGTTGTCATGTATGTATGAATGATTCCACTTTTCACACTCACTAAGTTGTGTTATAATCATGTGAAATGTTAAATTAAAAAAGAAATAAACACGTGAAACTCGATTAAATAAATTACACTGGGTGAAAAAGAATCTCCCCAAAGCCCCAATGCCCGTGAATGACGTGCAACCACATTAATGCCCCCATGCCTCTTTCACGCTCTAAGGGGCACCGAGACGGTGTTACTTTGAATTGGAAAAGGATAATGTAGTTGTAAGTTGAATATATTCCAACTTATTTTGTTTTTATTATCTGATGATCAATCATTAAAACATTTAACACATCACCTAGTAAAACTTCGTTTAACTAAACATGCCCTTAGCTAATTTATAATAGTGGTTTGGATATAAAATCCCACTATAGTTGATCTAAAATCAATATAATACAATACATGCTTATTTGAAAATGATTGAGCATTAATAATTATAGTCCATGGTGACATGTTCATGGCTATGAACTTTCCATTACCTCACAAATTTATAAAGGGGACTGGAGAGAGAATAATGTCCATCTCCATGGACTTTGGATAATGGATCTATATGTCCATCCACATAATTTAATTTACAATTTTATAACATACAAGTAAAAAGTATATAAAACCTGAGATTCAATACAAACCGTGTTAACTGTAAAAACAGATTTGGACCGTTTAAACTTTTAATCAATGGTTGATGTTCTTTACAAACTAGCCCTTTGCAATTAGTTATGTGTATTACTACTCTTAAGGGTATTTTAGTCATTGTGTCCCTTCTATTAAACAATAAAAACCTCTCAAATATCCTCCCTTATATGTCGCCATGATGGCCCACTTTCAGTTAGTTATGTGATAAGATAAATATGTATGTGCGTAATGTCCGATATCAAAGTGTTGGGTTTTTTATGGTATAGACATCGTTTTAAAAAAGGTTCGGTGGGTTGGGATTAGTGGTGTAAATTTGAATTGATGTAAGGTTCTGTTTGTTTGGGTTGTTGTTTCCGGCTTGGAGATAGCTTCTCTGTTGGTGTTTTTTATGAAAGTTGAAGTTTCAAAAAAAATGTATGTGCGTAAATCATTGTGCTATTTTGAGGGTTAAGTTAGTCTACAAAGGCTCCTAATTGTAAAAAAATATAAGAAGACTTTGTAGAGTGATAAATGTCCAATAAACTAAAACCTAAACTCACTACACCACCACCCAAAACCTAACCCCCCCCCCCCCCCCAAAAAAAAAAAAAAAAAACCCTAAAAAACCTAGGTTTTTGGATGGTGGTGG
Organism: Helianthus annuus; assembly: GCF_002127325.2. Taxonomy (NCBI): domain Eukaryota; kingdom Viridiplantae; phylum Streptophyta; class Magnoliopsida; order Asterales; family Asteraceae; genus Helianthus; species Helianthus annuus. Next base: position 147,005,152 of record NC_035449.2, read on the forward strand.
GTGTTTAGGGTTTTTTTTTTGTAGTGGGTTTATTTTTAGGAGCCTTTGTACACTTCTTATTTTAAGTAGCCTTTGTAATTGATCCTAATCCGCTACTTCGAACATGACTAATAAAAATAAAGAATCATATCATATCATGATTCTGTTTGTTACCCAATAAAACAAGTAAAAATTAATGATTGCTGACTCAAATCCGATTGATAAAAACATCCGGTAAAAAGACGATGCAAAAGAATTGTAGCGCAAATATTTTTTTTACCAGATTAAGAAACAATGGCGAGTGATGATGGAGCGTTGAAGAAGACGTTTGATTAAGTGCAGTAAACGATGGAGGGTGATGATAATCCATTTGAAAATCAAGGGGCAATTACATATATCCCCCTACAAACTTAATAAATTACATATTTACCCAAACCAAAAATTAAATTACATATTTCCCCTTCCTAAAAACTAAAAATATCAAATATACCCATTTCATTAAAAACATATCAGAGAATGACTATTTTACCCTTCTTTTTTTTTTACTAAACCACAAAAAATTCAAATTTGCCCTTTTAAGTAGTACTTTTTGTTGCCTTTTTTTGAGCGTTTTTTAGGACTTGCAACGGACAACTGTTGCCTCATCAATTTAGCGTTCAATGGATCATATCTGCGTTTTGGTATCCAGAAAAAAAATCAATGAAACAGACAATGGAAAGGTAAGCAAACAAGTACAAGACACACCAAAATACATTTCTCCTCTGGTTTCGGTCAGGAATCTGAACACATCGCTGGTACTAATAAAAGACGTGCCCGTTCTCGTCTCCAGTTACAGTTAGGTTTCTGAACATGATGGTGTGTTGTCGGTTATAGTCATTGGTTTCTTCTCGTCGCCGGTTAGGATTGGTGGTTCGCCGGTGGTGTTAGGATTAGTGGTTCGCTGGTGGGGATTTCAGATTTGGCAACGATTGTTAACACACCAGGGAGGAGTGTGCGAGGTCTTGGGAGGGAGAGGATGAAAGGTTTTAGGGTGTTCTTTTTATGTTTGAAAAGGGTTATTGTGTCATTATGCCATAACAGGGTGGAATATGTAATTAAATGTTTGGGTTGGGTAAATATGTAATTAAAGTTTTAAATAGGGGGATATATGTAATAATCCCGAAAATCAATATTGCATGAATTTAGGGATATGATCATATCTAATTTTTTAAATACTTGATGACTTCATCTCAGGAATTTCAAGAAATATTGATCTTAAGAAAAGACATTAATAGCCTTAATGAGAATTAGTTATTCAACCAATGTGTCAAATTCTTATTACTTCTTATAGTTTTTAAGCTAAAAAGTGCTTGTATACCTATCACTTGTTTAAACATCCAAAAACAAAAATAGTAGTAAAAACAAATTATAGCATCAAAAAGTTTAATTTAATTTAAATAGTATTTATTTAAAAAATAAACTTAAGTTTATATAAAAAAAACCATTTAATATGACACAATAATGCTTTAAAATTAATAAATTTCATGATACCATGGATGTGATTAGACATACTCTCACCAATCAACAAGAGCACGACTTTGGGCCCACCTCTCGAATGTGGAAGGACGGTTTGTTTTTATATTATCGAACATTTATGACAAGTTACTTATCAACTAAAAGTTATTTTTCATAATTGAATCAAGGGTGAATTCGTCTTATAACATGTTAATTATGAATTTTTATGTCATGTCATCAATCGACTATGACAAAACTTGCGGATAAAGATTTTTTTTGCTACACGTTGTGGCTAGTAATATAAGAATTTGCTAAACAGATTATTAATAGCACATAATATTGATTATTAATTAGATACCGTAAGAGTATCCCAATGCGCGTTTTTAGGTGTTTTGAGCTAATGTGAATGTGAGATGACAAAAATAGGACTTATGTGAAGGAGAGCAAAAACGCCTAAAAACACAGTATATGATAGGGGAAGAGAGAGGGGCATTTTTTTTTTGAGTTGTTTAGGGGCAACATGTCTCATAGGGTATAATAACCAAAGCAATTTGTACTGCCGGAGAAGGACTCATGCTCGAGGTTACACCGAGTAAACTTGTAGTGTTTGAACTTGTGGAACGGATAATGATGTGATAGTGGTGTAAAATGAGTAGAGAGTACTTCGCTCTATAGTTAGTCTCCAAGTGCTTGTTCTTCTCCAAGTATTATTCTTGTATATAGCTATATATTTTTCTTGTAGAAACAAATGAGGCATATAGCCTACTAATTATCCAAGAGTTGAGGGTGGGTGAAAGGTTTGACTTATTTACTCACTTAACTAGAGACTTAAAACTCTAATAAAACTAATTAAGTGTCATCAAAAGGCTCTTATTTTAACGGCAAATTTAGATCACTGACAAACCATTGGAGTATCATCGTGTCATCAACGAAACCACCCGATCATATCCATCTCCACTAGGCTAATGTCTATACACCAATTCAAAAGAAAACCCAATAAATCTAGAAAAAAAACCCAGTTTCTCTTTTATTCGCCATATGAAGAATCTGATTAATATTTTTTAAATTAGATTTCCATTCACACTATTCCAAAATTTCCATCAATCCCCACATGAATGGAGATCAATCGAAACACACAAAATTTCCAATGCAACCTAGAAAATGTACCTACCTCTTAAACATCCATTTCAACTTCTGCATCCTAGGTGAAGCCTCGATAGAGCTTAAGCCTTTGTCCATTTACCTTGAAGGGTTCTCCGTTTGTAGGCTTAATTTCTACCGCTCCATGTGGAAAGATTTGGGTGATGGAAAAAGGTCCCGTCCACCTTGACTTAAGTTTTCCATGTTTGTCTAAGAATACGTATTCTAGACCTTTTTGTAGTTCCTTGAGTTCAAGTGGCAGTGGGTCTTCAAGAGACCGCTTATTTCTTCTTTATTAAGATCGATGGCCGAAAAGGTTTCTTCTATGGTGACTTCCTCTTAGACGAATTCTTCTTCTATTCCATATCGGGTGGCTCCGCTTCATCTTCAATTAGGGGGTCGTCATCATGAATTGGATATTTCGTTGATTGGTCAAGATCAACGTACCTTTTGTCAGCCCCTAATTGAAGTGGTAGGTTGTTTTACTTCCGTTGGGTCAAGACTTGATGGAATTTTAGAAATGGTTGTCCTAATACGAGGGTGGGGGTATCATCTAAGATGACAAAGTCGGTTGGGACTACCGCTTGGCTTGTTTGAATTAAGACATCCTCAACCATTCCCATGGTACTAATCGCTTTTCGGTTTGAGAGAAAAATAGAAATTTTAAGAGGAGAAAAATCACTAGTACCTAATTTTTTGAAAATGTAGTTTGGCATTATGTTAACGCAAAGATATTTATCAATTAGCACATTACTAACAAAGATGTTTTGAAAAAAATATGGTACCGCTTTTATGTTTAGTTCATGGTATTCATCTTTTATTAGCGAAGTTTGGTCATTTGTTAACGTGACACTTACTAATTCTTCGATTTTAGTAGAAGTGTTTAACTCTTTTAAAAACTTAGCATGAGGAGATACCAAACAATGATTTTCAAAAGAAGGTTGTAAAACGTGAATTTGTTGAAAAGTTTGTTCTTCTAATTCTACCTCTTCGATTATTACCTCTTTAGTACAAATATCCTCTTCCTTTTTTCGAGATCTCTTAATTAAGAGTTCTAGATTTTTGAGACCTTGTATTACTCTTTTGGCTTTGGGAGTGATTGTTGGTGGCGTGCCGTAGGTTTCAAACGGATTGGCATCCCAGTCAAAGTTTGACTTTAGAAGCTCAAACCTTGGTTCTTCATAAGTGGTGTATGAAGAACTTGGTGTGGTGTATGAGGTTGATGGTTTGAAAAGGTAATAATGTTGTACCGAATGGGGTTCGCCGCAAATGGTACAATATGGTTCCTCATAATCATCATCAATATAGTAGGTGTAGTCTTCTGAGTAGTAATCCATTGTTTTGGAAGATACCCAGAAGAATAACGAGCCTCGAAATCAGAAAACCGAAGTTAAAATTTAACAGAGGACCCTGTGCTGAACTAGCACAGCCCCGTGGCCAGTTATGTATCTGGGTGTCACGGCCCTCGGCCCGGTTTGACCCGGTCCAGAGCCGCAAGGCAGGAAATCCCGTGGTATTTAATTTAGGCGACAGCGGAAGTCTTTTAATACAGGATCTTTTAAATACTCAAATGCCCGTTTAGTTTATTACATAAACTTTTAGGGATAAAACCCTGTAATTTACAATAAGGTGATTTCCCGGGGAAATCTTTATTTCTCAAAACATGTTTTCTTTATTATTCACATTGAGCCAATTTTCTAAGCTTGTAGTGCTCCATGGCACTTTTCTATGCTCACAACAAATCACCTGAAACATGTTTGAAAAAGATTTTGTCAGCAGGGAAATACTGAGTGAATCATTCAGTTTTACTAAAATGACACGTTGTTATAATTTGCAGTATTAAGAGCGATTACAATGTTTCCATATCAAACCAACTACCCACATTATTTGTCACTCGACCGGATCTGTGACTGTGGTCATATCACTGTTGGGTCCGTTCACCCACAAGTGACGTAAATCACTATTTAGGTCCGACTACCTAATAGTGTATATCATGATTTAGACTCGCTCACCTAAAATGATACAAACAATAGTAATGTGCATAATACCCCACATACTGGCTGTAAACTTGGTGATTACAAAGACTTAATCCCTGTAATTATAACTTTGGAAAATAATTTGGAGTATTGTAAAACAATTGATAAAAAGAGAATGAATCACATTGCAGATTTAACGAGCAGAGTATAAGCTTTACTGATTAGCCTTTTAACCTAATTTAACTAACAATGCACACACAAACGGGGTTAGTAACTAATTCAGCAGTTACGTCAATTCAAGAGATTAAACCCTCACAACGATTAACAAAGTGCAATACTTAACAATTCAGCGGATTCACAACGAATGACAGAGTATAGTTCGAGTTCGAACAGCCCTCAAACATTCAAGTCGAAATCACAATGAATAACAAAGTATAAACTCAATTTGAGCGGCACTTAAACAATCGTTGGATAGTTACAATCGATCGGACGTTGAATCGTAATAGCGATCGAGTTATTACCCTGATTGCGGCAGCGTTTCGAGTTTAGTGTGTATTGTGTAGTAATCGAACTATAACTCAGTGAATATTGTGAATTTGTACGTCGAACGAACAGAAAACTTCAAGTGCCAACCCCACCTATTTATACTGAAATTTTGTCTTTCTCGCGTGTCGCGACAGGGACATATGTACCTGTCGCGTGGCGCGACGGGTAGCAATTCTAGGGTAGGGTAGGTTCGTGTCCAGATAGCTTGGATGAGTTGACACTGAAATGAAATTTAACTTCTACAGCAAGAATTTAAGATAATTATCAGCTAGGGTTTACCCCCCATGAGTTTTAGGGGCCCTGATCCTGATTCCGATTGTTATGAAAATTTTAGGGTTTATGCAGAATTGCTTGGGTTTCTTAATTAGGGTTTCCTTAATAGTTAATTACCATACTAAATATTAATTTTAGTGAGAGTTGTTACATCCTCCCCACCTTAAGAAAAATCTCGTCCTCGAGATTCATTGAAATAGATGAGGGTATTTCCGTTTCATTTCTGATTCCAGCTCCCAAGTGTATTCTGGTCCTCTCTTTGAATCCCATTTGACTTTGACTAGCACTAGTCGCTTGTGTTTGAGAAACTTGACTTTCTTGTCTTCTATCTGTAGTGGTTTCTCTACAAATTTTAACTTTTCATTTACCTCTATATCTTGAAGAGGTACTACCAGGGATTCATCAGATAGACATTTCTTGAGATTGGATACATGAAATACATCATGTACTCCAGCTAGTTCTTCTGGTAGTTGTAAGCGATAAGCAACTGGTCCGATTCGTTGCATTACTGAAAATGGTCCTACGTATCTTGGACTCAGCTTTCCTTTCTTACCGAATCGTACTACTCCTTTCCAAGGAGAGACTTTCAAAAGTACTTTGTCTCCTACCTGAAACTCTAGTGGCTTGCGGCGATTGTCTGCATAGCTTTTCTGGCGATCTCTAGCCGTCTTCAATCTTTCCTTGAATTGAGTTATCTTGTCTGTAGTTTCTTGTACAATCTCTGGACCCGATAACTGACTTTCTCCTATTTCCGCCCAACAAACTGGGGTTCTGCACTTGCGTCCATACAGTGCTTCGAATGGAGCGGCTTCGATGCTTGAATGATAACTATTGTTATAGGAGAATTCAATTAAGGGTAAGTGGCTATCCCAATTACCACCAAAATCAATTACACATGCTCGGAGCATGTCTTCCAGGGTTTGTATTGTCCTTTCACTTTGTCCGTCTGTTTGAGGATGATATGCAGTACTTAAATTTAGTCGGGTTCCCATTGCTTCCTGGAAACTAGTCCAGAAATGGGAAGTAAAACGACTATCTCTATCTGATACAATGGAGAGTGGGACTCCATGTAAAGATACTACTTCATCTACGTACAACTTGGCTAGCCTTTCCATGCTAAAAGTTTCCTTCATTGGTAGAAAATGAGCTGATTTGGTTAATCGGTCCACAACTACCCAAATCGCATCATTACCTTTTCTGGTTCTGGGTAACTTAGTAACAAAATCCATTGTTATGAGTTCCCATTTCCATACAGGCATTTCTAGCTGTTGTAATAATCCTGAAGGTTTCTGGTGTTCGGCCTTAACTTGTGAACAAGTAAGACACTTAGATACATAACTAGCTATATCCTTTTTCATTCCTATCCACCAGAAATGGTTTTTTAGATCTTGGTACGTCTTATTGTTTCCTGGATGTACAGTATACCTAGATTTATGAGCTTCTTCTAAAATCTTATTTCTTAATTCTCTTTGCTTAGGTACCCAAATTCTCTTCTTGTGGAATCTCCAAATTCCATCACTTCCTTGTTCTAGTTCCTTTATATATCCTTTCATTTCTTCAGCATCGTCCTTGATTGCTGTTTCTTGAACTTTCTTCAATTGTTCCATTAAATCTACTTGTAGATTTAATATAAGAGCACGGACTCGTTTTTGCTTTTCATGATACTTACGACTTAAGGCGTCTGCAACTACGTTCGCCTTTCCTTCGTGATATTGAATATCACAGTCGTAATCACTTAGGATTTCCATCCACCTTCTTTGCCTCATATTTAACTCTTTTTGCCCAAATATGTACCTTAAACTTTTATGATCTGTATAGATAGTAAACTTACTTCCATACAGATAATGTCTCCAGATTTTAAGGGCAAAAATTATAGCTCCTAATTCTAAGTCGTGTGTCGTGTAATTTTCCTCGTGCTTCTTCAACTGCCTAGAGGCATACGCAATTACCTTCTTGCGTTGCATCAATACACATCCAAATCCTAATTTTGAAGCGTCACAATGTACTTCAAAATCTTCTGTTCCTTCAGGTAAAGCTAAAATTGGAGCATATGTCAATCTGTGCTTTAGAATCTTAAAAGCTTCTTCTTGTCTATGTCCCCATTCAAACTTAACTGCTTTACAAGTTAGCTTAGTCAAAGGCACAACTATCTTAGAGAAATCCTTAATAAATCGTCTATAGTATCCAGCTAAGCCTAGAAAACTTCTAACTTCGATAGCTGTTTGCGGGACATTCCATTTGGTGATTGCTTTTATTTTAGAAGGATCTACGTGAATTCCTTCGTGATTTACCATGTGACTTAAAAATTGTACTTCTTGCAGCCAGAATTCACACTTTGAGAATTTGGCGTAAAGTTTTTCTTTTCTTAACAAAGTTAAGAGTGCATGTAGGTGCTTACAATGTTCTTCCTGACTTTTGGAATAAATAAGTATATCGTCGATGAAAACGATTACAAATTTATCCAAATATGGTTTACAGATCCGATTCATCATGTCCATAAATGCTGCTGGGGCATTTGTTAGTCCGAAGGGCATGACTGTAAACTCATAATGGCCATACCTAGTTCTGAAAGCAGTTTTAGGTATGTCTTCTTCTTGTACTTTTAATTGATGATATCCGGAGCGCAAGTCTATCTTAGAAAAACATTTAGCTCCTTGCAATTGATCAAAAAGATCATCAATCCTAGGTAATGGGTACCGATTCTTAATTGTAACCTTATTCAGCTCTCTATAATCGATACACATTCTCATTGATCCGTCTTTCTTTTTCACAAACAACACTGGTGCTCCCCAAGGGGATGAACTAGGTTGTATAAATCTCTTGCTTAATAATTCATCTAACTACTTTTTCTAATTCTAGCATTTCGGTGGGTGCTAATCGATACGGTGCCTTGGCTATTGGTGTAGTACCCGGAATTAAATGAATTCTAAATTCTACTTCTCTATCAGGTGGTAACCCAGGTAATTCTTTTGGAAAGACATCTGGGTATTCTGAGACTATAGGGATGTCCTGGAGTTCCTTACTTTTAGTGTTAATGATTACCGAAATCATATACACCATTTCTTGTTTTCTTGAATAACTAGCCAACTTCATTACTGAAATGAATTTCAATGGCTTTCGTGGTTTATCTCCTGTAATTAAAATTACTTCTCCTGTGAGAGTACGGATTTCTACGGAATTCTTATCACAAAGGATTCGAGCATGGTTGGCTATTAACCAATCCATTCCTAATACTACATCGAATCCGGCTAATTTCATATGTAACAGGTTTGCAGAAAATTTATGGCCTAAAAGTTCTATCTTTCCTTCTTGCAAAACCTTATTTACGTTAACAAAATTCCCATCTGCCGTTTCGACTGTAAAAATCTGCCTAAGGGTGGTTAAGGGTAAGTTAAGAGCTTGGCAGAATGAAGTATTGATAAAACTTTGGTTTGCACCAGAGTCAAATAATACTTTTGCATAAACGTTATGAACTAAGAATGTACCGGCTATCACGTCTGGAATGAGTTCCGCTTCCTGCGTAGTCAACTGGAATGCTCGTGCATTCTTCTTGGTAGCTCTGTCGGCCGTCCTAGTTTTATTATCTGCTGTTTGCTAACTTAGGGCATTTTGTTTGAAAATGTCCAGGTTCTCCACAGTTGTAGCAAATTATTGTTTTCCTTCTACATTCTTCTTCCCGGTGTCCTATAGCTTTGCAAAAGTTACAGGTCACATTACACCTTCCAAAGTGATTCTTTTTGCAATTTCTGCAAAAAGGCAAATTTGCAGCTTGCCTCGTTCCTCTCTTCTTGAATCTATTGCTATTATTACCCACACGAAATCCTTGGGTAATCTTTTGTGCCAATTCCTTCTTTCGATCTTCTTCTCTTGCACGTACCTGTTCATCAGTTAGGGTATTAGCTAATTCCACAGCATCGTCAATAGTGCGAGGTCTCGCAGCTTTAACGATGTTACGGATTTCACTAATTAATCCCCAAACATAACGGGAAATGAGTACCGGTTCTGGCGAAGCCAGTGTTGGTACCACTCTAGCATATTCAAAGAATGTCGAAGTATATCCTCGACAGTCTACGCCTGTCATACGATGACTCAGAAACTTGTTGGCCATTTGTTCCTTTTCGTATTCGGGACAAAATTTTCTTTCTACAAGACTCTTAAATTCTTCCCAATTCATCGCATAGGCCACTCTTCTTCCTTTTGCTTGTAGCACTGTGTTCCACCATTCTAACGCCCCTTCTTTGAATAGATTCGACGCATACATCACTTGATCTTCTTCAGCACATTTACTTATTGCAATTACTGCTTCGGTTTTCTCTAACCAACGCAGTGTTGCAGTTGCCCCTTCATTACCTGCAAATTCTGCTGGTTTACAGGCAAGAAATTCTTTGTAAGTGCAACCAGGCGTTGCAGCTTTCATTTTCTTAGGAAGTGGAGCCTGTCGTGGATTATTATTGTCATGATTGCCGCCTCCACTTACACTATGACTAAAATTGTCTTCCTGAGTACGTTTACTAGGAATAATTTGTTGCGGTTCAACCGGTTTTTGAGCAGCAGCCATGATTGCAGGAATAGCATTAGCTATACCTTGAGTGATGATATTTTCAATATCCTGTCTAGTCATATATTGGTTTTCTTGATTTTGCTCAGATTGATTCCCTTCATTAACTGGTTCATTACTAGCGTTTTCCATCTGCTAATTAGTATGAATTATTAGTATCTAATTGTTGACAACAAAATAATCACACATAAACACATAAAATCCTATAACATACATCTATAACCAAAATTGTCGACGCCTCGACTTCTATTTTGTTTTATAGATTATATATGCTTCCATACACTCTGTTTATCTTACAATGTTTTATTTCCCATTTTACAGAGTTAGATTTTACTACTACTGTTTATTATACAGACATACTTTCCACCCCTTATCTTTTGGTCCACTGGCAGTTTTAGTAGCGACGCTCCCTCTCGTCGTACTTCCAGGAGATTTGTTCCCCCATTTCCCGGATCCTATTCCCTGTTCCTATCTGTTCTTCACCAAACTGTCGAAGTTCGGTTAAGTTTTCGTTGCTCATTGGCGGATTGGGGATAGGTTCTGGATCAAACTGTGGGAGGAAGGAATAATGTCACACCCCCAAAATCCCACACGCGGAGTACCACCGCTTGGAGGCGTGACATGACCAGGACCAAGCCACCAATCATATAGAACATTGTATAAAGTAAAAGTAATTGCAGTATAATTCAGAACAAATCCATATGAAAGGTGTTTCCAAAACATAAGCCAGTTATCAATGTTTAGCGGAAGCGTATATATAAAAATATCCAATGTAAAAGTGTATCAAGTATCATATGGGTTCCATATGATGTTCACGATCCAAGTCCACAACGACCGCGCCTCCAGTGCAAGCTCCCAGTACCTAACGATCTGCGAGGCATGTAAAGGAAAGGATCAACAAAATAGTTGAGCGAGTTCACAGTACGTAAATGCGTAATAGTAAGTAACGGGTGGCTCTACCGGGCCAATAGTAAGTTATACAGGTGGGGGCTTCCCATGTTAAGTGACCACTAGACTATTCGTATTATGACCACGTAGGTGTTATCCCAACCTACGGAAGAAGTAAGTAATGCGTACACGTATGTCTTACGTGCGTATCCTTTGTATCGAGGATAGTAATTTGCATATGACCACGTAGGGGTTATCCCAACCTACGGAAGAAGTAAGTAATGCGTACACGTATGTCTTACGTGCGTATCCTTTGTATCGAGGATAGTAATTGGCATCTGACCACGTAGGTGTTATCCCAACCTACGGAACCACGTAGGTGTTTTCCAACCTACGGAACCGTCCTGACATCCGAGGACTATGATAGGTGATAGTCTAGGAAAAGCGTAGTGTATGTACGTTATTAGTTTATCATCAAGCCTTTAACCCATTCCCACAACCCGGGAATCCCATGCCTTAGTAAGAGTGTGAACTCACCTTGGTTTGCTCGGTATGCTAGGTTATGTACTCACAAGTAATTAATCACGTCCTATTGTATGCATGTATAACAAATCAGTTCATGTTCACAATGATTCGCATGCAATATAATGTTCACGTAACAGTCAGTTTGTACATCGGCGCAACACGTACCATTTCCTAGTTACTCATCAGCTAGTGCACACAATTACAAATGTAAACATTCATCATCAAGCATGGCATGTCAAATAGTTCATGTATACATTCCATCCTTCGAAGGATGTTTATAATTGCCACTATCCTTCGATCCACTGTTAACTTTCGACACATCAGTAATCTTTCGACACTTACAAGTTTTCACAGTTATCTTTCGGACTAGTTGGTATGTTTCGTACCATCAGTCATCTTTCGACCTAAGGTATCTTTCGGTCAACTTAATTATGTTTCGGTCATATCTATCCTTCGGTCAATGCTATGTTTCGACTACCAGCATCTTTCGACACTACCTATGTTTCGACAAACAGTATCTTTCGATCAATCAACAGTTACGTTTTCACAATCAGTTACGTTTTCACAGGAACAGCAACCCTAATCATCTGTACAGCCGTCATCATCATTACCAAATCATCAGAATCATTTAGCACATCTAATCATAACGCAATCATCCAGAAATCATTGTCTAGCATGAACCTAGTTTAAACGTATCACGAAACCGGTTAACGCACATTAACACATCATCAAACCCTATGTGAAATCTATATCGATATTCAATCGTATCCAAAATCATGATATTCAGGCATGTATCAGTTCAGGTTACATCAACAATCAAGAACACACTACACGTGAACACATACGCATATAAACGAACGATCGAATCAAATAGATTTTACTAACCGAAATGAGGGTTTGGTCGCAAGGGTCTCCTGTGGTTACTAGCTTGCCGTCACAGTTTGGAGAGCTCTAGGGTTGGGAATATGATAGAAAATGACAGCCGGTACATGTTGATACGTATTTATACGTATTACAGAAATGGGCCAAGCCCATCTGAAAGACTGGGCCGAAGGATCTGGGTTCCAGTCGAAGGATATGGTCTTGGTTCGAAGGATATGTTTCGAGATCCTTCGAACCGGCAGTTGATCCTTCGAATCGAAGGATATCTTTCGGGGTCCTTCGATTGGCATAACATGTTTCGATCTAAACTAAGTGTTTTAATAATATTCCAATAATAACTTTAATACCACAGCAAGTAATCACATATGTGCAACACGACAATTCATTTCATCAAAACACAACGTGTACAATTACAAGTCCATAATCCAAACAACTAAACAGTCAAAGTCAACGCGCATTTAATGCGAAAGTGAAAGTCAGAAACTCGAGTTGTCACATTATCCCCAACTAATTGGAAATTTCGTCCCGAAATTTGGTATGCGTTTACTGAGGAAGCTAGGTGAGTCGTATCGTTGACTGGTTTTTCCTGGGGTGTCACATCCTCCCCCCGTTGATCTGGAATTTCGTCCCGAAATTCCGAAGTAGTAGCTTCAGCCTCAGTAGTGGTTGCATTGGTTTCATATAACTGGGGGTACTTTTCTGTCATCCTGTCTTCGCGTTCCCAGGTGTACCCTGGGCCACGTTTGGAGTTCCAACGAACTCGAACAAGAGGGATTCTCTTGTGGTTGAGGACCTTAACATCCCGGTCCGTGATTTCAACTGGTTCCTCGACGAACTGCAACCGCTCGTCGATAGTGAGTTCCTTAAAAGGAACTATAAGGGTCTCATCTGATAGGCATTTCTTCAGATTCGACACGTGAAATACATTGTGAACTGCACCGAGTTCAGGAGGTAGGTTTAATCTGTAGGCTACTGGGCCTATTCTTTCAGTGATTTCGAACGGTCCAACATACCGTGGATTAAGTTTACCCCGTTTGCCAAATCGTACTACACCCTTCCAGGGTGAAACTTTGAGTAGCACTCGATCCCCAACTTGGAATTCGGGCGGTTTCCTGCGTTTATCAGCATAGGCTTTCTGGCGATCACGTGCTGTCGCCATGTGTTGTCGTATGATTGAAATCTTTTCTGTGGCGTCCACAACAATATCTGGACCCGTAATTTGACTATCTCCCACCTCTGCCCAACAGAGAGGTGACCGGCATTTACGTCCGTACAATGCCTCAAATGGAGCGGCTTGAATGCTGGTGTGGTAACTGTTATTGTATGAGAACTCCACCAAAGGGAGGTGCTTTTCCCAGCCGTTGCCGAAATCGATAACACACGCCCTAAGCATGTCTTCAAGGGTTTGAATCGTTCGCTCAGACTGCCCATCCGTCTGAGGGTGATAGGTTGTGCTCATGTCTAGCCGTGAGCCAAAAGATTTATGCATCGCTTGCCATAGTTCCGACGTGAATCGTACGTCGCGATCCGAAATAATGGATGTGGGCACTTCGTGCCTCGAACAATTTCTTTAAGGTAAATGTCTGCGAGAGTGGAGAACTTGTCCGCTTCCTTAATCGACAGGGAGTGTGCAGACTTGGTGAGCCGATCAACTATGACCCATAGTGTCATTCCCACTCTGGGATCTAGGTAGGCCAGTGACAAAATCCATGGAAATTTGCTCCCGTTTCCATTGTGGTATCTTGGGCTGCTGAAGTAGACCTGATGGTTTCTGGTACTCGGTTTTAACCCTTGCACAAGTTAAACACTTGCCGTCGTGAGTTGCGATAAGAGCTTTCATGTTTTGGCCACCAATAAGTTGTACTGATGTCGTGGTGCATTTTATCTGATCCTGGATGTACCGAATAGCGAGACTTGTAAGCTTCATCCATTACAAGTTCGCGTAAACCGCCATGAAGTGGGACCCAAATACGGCCCGTTACATGGTAGGCGCTGTCTTCTTTTTGTTCCGTGCATTGCCTTGAGCCGCGTAGGGCTTCAGCTTTGACGTTTTCGGGTTTCAATGCTTCTACCCGAGCATTACGTATCTGTGCTGGCAGGCTAGGCTGGATCGTAAGCAGTAGCGCTCGCACGCGCTGAGGTAGAGTGTCCTTCCGACTGAGGGCGTCTGCCCCAACATTGACCTTGTCTGGATGGTACCTGATGGCGCATTCGTAGTCGCTAAGTAATTCAACCCATCTTCGTTGACGCATGTTCAAATCCTTCTGCTTAAGGATATGCTCGAGACTCCTGTGATCGGTGTAAATCGTGCACTTGGTACCGTACAGGTAGTGTCGCCATATCTTAAACGCGAAAACAACAGCTCCCAGCTCTAAATCGTGCGTCGTATAGTTCCGTTCATGAACCTTGAGTTGCCGAGAAGCGTAGGCTATCACTTTATCACGTTGCATCAACACACATCCAAGACCCTGGATGGATGCATCACAGTATACCACGAAGTCATCTGTGCCCTCTGGCAATGAGAGAATAGGTGCGCTGCAGAGCCTATCCTTTAAGTACTGAAAAGCGGTTTCCTGAGAATCTCCCCAACGGTAGGTGACACCTTCCTGTGTCAGCATTGTAAGCGGCTGCGCGATCTTGAAGAAGTCTTTGATAAATCACCTGTAGTAACCCGCCAAACCCAAGAATTGGCGTATCTCTGTTGGTGTACGCGGTGCTGGTCTGTTCCTGATCGAATCTATCTTGGATGGATCGACATGGATCGCATCCCTGTTCACTACATGGCCTAAGGAGTGGACTTCACGTATCCAGAAGTCGCATTTAGAAAACTTGGCGTACGTTTGCTCCTTCCGAAAAGTTCCAAGATAAGACGTAAGTGTTGCTCATGTTCTTCCTGACTCTTGGAGTAGATCAGAATGTCGTTGATGGAGACAAGGACAATTTGTCCAGGTAGGGTTTGCACACCCTGTTCATAAGGTCCATAAATACGGCAGGTGCGCTCAATAATATCAAACCATTCATCATATCAAACATGAAGTATAGCAGTTAAAATAATTCATAAAACCCAACATGATTAATGTTCAAACCAAACTTTGTTTGAGTAGCGTAAACATAATAATAAAAATCCAAGACAAGTTATGAGTTCAATTAGCGTTCATTGCGTCTCCTCCTCCTAACATGAAAACTCGACCTCTTGCCTCGTTGCCATTGTTATTGTTGTTTCCCCCGTTGTTGTTGTTATTGTTCCCGTTGCCCTGATTGTTGTTGTTGTTGTTCTGGTTCCTGTTTAGCTGCGGGCAGTGTCTCTTGATGTGACCTTCAGCACCACAATTATAGCACCCCTTGTTGCCCTGTTGCTGATTCTGCTGAGCGTGTGGCTGCTGCTGACCCTGGTTCTGGTTCGCAGGACGAGGGCTCCTGCAGTCTTTGGCCTCATGACCCATCTTGAGGCATCTTTGACAACGACCTCTGTTACACTGGCCGCTGTGGTGCCTGTTGCAGTTGTTACATTTCGGAAGATTTCCCCGATATCCTCCCTGTTTGTGACTACCCGAAGAGTGCTGACTGGGGCTTTGATAACCTTCAGTCTTTCGTTGCTGAGCCTGGGACTGGACTGACGCTGATGCTTTACTTGAATCCCCCTCCCATTTTCGCTTATTGTCACTGGGAGTAGCAGTAGTAGCAGACGTAGTAGCAGTAGCAGTAGCGCTGATGCGCTTAGGCAGGCGATTCTGATCCACGGCCTGATCTGTGATGCGATGAGCGAGACGCTGGATCTCCTGGATGTTGTCGAGGTTAGCTGAGGTAACATGGCTCTGAATTTCTGGAGCCAAACCTTTGAGATACAACTCGATACGCTTGTATGGAGGGTCCACCATAGTTGGACACAGCACGGCCAGCTCATTTGACCGTTTAGTATACGCTTCAATCTCTGATCCAACCATTTTCAGATTATACAGCTCGTCTTCCAACTTGTGAATATCTTCACGTGTACAATACTCTCTCTTGATAAGTTCTTTGAATTCGTTCCAGGGTGTGGCGTTAGCAGCTGCCAACCCGAATATCTGCACTTGCGCGTTCCACCAAGTTAACGCGATTCCCTCTAGGGTACCGGTAGCGTATTTCACCCTGCGTTCCTCAGGGCATTCACACATTTCGAATACTGATTCTAGCTTCTCGAACCAGTGAAGGAGTCCAACTGCTCCTTCTGTGCCGCTAAACGTGCTGGGACGGCATTCCATAAAGTTCTTGAATGTGCAGGCAGGTTGTTGCTGAGCGGGTTGACCTATTGTGTACGAATAGGGCAAAGTTAAATACGAGAATTAATGTAGGATCTAAAGATCCTAGTGCCTATACTGCAGGGTATACTACCTGCTTGGGCGGCTGCAACTGCCGCAGCAACGAGAGCCTCTAGCTGGGCTTGAGTCATGGTAATTCGTGCGGCCATTGATCTTCACATCAAAGGCAACATAAGTGAGAAAAGTTCGCGAATAGTGCGATGACAGAAGAGTGTAAGCACGTAAGTATTCTCAGGCAATAACAAGTTGTGAGCAAGTAATGTAAGCATACTACAAGCAAAGTTCTATGCAAATTCTAGCAAGTAGGTAACAAACATAAACCTTATTACCTAGGATGTCGAGTCTTGCACGTGGAGCGAAGCGTCGTTGTGGATCGTTGAGAGCACTGTTCTGGTTATAGTCTGGTTTTAATAAAAACGTTTTTCCATATTAAAACCAAGTTCTCTATAACCAATGGCTCTGATACCAATCTGTCACACCCCCAAAATCCCACACGCGGAGTACCACCGCTTGGAGGCGTGACATGACCAGGACCAAGCCACCAATCATATAGAACATTGTATAAAGTAAAAGTAATTGCAGTATAATTCAGAACAAATCCATATGAAAGGTGTTTCCAAAACATAAGCCAGTTATCAATGTTTAGCGGAAGCGTATATATAAAAATATCCAATGTAAAAGTGTATCAAGTATCATATGGGTTCCATATGATGTTCACGATCCAAGTCCACAACGACCGCGCCTCCAGTGCAAGCTCCCAGTACCTAACGATCTGCGAGGCATGTAAAGGAAAGGATCAACAAAATAGTTGAGCGAGTTCACAGTACGTAAATGCGTAATAGTAAGTAACGGGTGGCTCTACCGGGCCAATAGTAAGTTATACAGGTGGGGGCTTCCCATGTTAAGTGACCACTAGACTATTCGTATTATGACCACGTAGGTGTTATCCCAACCTACGGAAGAAGTAAGTAATGCGTACACGTATGTCTTACGTGCGTATCCTTTGTATCGAGGATAGTAATTTGCATATGACCACGTAGGGGTTATCCCAACCTACGGAAGAAGTAAGTAATGCGTACACGTATGTCTTACGTGCGTATCCTTTGTATCGAGGATAGTAATTGGCATCTGACCACGTAGGTGTTATCCCAACCTACGGAACCACGTAGGTGTTTTCCAACCTACGGAACCGTCCTGACATCCGAGGACTATGATAGGTGATAGTCTAGGAAAAGCGTAGTGTATGTACGTTATTAGTTTATCATCAAGCCTTTAACCCATTCCCACAACCCGGGAATCCCATGCCTTAGTAAGAGTGTGAACTCACCTTGGTTTGCTCGGTATGCTAGGTTATGTACTCACAAGTAATTAATCACGTCCTATTGTATGCATGTATAACAAATCAGTTCATGTTCACAATGATTCGCATGCAATATAATGTTCACGTAACAGTCAGTTTGTACATCGGCGCAACACGTACCATTTCCTAGTTACTCATCAGCTAGTGCACACAATTACAAATGTAAACATTCATCATCAAGCATGGCATGTCAAATAGTTCATGTATACATTCCATCCTTCGAAGGATGTTTATAATTGCCACTATCCTTCGATCCACTGTTAACTTTCGACACATCAGTAATCTTTCGACACTTACAAGTTTTCACAGTTATCTTTCGGACTAGTTGGTATGTTTCGTACCATCAGTCATCTTTCGACCTAAGGTATCTTTCGGTCAACTTAATTATGTTTCGGTCATATCTATCCTTCGGTCAATGCTATGTTTCGACTACCAGCATCTTTCGACACTACCTATGTTTCGACAAACAGTATCTTTCGATCAATCAACAGTTACGTTTTCACAATCAGTTACGTTTTCACAGGAACAGCAACCCTAATCATCTGTACAGCCGTCATCATCATTACCAAATCATCAGAATCATTTAGCACATCTAATCATAACGCAATCATCCAGAAATCATTGTCTAGCATGAACCTAGTTTAAACGTATCACGAAACCGGTTAACGCACATTAACACATCATCAAACCCTATGTGAAATCTATATCGATATTCAATCGTATCCAAAATCATGATATTCAGGCATGTATCAGTTCAGGTTACATCAACAATCAAGAACACACTACACGTGAACACATACGCATATAAACGAACGATCGAATCAAATAGATTTTACTAACCGAAATGAGGGTTTGGTCGCAAGGGTCTCCTGTGGTTACTAGCTTGCCGTCACAGTTTGGAGAGCTCTAGGGTTGGGAATATGATAGAAAATGACAGCCGGTACATGTTGATACGTATTTATACGTATTACAGAAATGGGCCAAGCCCATCTGAAAGACTGGGCCGAAGGATCTGGGTTCCAGTCGAAGGATATGGTCTTGGTTCGAAGGATATGTTTCGAGATCCTTCGAACCGGCAGTTGATCCTTCGAATCGAAGGATATCTTTCGGGGTCCTTCGATTGGCATAACATGTTTCGATCTAAACTAAGTGTTTTAATAATATTCCAATAATAACTTTAATACCACAGCAAGTAATCACATATGTGCAACACGACAATTCATTTCATCAAAACACAACGTGTACAATTACAAGTCCATAATCCAAACAACTAAACAGTCAAAGTCAACGCGCATTTAATGCGAAAGTGAAAGTCAGAAACTCGAGTTGTCACAAATAAGGACTGTTAATCATATTTTGGAATTGCCAGTCATTTGTCCACCATTCTTCCATTTGGCCTAAAGGTCGTGTGTGGATTAGTGGTTCTGGAATAGTTGGTTCAAAGTTCATTGGGAGTTGGGCTATGGCAGGGTAAGAGTAGAGATTGTTGTTGACAGGTTCTATGATATCACAATTTGACAGTAGACGGTCTATTTCGTCTTGAAATGTGATCTCCTCAGGTTGTTTAGAGCTTTCTCCGGTCTCAATTCCCTTTTGCTTAATATCTTCCCTTATTTCTATCTCTGCTGGTTTGGAACTCTCTCCGGTTTCTATTTCTTTCCCTTTGCTCACAGGGTTTTCTATTTTAGGGAGTTTCCTAGTGGCTGGCTTTCTCCTGCGCACTTTCCTCCATCCTACATATCTTCTTTTCTTTTTAGGTTTTGCTTTTTCCAGCGGTGGAACTTGGAATTCCAGAGGTTCCTCTATGTCAGCAACATATCCAGTAAAGTCGTGGGAGACTTCAATTGGTACTGGGTAGAGGTTGAGATTCTGAAATGCTTCCGATATCTCATTCATGCTGGATAGCATATATGCAAAATGCACAAAAATGCTAAGTTAAAACTTTGGAACAAGGTTTTACAAATAAACATTGCAGTTTTATTGCATACTAATTTGTACAGAGGACAACAGGAAAGAAAACACACTCGGATTTATTTATTTACTGGGTAGGAATTTTTCTACTAGACCCGGTTTATTAATAGTTTAGAGGTTTGCATTTTCTGCTACGGTAGCTAGCATATAAAGATTTGCCCATTTTTCCTCTAATTGGTCTTCCCAAGGTGGATTATTGCCTAACTCCTGGATTTCTGAGTTAAACCTCACTTTCTTGGCTTGGGTTTTCTTTTTCTCCTGACCCTTCCTAAGAATTGAATTTCTTTTCTCTGGGGTAAGAGGATTTTCATAATTTGCCTTACGGACAAAAATCCCTTCTTCCCGATCTGCTGGGTATTTGGAGGAAGAGGTTCCTTTTTCTGTGGGTGCAGTATCTAATTTGTGGTAGATAGCAGAAAGCTTTTGTTTACCCATACTGTAACAATTAATCAATTACTAAAACACATATTCACAATTTAGCAATTAGAATCCCTAAGTATCTTTTAATTACTTTAATAGGCTTAAAATAATGAACTTAAATCAGTAAGCTTAAAACAGTGGCTCTGATACCACCTTTTCCGGTCACGGCCCTCGGCCCGGTTTGACCCGGTCCAGAGCCGCGAGGCAGGAAATCCCGTGGTATTTAATTTAGGCGACAGCGGAAGTCTTTTAATACAGGATCTTTTAAATACTCAAATGCCCGTTTAGTTTATTACATAAACTTTTAGGGATAAAACCCTGTAATTTACAATAAGGTGATTTCCCGGGGAAATCTTTATTTCTCAAAACATGTTTTCTTTATTTATTCACATTGAGCCACTTTTCTAAGCTTGTAGTGCTCCACGGCACTTTTCTTTGCTCACAACAGATCACCTGAAACATGTTTGAAAAAGGTTTTGTCAGCAGGGAAATACTGAGTGAATCATTCAGTTTTACTAAAATGACACGTTGTTATAATTTGCAGTATTAAGAGCGATTACAATGTTTCCATATCAAACCAACTACCCACAGTATTTGTCACTCGACCGGATCTGTGACTGTGGTCATATCACTGTTGGGTCCGTTCACCCACAAGTGATGTAAATCACTATTTAGGTCCGACTACCTAATAGTGTATATCATGATTTAGGCTCGCTCATCTAAAATGATACAAACAATAGTAATGTGCACAATACCCCACATACTGGCTGTAAACTTGGTGATTACAAAGACTTAATCCCTGTAATTATAACTTTGGAAAATAATTTGGAGTATTGTAAAACAATTGATAAAAAGAGAATGACTCACATTGCAGATTTAACGAGCAGAGTATAAGCTTTACTGATTAGCCTTTTAACCTAATTTAAATAACAATGCACACACAAACGGGGCTAGTAACTAATTCAGCAGTTACGTCAATTCACGAGATTAAACCCTCACAACGATTAACAAAGTGCAATACTTAACAATTCAGCGGATTCACAACGAATGACAGAGTATAGTTCGAGTTCGAACAACACTCAAACATTCAAGTCGAAATCACAATGAATAACAAAGTATAAACTCAATTTGAGCGGCACTTAAACAATCGTTGGATAGTTACAATCGATCGGACGTTGAATCGTAATAGCGATCGAGTTATTACCCTGATTGCGGCAGCGTTTCGAGTTTAGTGTGTGTTGTGTAGTAATCGAACTATAACTCAGTGAATATTGTGAATTTGTACGTCGAACGAACAGAAAACTTCAAGTGCCAACCCCACCTATTTATACTGAAATTTTGTCTTTCTCGCGTGTCGCGACAGGGATATATGTACCTGTCGCGTGGCGCGACGGGTAGCAATTCTAGGGTAGGGTAGGTTCGTGTCTAGATAGCTTGGATGAGTTGACACTGAAACGAAATTTAACTTCTACAGCAAGAATTTAAGATAATTATCAGCTAGGGTTTACCCCCCCTGAGTTTTAGGGGCCCTGATCCTGATTCTGATTGTTATGAAAATTTTAGGGTTTATGCAGAATTGCTTGGGTTTCTTAATTAGGGTTTCCTTAATAGTTAATTACCATACTAAATATTAATTTTAGTGAGAGTTGTTACACTGGGGGTTTGAAAAAGTTTATAAGGAAAATTGCAGTACGGGGGCGTGTCCCAGTGTGCGTGTGAGGTTATATTTTTAAGTATATTTTTAGCTTTTTTTACTCGCAATTCAAGTTTTAAATTTATAAAACACGATATTCTACTATCACTCTACACACACGTTAGGGCAAGTGCACCCATCACGGACGTAGTATAGTGATGGCAAGATACCGAGTTCGTCCAAGGACACAAGAACTTTTAGTACCGGCTTATCGTTAACGTCTGATCGAACCAAACTTTGATGAAAATGTTTTTAAAGTTAGAAAAAGATAAAATAAAAAGCAAAAATAAAATAAAAGAAAAACAAATAGACAAGAAGGAATCACTTGGTTCCAACTCCTCTTTTATGTATCCTTTAGCGATTTCCGCACTTTGGGCATTTAAAGAGATTATCTTTAAGTTATAGTAGTAGGCCCCCTTCCAGGCAGCGTTACCCTCAACCTATTGGTTTAAGTCAGCAGGGATACAGTCCCGCAAGGTTGGATTATTGAAAGATAATTAGGTAATTTATTAATGCGAAATGTGGTAGGCCCCCTTCTAGGCAGCGTTACCCTCAACCTTTTGGTCCGAGTCAGCAGGGATATAGTCCTCATGAGGTTGGTTTAAAGTTTTAATAGTAGTTTATAAATAAGGGATTCAATTGTTTCTTACTTCTCCCGCGGGGGTTAAGACTGTCCGCTCGTGAAGTATTACTAAACTTGAACCAAGTTCTCGCAGGATCTATACACTGAACGAGACATACAATTTACCCAAGCACCCTTTTCTAACCCCCTTCCAGGTAATTAACACGCTTTATATAGACCGTAAAGATATGAATATGTGAATCAACGACATATGAAGAATGATTAGATAAATTCCCCTTCAATATAAAAAACTAGTTATTAAAGTCATCAACACATATCCAATTAAAAAGGAGCCAAAGATTGGAAATAAAAAAGAAATACATAAAATGTTTGTCTTCACCAAGTGATGTAAGAGTTTAGCCAAGCATAGTCTTTGTTTGACAATGACTCTTACGATCAATCTTGGATCCCGAGACTACTATACACTCTAAATGATGGAAGCTGGATGATGATGGTGGATGATAGTGTTGTAGTGGTGGCAAATGAGAGAGAAGTGGTTTGCCAAGGGATGGATTGGAATGAAACCAAGCACCCCTATTTATAGCTGAAATCAGAACGTCCACCACAGCCCGTGCCCGCCTGGCACGGCCCCGTGGCCTTCAGCCTCTCTCCTCTTCATTAATTGTAGTGTCAGACCTCGTACTAACACAACCCTGTGTGTCAATGGCACGACCCGTGGCCAATGTACTTGATGTACTATCTCAGATTCTGCGAATCCTAGAGTTGACCACGCATCGTTTTGCCTTAGCACGGCCCCGTGTTGAGCTTTGGATTTGTCTTTTGTTGTTGTCTTTTTCTTCTGCCGAGAATTCTCACTGGGCACGGCCACGTGCCAAAGCTTCTGAATTTGTTATTTCCTTGGTTTGGATGTGGACGGGGGCTTGGCGAGTAGCGTCAGTCCTCCTTCATTGTATTTTATGTTGGTTTTTGCTGTTATTTTGCTCCTTTTGTGTATTTAAGCTTATTTGACCCTGTTATTTTGCTCCTTTTGTGTATTTAAGCTTATTTGACCCTATTAATTAAAAAGGAACAAAGAAACGAGCGTTTTCCAACATTAGTGCTGAAAAGGGTTAATTTTACGCCGTATTTGTATAATTTATATGTTGTATTTTAAGCACATCAGGAAGGTGGTAATGTAGATGATGGTAATGCGACTCATGTATGGGAGAAATTGTTCTCTTTCTTTGTCACCAAATTTAGCAGTTTTATAAATATTTAAACAAATGCAATATAGAAAGTTAACCGATTTAAGGTAACTTGTGAAAAATTGAATTTTTAACCTTTTGCTCTGATGGTTAGTGGTTGTGTTAGATGGTCTCCACCATAAAAAATAAGAAAAAAAATAAAAAGTTAAAAAGAAAGATAAAATGAGTAAATATCTGCAAAGGTTGAACTGGTGGAGAACCCGACTGTATACGTCGGAGATTTTCGGATGTTGATTTGATTCGATTAGCATCGAGTTGTTGTTCATCCCGTCGGAGGATCATTCAGCCTACTTAGAATGTGACGCGAATCCTTAACACCGGCATCCCCATTGGTGCTTGACGGCGGTTTGATTGGTAGCAGGAAAGAGGACCGCCGTGCGCCACCGCCCTAAAACCCGACCGTCATAAACCCTTTGTATCAGATGGTATATTGGAATAATATAGTACCCCTCTGCCTATTGCTACGAGGTCGTTTTGTTGAACGAGTTTTGTGACAACTCGAGTTTCTGACTTTCACTTTCGCATTAAATGCGCGTTGACTTTGACTG
Source organism: Helianthus annuus (assembly GCF_002127325.2). Taxonomy (NCBI): domain Eukaryota; kingdom Viridiplantae; phylum Streptophyta; class Magnoliopsida; order Asterales; family Asteraceae; genus Helianthus; species Helianthus annuus. Next base: position 147,029,530 of record NC_035449.2, read on the forward strand.
TTTAGTTGTTGGATGGTGGACTTGAAATTGTACGCGTTGTGTTTTAATGAAACGTATTGTCATTTTGCCTATATGTGATTACTTGCTGTGGTAGAAAATAATATTAGAGTTATTATTAAAACACTTAGTCTAGATCGAAACATGACATTCAGATCGAAGGATCACGAAAGATAACCTTAGGTTCGAAGGATCTCGAACCATACCCTTCGAGCAAAGGTAGGATCCTTCGACATCTTTCGGCCCGAAGGACCACGAAACATATCCTTCGACTAGAATCCAGATCTTTCGGCCCAGTCTTTCTAATGGGCTTGGCCCATTCCTGTGATACGTTTATATACGTGAATGCATGTAGTCGGCAGTCACTTTCAACCCTAGAGCCTTCCTGTGAGTGACGGCAATTTGGAATTCTCGAAGCTTGCTTTAGTTTTCGATTCATCTCGGTTAGTATCCAAGCTTTGCATGATTATTTAATTGTTATCCTTGCTAACTGTTAATCGAATACATGATTCATTAATATATATACATAATGCCTGATCTCATGTTTGAATCCCTTGCTTATTGACGATGTTGATTATGGTAAACGAAAACGAAACAAGTGAACACGGTTTGGTTAGTTTAAACACGAAGAACTAAACCTGCTATCAATTAGGGTTTTTGGTATTCTGTTCGGATTATTAATCAATATTATAGATCGATTGTAGTGAGGAATCGTGCTCGTATGATACTCGTTATGTAGATGCACTGTTAAGATTTGGTACTTGTTGTGATTTGTTTGGACATGCATGATCGATGATGATTGTTAACGATGATGACGGCTGTAGATGATTAGGGTTTCTGTTTCTGTAATTGACTGCGTGATATCCGTAACTGATTGTGATCAAACGTAACTGATATGTACCGAAAGATACTTGCTACTCGAAACATAGTTGTTGTCGAAAGATGCTTGTTAGTCGAACCATAGTAGTGTTGACCGAAGGATAGCATTGACCGAACCATAGTAGTGTTGACCGAAAGATGACTTTTGGTCGAAAGATGACATTAGGTTCGAAACATAACTTTCGGTCCGAATGATAACTATGATGACTGTTTGTCGAAAGATTACTAATGTGTCGAAAGATAACAGTGGATCGAAAGATATTAGGGATTATAAACATCCTTCGAAGGATGGGATGTATGTTTGATTTATTTGACATGCCCTGCTTGGTGATGAATGTTAACATTTGTATTCGTGTACACTAGCTGTTGAGTAAATATGAAATGATACGTGTTGTGCCGATATGCAAACTGACTGTTGTGTGATACATGATTGATGCATGATATTGGCTGTCAAGCACTATGTGACATTAGATTTGCATGCGTATCATTGCGAACATGAACTGATTTGTTATACGTGCATACAATAGGACGTGATTAATTACTTGTGAGTGCATAACCTAGCATACCGAGCAAACCAAGGTGAGTTCACACAGCCAAGGCATGGGGTTCCCAGGGTGGGAATGGGATTTTGATTATTTACTGGTACTTGTCTATAATGGAACGTAGTGATGTTATGGGATGAACTATGGTACACACGTCACTGTTAGAACTACTGCTAGACTAGTAACACTTATTGAACTGATCTTCGCACACCTGCCAAGGGTTGGCCGCGATATTATGACTGACTTCGCACACCTGCCTTTGGAAGGCCGCGAACTGTAATTTACTAATCTTCGCACACCTGCCTGGTAGGCCGCGATACAACTAAACCTAGTCTAGAATACTCGGGATGAACATCCCCTAATATCTTCGCATACCTGCCTGGGAGGCCGCGATGGAAACTAATACGATACGTGACATAACAAACGTACATACTACTACTCACGCTATACTATTACTGAACTGTTAACTGTGAACTCGCTCAACTAGTTGTTGACTCTCTGCTGCATGCCTTGCAGGACATTAGGTACATATGGAGCTTGCACAGGGAGGAGCAGGTCGTTGTGGAGCATGGATTATGTTTTGAACTTATTGAACTTACGTTACACATTTGGGCTTTCATACTTATGCTTCCGCTATACTTATAAACTATGATTATGTTTTGAACACCCATCATATTGAATGATTGGTTTACATTATTATATTTGATATTACATACATGTTCGATATGATCGGTGGCTTGATCCTGGTCAGTCACGCTCCCAAGCGGTGATACTCCGCAGGTGGATTTTGGGGGTGTGACAGATTGGTATCAGAGCCATTGGTTATAGAGAACTTGGTTTTAATATGGAAAAACGTTTTTATTAAAACCAGACTATAACCAGAACAGTGCTCTCAACGATCCACAACGACGCTTCGCTCCACGTGCAAGACTCGACATCCTAGGTAATAAGGTTTATGTTTGTTACCTGCTTGCTAGAACTGCATAGAACTTTGCTCGTAGTATGCTTACATTACTTTGCTCACTACTTGTTATTGCTTGAGAACACTTACGTGCTTACACTCTTCTGTCATCGCACTATTCGCGAACCTTTCTCACTTATGTTGCCTTTGATGTGAAGATCAATGGCCGCACGAATTACCATGACTCAAGCCCAGCTAGAGGCTCTCGTTGCTGCGGCAGTTGCAGCCGCCCAAGCAGGTAGTATACCCTGCAGTATAGACACTAGGATCTTTAGATCCTACATTAATTCTCGTACTTAACTTTGCCCTATTCGTACACAATAGGTCAACCCGCTCAGCAACAACCTGGGTGCACTTTCAAGAATTTCATGGATTGTCGTCCTAGCTCGTTCAGTGGCACGGAGGGAGCAGTTGGACTCCTCCATTGGTTTGAAAAGCTCGAGTCAGTTTTCGAGATGTGTGAATGCCCTGAGGAACGCAGGGTGAAATACGCTACCGGTACCCTAGAGGGAATCGCGTTAACTTGGTGGAACGCGCAAGTGCAGATATTCGGGTTGGCAGCTGCTAACGCCACACCCTGGAACGAATTCAAAGAACTTATTAAGAGAGAGTATTGTACACGTGAAGACATTCACAAGTTGGAGGACGAGTTGTATAACTTGAAAATGGTTGGTTCGGAAATCGAAGCTTACACCAAGAGATCGAATGAGTTGGCTGTGTTATGTCCAACTATGGTGGACCCTCCATACAAGCATATTGAGTTGTATCTCAAAGGTTTGGCGCCAGAAATACAGAGCCACGTTACCTCAGCTAACCTCAACAATATCCAGGAAATACAGCGTCTCGCACACCGTATTACAGATCAGGCAGTGGATCAGAACAAACTGCCAAAACGTGTCAAGGCTACCACTACTGCTGTCACCACTTCTGCTACTCCCAGTGACAACAAGAGGAAATGGGAGGGGGATTCCAGTAAGGGATCGGTTTCTGTTCAGTCTCAGCAGCGCAAGACAAATGACTATCAGAACCCGAGCCAGCAATCATCTGGCAGTCAAGGACAGGGTGGATATCGGGGAATTCACCCACTGTGTAATAAGTGCAACAAACACCACAGTGGAAGATGTCGCAGGGAACAATGTCAAAGATGCCTCAAGATGGGTCATGAGGCTAAGGATTGTAGAAGCTCTCGGCCAGCAAATCAGAACCAGCAACTCCCACCGCCAGCTCCACAGAACCAGCAGCAGCAGCCACAGCGTGGAAATCGGGGATGTTTCCAGTGTGGGGCAGAAGGTCATTACAAACGCGATTGTCCTCAGTTGAACCAGAATCAGAACCACAACAATAACCAGGGCAACGGGAACAACAACAACAACGGGGGAAACAACAATAACAATGGCAACGAGGCAAGAGGTCGAGTTTTCGTGTTAGGAGGAGGAGACGCAATGAACGCAAATTGAACTTATAACTTATCTTGGATTTTCATTATTATGTTTACGCTACTCAAACAAAGTTTGGTTTGAACATTAATCGTGTTGGGTTTTATGAATTATTTTACTTATTATATTTTATGTTTGGTATGATGGATGTTTTGATATTATTGAGCGCACCTGCCGTATTTATGGACCTTACGAACAGGGTGTGCAAACCCTATCTTGACAAGTTCGTCACTGTCTTCATCGACGACATTCTGATCTACTCCAAGAGTCAGGAAGAACACGAGCAGCACTTACGTCTTATCTTGGAACTTTTCGGAAGGAGCAAACGTACGCCAAGTTTTCTAAATGCGACTTCTGGATACGTGAAGTCCACTCCTTAGGCCATGTAGTGAACAGGAATGCGATCCATGTCGACCCATCCAAGATAGATTCGATCAGGAACAGACCAGCACCGAGTACACCAACAGAAATACGCCGATTCTTGGGTTTGGCGGGATACCACAGGCAGTTTATCAAAGACTTCTCCAAGATCGCGCAGCCACTTGCTATGCTGACACAGGAAGGTGTCACCTACCGTTGGGGAGATTCCCAAGAGACCGCTTTTCAGTACCTTAGGGATAGGCTTTGCAGCGCACCTATTCTCTCATTGCAAGAGGGCACAGATGACTACGTGGTTTATTGTGACGCATCGATACAGGGGCTTGGTTGCGTATTGATGCAGCGTGATAAGGTTATTGCTTACGCTCGCGACAACCAAAGATTCATGAACGGAACTACGCGACGCACGATTTAGAGCTGGGAGCTATTGTTTTCGGGCTTAAGATATGGCGACACTACCTGTACGGTACCAGGTGCACGATTTACACCGATCACAGGAGTCTCGAGCATATCCTTAAGCAGAAGGATTTAAACATGCGTCAACAAAAATGGGTTGAACTACTGAACGGCTACGAATGCGCCATCAATTATCATCCAAGCACGGCTAATGTTGTGGCCGACGCCCTCAGTCGAAAGGACGCCCTACCTAAGCGCGTGCGAGCGCTACAGCCTAATATTCAGTCTGATCTTCCTACACGGATACGAAATGCTCAGGTAGAAGCATTGAAACCAGAAAACGTCATGGCTGAAGCCTTACGCGGCTCGAGGCAACGGTTGGAACAAAAGGAGGACGGCACCTATTGTGTAACGGGACGTATTTGGGTCCCACCCTATGGCGATCTACGCGAACTTGTGATGGATGAAGCACACAAGTCTCGCTACTCGGTACATCCAGGGTCGGATAAAATGTACCACGACATTAGAACTACATATTGGTGGCCTAGCATGAAGGCCCACATTACAAATGATTGGCTTGAGCGAGAGTCAAGACAGAGTACCAGAAACCCTCAGACTTACTTCAGCAACCCAGGATACCTCAATGGAAATGGGAAGAGATTTCCATGGATTTTGTTACGGGCTTACCTAGATCCCAGCGTGGGGATGATACTATATGGGTGATCGTGGATCGACTCACCAAGTCTGCACATTTTCTGGCTGTAAAGGAAACGGATAAGTTCTCCACTCCCGCAGACATCCATCTTAAAGAAGTTGTTTCTAGGCACGGGGTGCCCACCTCCCTATCCTTCGATCGGGATGCACGATTCACGACAGAGCTATAACAGTTACCATACCAGCATTCAAACCGCTCCATTCAAGGCATTGTACGGACGTAAATGCCGGTCACCTCTCTGTTGGGTAGAGGTGGAGGATAGTCAGATTACGGGTCCAGAGATTGTAGTGGACGCCACAGAAAAGATTGCACAGATACGACAACGCATGGCGGCAGCACGCGACCGCCAGAAAGCTTACGCGGGCAAGCGTAGCAAGCCTTGGAATTTCAGGTCGGGGACCGGGTTTTATTAAAAGTCTCACCCTGGAAGGGTGTGGTTCAATTTGGTAAACGAGGCAAACTCAATCTACGGTATGTTGGACCATTTGAAATCACTGAAAGAATAGGCCCAGTAGCCTACAGACTGAACCTACCAACTGAACTCGGTGCAGTTCACTATGTATTTCACGTGTCGAATCTGCATAAGTGCCTGTCAGATGAGACCCTCATAGTTCCTTTTAAGGAACTCACTATCGACGAGCGGTTGCAGTTCGTCGAGGAACCAGTTGAAATCACGGACCGGGATGTAAGGTCCTCAAACACAAGAGAATCCCTCTTGTTCGAGTTCGTTGGAACTCCCGACGTGGCCCAGAGTACACCTGGGAACGCAAGGATCAGATGACAGAAAAGTACCCCAGTTATTCGAAACCAATGCAACCACTACTGAGGCTGAAGCTACTACTACTGAATTTCGGGACGAAATTCCAAATCAACGGGGGGATGATGTGACACCCCGGGAAAACCAGTGAACGATATAACTTACCTAGCTTCCTCAGTGAGTGCGTACCAAATTTCGGGACGAAATTTCTTTTAAGTTGGGGATAATGTGACAACTCGAGTTTCTGACTTTCACTTTCGCATTAAATGCGCGTTGACTTTGACTGTTTAGTTGTTGGATGGTGGACTTGAAATTGTACGCGTTGTGTTTTAATGAAACGTATTGTCATTTTGCCTATATGTGATTACTTGCTGTGGTAGAAAATAATATTAGAGTTATTATTAAAACACTTAGTCTAGATCGAAACATGACATTCAGATCGAAGGATCACGAAAGATAACCTTAGGTTCGAAGGATCTCGAACCATACCCTTCGAGCAAAGGTAGGATCCTTCGACATCTTTCGGCCCGAAGGACCACGAAACATATCCTTCGACTAGAATCCAGATCTTTCGGCCCAGTCTTTCTAATGGGCTTGGCCCATTCCTGTGATACGTTTATATACGTGAATGCATGTAGTCGGCAGTCACTTTCAACCCTAGAGCCTTCCTGTGAGTGACGGCAATTTGGAATTCTCGAAGCTTGCTTTAGTTTTCGATTCATCTCGGTTAGTATCCAAGCTTTGCATGATTATTTAATTGTTATCCTTGCTAACTGTTAATCGAATACATGATTCATTAATATATATACATAATGCCTGATCTCATGTTTGAATCCCTTGCTTATTGACGATGTTGATTATGGTAAACGAAAACGAAACAAGTGAACACGGTTTGGTTAGTTTAAACACGAAGAACTAAACCTGCTATCAATTAGGGTTTTTGGTATTCTGTTCGGATTATTAATCAATATTATAGATCGATTGTAGTGAGGAATCGTGCTCGTATGATACTCGTTATGTAGATGCACTGTTAAGATTTGGTACTTGTTGTGATTTGTTTGGACATGCATGATCGATGATGATTGTTAACGATGATGACGGCTGTAGATGATTAGGGTTTCTGTTTCTGTAATTGACTGCGTGATATCCGTAACTGATTGTGATCAAACGTAACTGATATGTACCGAAAGATACTTGCTACTCGAAACATAGTTGTTGTCGAAAGATGCTTGTTAGTCGAACCATAGTAGTGTTGACCGAAGGATAGCATTGACCGAACCATAGTAGTGTTGACCGAAAGATGACTTTTGGTCGAAAGATGACATTAGGTTCGAAACATAACTTTCGGTCCGAATGATAACTATGATGACTGTTTGTCGAAAGATTACTAATGTGTCGAAAGATAACAGTGGATCGAAAGATATTAGGGATTATAAACATCCTTCGAAGGATGGGATGTATGTTTGATTTATTTGACATGCCCTGCTTGGTGATGAATGTTAACATTTGTATTCGTGTACACTAGCTGTTGAGTAAATATGAAATGATACGTGTTGTGCCGATATGCAAACTGACTGTTGTGTGATACATGATTGATGCATGATATTGGCTGTCAAGCACTATGTGACATTAGATTTGCATGCGTATCATTGCGAACATGAACTGATTTGTTATACGTGCATACAATAGGACGTGATTAATTACTTGTGAGTGCATAACCTAGCATACCGAGCAAACCAAGGTGAGTTCACACAGCCAAGGCATGGGGTTCCCAGGGTGGGAATGGGATTTTGATTATTTACTGGTACTTGTCTATAATGGAACGTAGTGATGTTATGGGATGAACTATGGTACACACGTCACTGTTAGAACTACTGCTAGACTAGTAACACTTATTGAACTGATCTTCGCACACCTGCCAAGGGTTGGCCGCGATATTATGACTGACTTCGCACACCTGCCTTTGGAAGGCCGCGAACTGTAATTTACTAATCTTCGCACACCTGCCTGGTAGGCCGCGATACAACTAAACCTAGTCTAGAATACTCGGGATGAACATCCCCTAATATCTTCGCATACCTGCCTGGGAGGCCGCGATGGAAACTAATACGATACGTGACATAACAAACGTACATACTACTACTCACGCTATACTATTACTGAACTGTTAACTGTGAACTCGCTCAACTAGTTGTTGACTCTCTGCTGCATGCCTTGCAGGACATTAGGTACATATGGAGCTTGCACAGGGAGGAGCAGGTCGTTGTGGAGCATGGATTATGTTTTGAACTTATTGAACTTACGTTACACATTTGGGCTTTCATACTTATGCTTCCGCTATACTTATAAACTATGATTATGTTTTGAACACCCATCATATTGAATGATTGGTTTACATTATTATATTTGATATTACATACATGTTCGATATGATCGGTGGCTTGATCCTGGTCAGTCACGCTCCCAAGCGGTGATACTCCGCAGGTGGATTTTGGGGGTGTGACAAGTTTATTGCTACGATACCGTAATTCTATTTATCAGATGGTCCTTAGTAATTGTATTTAGTTGTGTTATTAGTTTAATTTGAAAAAAAAATATTTATATTTCACAAAAGTCATACTTTAGTTAAATTGAAATTGAATAAATATCTTTTATTTACTTTTAAAATATTTTCAACAAACCGAACATGTTTCGCTACTCGTTTGATTGCTATAGCAAGTGTTGATACCGTAACAAAACGAAACCTTCGAATACCCGCCGCAAAGCGCGGGTTGTCACACTAATTATAAAAGTATTATGATAAAACAATAATAAGTAAATTAAATTTGTTAAAGGGTGTGGTTGTCAATTTAAAGTTGAAGAGTCTTTTTTTAAAGTCAATAATGAGTGGAAAAACTTACCATGTGACGATGATGACTCACTTCCACATAATTAGGTATAAATAAGTACCTAGTGACTACGTCAATTGGGGTCTTATTTTGTTGGTCGATAATAACTTTTTTTGAAGGAAAAAATTACAAACATCATCCTTTTTTAATTATATGACAAAGTACACCATTGTCATTAAGATTTAATAATTACATTTATAGACTTTTTCGTTAAATATTGTTGTGGTTCTATGCTTTTTGACTGACGGAAGCTAGAAAGAGACCGTAAATGCATCTTTTAGGGTGAGATAAGACTTTGGTATCAATAGGTCCTGAGTTTAAGAGAGGTTTTTCACAAACTAGTGGGTTTCCTTCTGAATTAATGTATAGGCATTATGCCTAACGGAGATAGATATGTTCAGGGCCGGCCCATTAGGCTAAGGCCTAGAGCCACCCAAAACAAGGGCCTCCAAATTTTATTTTATTTACATATATTTTAATTTATCAACATTGTCTTCGCACGCTTCAACATACCAAACCTCGTTACTTGCGACATCTTCTAATAACCAATGTGAAACTGATTGCGGATTAGGTAGGCAGAAATTAGGAAAAATTATCGCTATGGTTATTCAATGTCTCAAATCTCAATCTGAATTGGTGATTTTCTTTATACCAATTCAATAGGGCCCCGACTTTGTAGTTCGTTTAGGGCCTCCAAAAACATTGTAACGGCCCTGGATATGATCGAGTGGTTCCGCTGGTGGCACAATGATACTCCAGTGAGTAGTCCGTCACTGATCCAAATTTGTTCAAAAAAAAAAATTAATTCCGTCTCTTTACTCTTGTCCTTTACAAAAAAAAAAGTACAAATAAAAAAACACTTAATCTTCCTCGTAAACTCATCATGTTCACGTTCATATCCTTCAAAAACTCAACTTTAAAGTATCTTTGGAACCACGTTTGGTTTTATGATTTCTATGTAAGTAAATTGTCAGCTCTACCAAGTTGAGGCGAGTTACAACTCTTTCATGATGAATTTCTATAATTTTTACTCCTCCATGGATGATGGATGATCCCACCTTAGGCATCTTCGAATATGTTAATTATATCGACAATAAACACCACATTTATGTTAAAACAAAAGACCAAATTCTCCTTTCAAATCCTAGTTTTGGATTCCCCTCTTCCTCTCTTGTCACATGCACTACTACTCCACGGATTTTAAAATTTTAATTCTTTTAATTATCTCTTAGTTTCATTTCACTTTCTTCTTAAAACCTAATCTTTCTTGTGTCACACACTTGTCAAATTTTGAGAGTTGGATTCTAAGGGTCACCCAATAATGAACATAATTAAACACAACTACAGTTAGTTATCCATTGTTTCATATTATTTATATTCCAAAATGGCAATTTATAATTTTAGAAAATTGTAGATGTTACGTTATAATTGGTGATTGCTAGTGAATGATCATAAATTTTGGGCTGAAATGGACGATGTAAAAACGATTTGGATAAAGATAATTAAATTCAATTAGTGGTATGGTGTCCCCTTTTACAAATATAAGTAAGGTTGTAGGTTCAAATCCTTATAAGTGTAAGGTAAAGGTGGAATTAGGATGCTTAAAAACAGTATCCCATCATATGCTAACAATACAAACTAAATTGTATAAGTATTGATGTGTTAAGGTAAAGCGGTTAAAATCATTATGTGATAATACAACATTTATTTATTTATTTATTTATTTCACTATATATAGTTTTAAAAATATCAAACAACGTGCTATTTATATTGCGACCTTTCCCACAGTTTGATATGGTCTCTTTTCTTCTTTTTGATGTGGTCATTGGGCACTATATATAGTGCGCAGAATATTGAAACTTTATTGTGTTGTGAAACAACTGTGTATTAGTAACCAATATACACAATAAACCTAAGAACATATATCATGTAGAGAAAGAAATATGGAGAATGAGATAATTCTTATTGATATTAAGTATATCATATCAAATACATAGGACCTCTATATATATAGGCCATGTTATTAATACGAGGGTAAATAAAGAGACGAGAGTTAAGAACGTGGAGAGTCACCATAAATAATTTATTCATAACACTCTCCCTTGACTATCCACGTGATAAGTGAAAATAATATATCTACTTTTAATATGTTTGGTTGTCAACTTGATACGCTTAGAGATGTTGCCTCGTTAAAAATATTGTTAGGAAAACCAAGTGGGACAAAACCTCAGCTAAGGGAAAAAGAGTGCAGCGCGTATTTTCTCCTCCTGATACTTTTGGATCAGGTATGTTGCCTCATTAAAAACCTTACCAAGAAAACTCATTGAGATAAAACTTAGTTAAGGGAAAAAGAGTGCAACTTGAATAAGGGCATGTTTGGCTAAGCTTTTCAAAACAACTTATTGGCTTATTGACTTATCAAAAAGCCAATAAGTTGTTTTTGTGTTTGGCTAAGTCAAAAGTCCTTTTAGAAATGACTTTTTGCAAAGAAGAAAAAGGAGGTTTCAAGAAGTCACAATATTGTGACTTTTTGGCCAGCTTTTAACTTTTCAAACTACAAATTACCAATATACCCCTTCTTTACCCCCTTACATCTAAAAGAATGCCCATTTTAGTCATTTTACATCAATAAGCTAATCCAAACACTTTTTTTAAAAACTCCTTTTCAAAAAGTCCTTTTCCCAAAAGTCCTTTTTAACTATAATTAGCTTAGCCAAACATGCCCTAAGTCTCCCCCTTATTTTAACATGTATTCTTTAAGTGACGTGTGCCCATCTTCCTTGAAAGTCGAATAAAGCTTTTGTAGCGAATGATTTGTCGCTTGATCCCTTAATGTGCAATCCTTTATGTTGAACAATGTTGTATAATCTTCTAACGAGACTTTAGGTGCCTCCCTCCAAATATTATCATATGTCCACAACTGTGTTCGTTACATTCCTGCATCTACAAGACTAACCAAACTTGTTTTGATGGGTTAGTAAAATATAATCAAATATCGTTTATAACCTTAAATATTTCTTTGAACTCATTCCAATGTCTCTTCGCTTGACAAAGGTTATATCATGACAATAAGCTCAAGTGAAAGGTATTATAACCATACATAGCTAGCAAAACATATTAATGCACTTATGCATTTAACGATGGTACTTCTAGAATGAGAATCTCTACATTGGTAGGAGATGATAATAGGCGTTTCTTATAACAAATGACTTAACAAACTTTAACATACTTTAAGGTTCAACTATGTCCATACTAAAATATCCAAACATCATCTTCTAGATGTACTTGAGGGATTAGTAAAACATAATTGCATATATACTCGAACTGTAGTTCGAGTAATAATTAGACCGTGCCAAGGTCATTCAAAAATTCCTCCTCTAAAAGCTCGACAATTTCTCTCAATGATGCTTAGACATCATTACTGTAAATTGCGATTATAGTGAACTTTTAAAAGTCGAATGTTCATAGAACATGGCTAGTATAATCAAACTTATATCCCTCTTTATGCGAATATCTCGAGTTGTACAACACTCGTTTTAACTATTTAGTCCATATGTATTTTGTCAACTTCATATAATACATTCTTAAGGTTTTGACATCATTGATGCTTCTAGCACTATCAATCCATGAGGGAATTTATTCCATCTTATCCAAATATGCATGTGTTGTCACTCTTTAGAAGTTTTGCTACATAAATTTCTTATTTAACATATAGATATCTATATCATATGCAAAAATGTCATGAACCCTTGCTTTTATCTCCAAAATCCATATTGTACCATGCGTGTACACTATTTATTGAGATATCACAATCACTGGGTACAAGTTTCTATGTATGTTTACTGGTGCACAAGAATTACATCCTTAAGATGTTTTGATTTACCTTTAGGGAACTCGATTGCTTTAGAAAACTCATCAGGAGTTCAATCGTAAACAAAAATGAATCTATATACAACGATCATATTGTTCTCGAGAACTTAACTTACACGATTTTGATCATTCAAATCCTTTAGGAACCTTCATGTACACTTTTAGTATCAAGTGATACATAACATTCATAGACGCACATCAACTCTCTCTCTATATTACCAGACTAATAAAATATTGAAAAGTAAATGCATCCACCACTGGAGAATATGTTTCCTCATAATCAATCATAGGTCTTTGTGAAAATTCTTGTGCCACCAATTTTGACTTATATCACTTAATTTGATTTTCACATGCTTTGCGTAAAAGACACATTTGTATCCAACATATTTGACAACTTCGGTTGTATGGACTGTTGGTCCAGAAACTTTCCATTTCATTAAAGAACTAAACTCTGCCTAATTTGCGTCTTTCTATTTTGGCCAATCATTTCTTGATATTCATTCATAGGCAGATCTTAAATCTTGATCCTCATCATTTAATCATTTTAAGCGCTACATTATATACAAAAATATAACGACGTCGATTTTTATTTCGATTCCATACATATCTTAGACATGATACAACTTATCGAGATCTCTTTATTTTCAGGTACTTAAGGTTCTTCTTGAACCATCATGTCTATTGTCTCTTTAGGAGATCTTATTACTATAACCTCGACTTGACCATCTTAATTACTTGCTCCAATTTTTGAGGAATTTTCTTATTGGAATCAACTAGTCTACCACGCTTTAGGCGTGCAATAGACTCTTTACAAAAATATGTGGTTGTCCTCTTGGGACACAAATATAACTGGAGCATAAGCAGTTGATCATGTGACTTACTTAGTCACTCTATTTAGGTCAGTGAACTTGTCTGATAATTCGTTCTTTAATATTGGTAAATGAATTATACTTTAAACTTCTAGTTCATAGTTTATAGTCTGAGGATCAAGATGACATGATAATTCATTTAACTTTTCACTTTCCAACTGCTTGTTATCTCCCCCTAATGTTGGGAACATTCATTCACTAAAGTGAAAACCAATGAGCCATAAACGAATTTCTCACTAATGGCTTTAAGTATTTAATCATAGACGATTATTTATACCCAACATATTCTCAAAATTTTTAGAAGTCCAATCTTTGTGCGGTGTGGTGGATGAGTTTCATTATATGTCGCACAACCAAAATCTTTGATGAGACATCTTTGGTTCCTGACCAAAAACCAACTGTATGGGGAGAACTATAACTTATTGGCTTGATGTGAATTGATGGTACTATATATAAATTATATGTCCCTAAATGGACTTTTGCTCCTCTCATGATCATTGGCTTTGTAACCAATAGTAGACGTTTAGTGATCATCTCAACAATAACACTTATTCCAATGACCGTTAATAACTTGGGAATCAAATTCACTATTATCATATAAATATACCAATATGGATTAATGTGCTTGCTATCACATTAGCTAAGCCACACTCACACAAGCTTCAGGTTGTGGATTTGATAACCATTTAGACGATGCATCGATTTAGAAAAAAAAAAACTAAATGGTATCATGTTGGGCTATGCATATCTTTTAATCGCTTCCAGAATATTTAGGTATACACACCCTCGTTTATTTTTGCAAATATATAATTTACTTGAGAACAAACATTACATGCTAATTATTATCTTGAAGAATCTTCTAGTTCTTCATTATGTTTCACATCATCATTGACTTGGTGTGGTCTAACCAGTCATGCCAATTAGGTAAATAATCATGATACATAAACTTCTAGTTTACGATTGTATGTGTAGTAGTTGCATTATGCGAGAGAACAACGTGTTATCATTGCAACATATTTTGTTATATAACTTTTATCCCTTTTCACATTTTGTTCTCGTATAATCACTACCATAATTTGCCACTTATAGTGGTCAATCTCATTATGACCATTATTACAATTTTGAACTTGGCTATCATATCATTCTGATATGGTCAATCTCATTATCAACTTGGCTATCATAACACTTCTGATGACCGATCTCATTATTATTTTGATCGTCATTACAAATTTCTCAATTATGTCTATGATCACGATATTTTCAATGATCGTTATATAATCACATTCAATTCAGGGAATGAAGTAGAACCAGAACAAGTTTTATAGCTTTTCATTCTTCATCAGAGGTTTTATGGATCATACATGTTTTAGTTGCACTTGTGTTTGTTTAATACACGACATAAAATATGAGAGAACCGTATCTTATTATTTCAAACATTCATGTTATACATGTTTCATGTATTATATTCTCGTATAATCACTTCCTTAGTGAGTCAATTCTTGTGGTTGATTTCAATATTAACATGGTTGATCTCACTATCAATATAGGATCATTACAGTTTTCTCATTTCCCATGATCACGACCTTTATAACGATCATTGTATAATCACCACATAATTAACATGGTTGATCTCATTATTCACATGAGCATAATAACAAACTTTCATGGTGGCATCATTTTAATTTCTTTTGGGTCATGATCGTGACCTTTACACTGATCATCATCATATTTACTTTATGCAATAGGATAGAATCCGAAAACATTCATGGATTCTCATTCTTTGTTCAGTCACATGGGTATGAAATCATTTTAAACTCATACTTTGTTAATGGTATCGCTACTTCATGAGCATATCTCATGTGTGACAAACGAACATCTTTTATCCAGTTTTTCATTAAAGACAATCTTCTTTTCATATATTATAAATTGAGAAATCATTACATGACCAAGTCATGCAGTATTATCGGTCTATAAATCTTATGTCCTTTTATAAATTAATAATCAGATTCAGAGAGCATGACACTTCTGATGTCATATTTAAACATATTTATACCTTTTTTTATGATAGCATATAAACCACAAATTTGGTTTTGTTGTTTTATTCAACAATATTTACATGATGCATGATGGCATATAAAATCAAGGTATAATGTAGAGTCAATTTACATAATACACTACGTTATAACATATCGTAGTAGAAAACAAGTTATAGAAAAGCTTTATAAAATAAGATATATATCTTTTCATCACTTGCAATAAAATGTATGTAATTTATGCATAAATGTAACATGGTATAGCCAATCACAGGTATATCATATATACACATATTTGTCACTATAGTTTAAAACATAAACAAATGTCACTATCAACTTTCTCGATCATATAATAACATATGAATCTTTATTACTTGTAAATGAGATTTCTTATACTAATAAATTCTGTTGCTCAAGAAAATATAACAGGCATCTTGAGAATTTTAGTGTCATGTTAATTTGCAAATAATATATTTTACCACACAAATATTTCATAGAATCAAATCACATATTTAAATATCTGATAGCAACTAAAAGGCTTATACAATTGCAATAACAATGATATACAACAAAGTTAACTAAGTAGTTGTCATATTATAACATATTATCATATAAACATGTGCATTATTGTAAATTCATTAACAGGATTGCACTAATGATTATCTTCAAATAGAACTATTAGACATCACTTTTTAATACAAATTGTATTTGGTAGTTCATCATAAATTGTATAAATACTAATAACAAAAAGAGAAAAATGCTCGGATAGTCCCGGTGGTTTCGCTTTTTTCACCTTTAGTCCCTAACTATCTAAAATTACCTCAATAGTCCCCAACTTTTCATTTTTTGTTCCCGGATAGTCCATGGGTCTAACTTCAGTTCGTTTTCTCTGTTAAGTGGGTGAGAAATGACCAATTTACCCTTTCGAACCACATTGCCACCTCCATCGCAAATACCTCTGGTCACTGTTCAACCACCTTCACCGTTAAACACCGTCGTTCAGGTCTCCGGTCATCCTCTCCGATCACCAACTTTATGTCACACCCCAACCGATGGTGGAAACATCGGGATGAGAAGAACAAATCGCTCAAAAACATCATAACACTATTGTGACAATGTAATTTAAATCAAATTTCATAATAATACTAAAAGTCATACATTGTTCAACGTAATCAAACATAAAACAATTTCCAAACCATAGTTTATTTTCTAGGTGAGTTTCTAGTTCATCCTAGCTAGTTTCTTGATCACTTCGTCTATCAACCTGCAACATGTATTAAAATAACATCAACAAAAAGTTGGCGAGTATACAAGTTTAATACATAGCATAAAGTAGAATAAAAGTTTAAGTAGTCATATCCAACATGAACAACATGATCCAAGTTACTACTTTGCCATTCAATATCGTTCCACATCGTTCAACATCATTTAATATCATTCAATATCATTCAAATATCGTTCAACTTCACAATACCCCAAGACTCAAGGGCATTGAGATTAACACGTTCAACTTGCATAGCATATGAGATTAACAAGCATCAAATTGTTTCATGTTTAAATGTGGACAGAGTGTGATAAAAACAAGATTCATGCGTTGCGTGTTTTTGTATACAATACATGTTGCACCCAAAAGTGTTAAAAGTAAAAATGGGATCGAGTATACTCACAGTTTTGCGTAGGAAATACACGTAAACCGCGAGCGGAGTTGATGGATTCTTGAGATTACCAACTTTGCGTATGCAGATTCCTTAAAAAAATCAAGCGCGAGGAAGGATTGGAAAACCGAACGCACGAGAATGATTACCCTAAATAGGAAATATGCGAACGTTCTAATTATTTATAAGTTAAATAATTAATAATTTAAATATTGTATTTTATCTAAATATTACCCATTAATATATAATAAAAAGTTGTAAGGAATTGGTTACTTGTAATAAAAGTAAAATTCTAAAAGAGATAATGAACACAAAACAGTTTCGTCAAAGTTCAGTTTTGAATGTAAAAATAAGAGTCAGAGGTCGGGTCGAACCCGTGACCTCTGGTCCTGTTACAAAGTCTCACAACCGTTATCCAAAGTGTCAGTTGTGAATTAACTTGATTCTGATTTCATTCATACACGAGTTAACAGGGTCATCTTCTTTATTTACGAGCCAGTCGAATAGAACAACAAACAAAACAAAACTCACAATTTCTGATATAGTTCCTTTTAGTTTTTATCTAATGTTGTACCAGTTTATATAACTAAAAGAACGAAACGAAATGAATATACCGAAACAGAAGATGATGTGATACCGTTGCGGACTTCGGGCGGGTCTGGTGAACTCCGGTGATGACTAGCTTCCTCCGGCAATTGTGTAACTGATTCGAGAAGTGTTGTAGTGGTGTGAGGATTTCTCCGGCGACTCGGTTTGCTCCGACGATGTTTCGAACCTTCCGACGACTTGACATTGTAACAGAGTGATAAGAGGGTATCGAGTTGTGTGTGAGCGATGTAACGATCACATGAGCCAAGTGTTTCAATTTATAGGCTAAGAGGTGGGTTTATTCTCGGTCACCATAAAGAATCCGATCCGAGAATTTCGTGTGTTGACGCATTTACAATTTGTTAAAGGGGCTAAACATGGAAACTTTTCTAGATTAGTGTTATCTCTATAAGTCAGGGACAATCAAGCCAAAAATTAGAAAACAAAAAGGAAGAAAGGAACTGAACATCCATAATCTCGCTGGCAAAGTTTTTGGCGGCAAATTTGTAAAGGATATTCAAATGTATTGTATGTATAAATGTTAAACATTCCTAAATTAACTCGATGTCAAGACCTGGATGGAGCGGTTGTTGTGTTTTAAGGTGAACGGGTGAACCCGGGTGTAACATTCCCAAAAATTTTATTTATATAAATTATATAAAAACTTATGTTATTAAAAGGATGCATCATGGGTAAGTTGACCAATAAAAAAAAATATAAGGTGTTTTGGCAAACGTAGGAACCGTTTAATAATTTAAAAATACTTTATATTTAAACCTACTCCGTTTTAATAAACTTTGGATCAAAATGTAGACACAAACATTCTCGTTCTAATGACATATTCATTGTTTTCTAAAACGTCATATTTTAGAAGTAATGTACACCAAATAAGTGAAGCAGCTGAATTAATTATAATAAATAAATAGTTAAATAATCTAAAACATTTAAAAATGTTGGCTATCAACTTTTGTAAACCTCCCCATTATAAAAAAAATAGAAACTTTGTTATTCACCAGTGTTCATCGATGATTAGAATAATGGTTCAACAAATATTGCATAAATAATATTTTAAGTGCATGGTAGTTATGAGAATTGTGAATATGTGTACAATGGAATTAATGTTCATATATACGTGTCCTTACATTCCTTTGGCAGCAAGTATATTTCAAGTATAAATAGCATGAGAAGACAAGCATTTAAATTGTTCAGATTCTTTCTATTTCTTTCGTTTCTCTCTTTATATCTCCCTCTCAATTCTATAGTTTTTATTATTACCCCATAATCATAATAAGGCCCTGCCCCGTTTTAAGTATTTTAACCCCTGATCACTGATGCCCTGTCAGACTGACGTAGGACCCCGTAACGTATGTCAAGGCTATGCCTAAATTCGTTGGGGTTCTGTCTCGTGACGTAGGGATAAAGTGTAATTGGGTTACTATACTTAATGTGAGTGCACTATATATGTTATTAAATAACTCAGGAGTGATACCCAAAATATAACAACCCTCCTAAAACACCCCTGACACCCCTACACTTCCTAAAATACACCACATATGTGAAAACCGAGCCCGAAATATAATATAGCATTGAAAATAAATGAAAAACAAGAAATAGTAAGTTGAGGCGGGCCGCGTAGACCCACCCCAACCATTCACACGGGCCGTATGAAGGTGTAACCGGATTCCTTTGGTTTCTTAAGTCTAGGCGGGCCGCGTAAGGCCACACCGTTAGTTTACACGGGCCGCGAGTGTCCCAATTGGTGGCGCAGCCCGGTGATGACACGTGTCATCATCGTGGCGAGGCTAGATCATGACCAGGATAAGCTACGCATTGACTGGAGTTTGACGCGGACCGCGTAGACTCCTGTCTACCCTTACGCGGGCCGCGTGGAGACCAAGTATCAGCAACTATAAATAGCAGACATCGGATTTCATTCAACTCGCTCACATTTCAATTCTCAATCTCAAATTTCTGTAGAAGTGATATTATAGTCGGGTATTATACCCCCCTAATTAGCGAAGCTCTGCCTCGTTGTAAGTATCATAACCCCTGGATACGTATTAGATACTCTACCCGATTGATCTAGGGTTCCGTAACGGCTGTCGTGGTTCTGCCCGACGTAGTCGTTGGAATACCGTCTCGGGGAGGGTATTACTAATGTTAAAATGGGTTATTATACTAACGCGTGTGCATTGTTTATTTAATTAGACTATAACCAGGGAATCACAAAGGAAAGCCCTATAATAGCAATGTGAGTTAATCCTCTTTTTATATGCTCATTTTTGTGAGTTGATCCTTCTTTTTATATACTCATTTTTGTGAGTAATCTCCTTTTTATTAACTGTTTTTACAAAACCTTAAATACCTTTCCATGCAAATGACAGTTATTGAGTATTTGTGAAGAATACAATTATAGTGGGTATGTTGGGGTTTTGTATACAAAATGGGTTACTGGCGTGGTAACATCCCATAAGTTGAGTATGACCGTACCACTGATGTTAATTGTGATGTCTTGGATACAAATGTAATTGCGGATGTGCCCTCAATACTGCAAATTGGTTTTTTATTTAAACTTGATTAAACTGGGATTCACTCACCAGTATTTCCTGCTGATAAAATGTTTTAAACACGTGTTTCAGGTAACTTAGTGTGAAGCCAATAAAAGCCAGCTGGAGAGCACTGAAGGCTTGGAAAAGTGGCTATAAAGTTACCTAAAATAAAATAGATGTTTTTATTAATAAAAATAGGATTTATTCCTATGAAAGTGTGTATACTGAAAACTTGGGTTTTTCCCATGTGTTTAATATTATGAAAATATGGTGGTTTTACTCTGATAAAAATATTTCCTAACTACGGTCCTGATGAAAAATTCCGCTGCCAAATTGGATAAATAAACGTGATACCACCGAAACTGGCTCACGGCCGCCTGTTCCCGGGAACTAGGGATCGGGGGTTGTGACAGAAGGTGGTATCAGAGCTATGCCACTGGTTCAAGCCAAAGAAGTGTTCTGCTGACACTTAAGTTTTAAATTCTGTGTTAGGAAATTAATATAACAATTTATGTGTTATTCTGTGTTGATAAATCTTAATATTTATATTATGATTTTTATGTTTTGAGTTCAGAGTATGAGTAACCAATATGACTAGACGTACCCATAGGCTACCTCGGCAGATGTGTTATACTACACTCTTATGCAATTAGTAACTTAAGGTATCACCTTGAGTGGGATCTCTTCTTAAATAAATGAATGTACCGTAATATATATACATATATATATATATGTGTGTGTGTATATACTACTATGTGTATATCAACCTTACTAGGAAATATTAATACACGTTCATTTTGTAAAAATATCCATAGATCATGGATATAAATTTTAGATATTACATCTAAAATCATAATTTATGGTAAATTTACATAAGAAATCGAATAACATTATGTATCCACCTTAAAATAAATAAAAGTATGTTATTTTAGTTGATTCATAAACTTCATGATCTATACCATGATCTATCCTTATGAATGGTGGTATAGATTATGGCAAATTCCTGAATTGACCTTAAATCCAGAAATCGTGTTAATATACAATATTAATTGTATGTAAAATAATATACACGTTGTAGTATAGTATATTTCTAATAAACATACGTTATAATACACCGTTAAAAAAAAAGATCAAGAGAAAATAAAGAAAATAAAGAAGTCACAACCAAAGGAAGTAATAATTAATAAGGAAACAAATGCACAAACTCAGGAAATAGGCAATAACCTATCATGGGAAGATAAACAATGGGTAAATCTCCATATGTTTGCCATTACAGAACTAAATATTAACTTATATTAAATAGTTGAACCGCAAAACCAGTACCAGCACCCATGCCACCTATGAGCCAGAAATTTTAAAAGAAATTTTGCCCATTAAATAAACAACCTAGTAAAAGAAAAAAAAAAGATAGAATAAAACCATACATAAAAGTATGTTAAGCATAATACTCCTATAACCTAGATAGACTAAAATAAGTTATGAATGCATAATTCCTAGTATATTTTGAACCCCAGTTGTAGTTGCAATAAATATACATATATATATAAGTCGCAATGTTCGCCGTTTTTAATCAATCTATTTTTATGATGGTACCCAAATATTTATACTAGAAATTTGTCTGTGATAATTAATACCACCTACTCAAATAACATTATAATATACATCAAACTAAGTTAGTTGTTAACAAAGTAGTCATGTTTATGACTCTCTTTTGAAACCAATCATTTACTTTGGTTTAAAAATATATATTGAAATATATGGTATAAAACTTTAAAACTTTATGGTTTTAATAATAGTGTTTCAAAATAATTTATATTCCAATAAATAAAACTGAAGCTATTAAATTAACCGAAAGGATTTTAAGAAGTGATAAAATCTTTAAAAGATTGCTTTAGTAGATCTAGCCAAAGCAAGTTTTGAAACCCAGGTGTACCAATTTCTCACTCTATTTTATCATTTTTGGTTTATAACTAGTTGACCATAAGATTTCATACTTTCATAGTTTTATGAAATAACTGATGTTGGAATTACTTGTAAAAGTTTCTATTAAAATACTTAGTAATAAAATAGATGGTTAAATGAATATGATTGGTATTCATGATTTAATAAAATCATTTAAAATTTTTAGAGATTTGGGTTGGTTAGACTATGTAGAAAGGCCTAACTAAACATTGAAAGCATTTCTACAAATCTCTAATATTAAGATATGTCCAAAATAGGTCTTATGCCTGGAAATAAGATTAACCAGTTATATTAGTGATAGGATTGTGTATCCTAAAGAAAAGTATTCGAGTCACTTGGCTGATATATAATAGCTAAATAATACAATATTGGTAAATGAGTTGAGTTGATAAATTGAATGTTAAACATACCCTAAGTAGTCTCGAAGTTCTCATACTTTAAAAAGATTATAGCGAAGATAAAAGAGAAGAGATTGAATTGTGATTGGTTAAATAATGGGGATGGAAATTCTCATAAAATAACTGTAGTAATAAAATATCAGTGATGTACCCGTGATACAAATAAATTTTTATAAAACCGATTACGTGAATCTATAAAAGATCTATTTAGTTAAATACTTGGAAAAAAAAATGGATCTCGAATATATACGAAGTAAAGTATTAATCTTAACATATTCTAGACATACTTTGATAGTATGGGATGAAGTACGCTACATAAGGTTTGAAAAAAAAAATTGTGTTATGTGTTTTAAGTTTATACTATATATTAATATTTAATATATACCCGTTACATTGCTATAACTAAAGTTTTCAATTACAGAAAGTAATTTATATATATCGTATATATACCTATGGGTAACCAATAAATACCAAGTCATGAGTCACATATGCACATATTCTTCTAAATAATGCCCCTCAATCTTAAATATATATTATGATTGATTCAAAAGGAAAAAGGTAGGAATGTGATAATTGAAATAAATATATAGATGGTTACTTGGGGAGAAATTATTAAAGTAATATAAATAGTAAGCCTGGTATAGTTTAACCCATTAGTTAAAAAATGAAATTGTTCTTATGAGTCCAGAAAATTTATAATTGGAGTAAATTATTTCCTTAGACTTTTAATTCCAAAATAGTATATTTGACAAGAAATTTATACTATTATAAAAGGATAAATAAAGTAATGGGAATGAGCTCGATGATTGGTACCATCGATTATATAGTTGTATTGTTAAAGATATTATAAAATAATTTAATATCATACATATATGTGTGTGTGTGTTAGGTAAGTTTAAATATTAAACTAGAGATTTGAAATTTTCGTTTGTTTCCAAATAATAAATATATATATGTATATACATAATAGAATCTCTTGATGATATACACAATATAATAATCAAATATCTTCTGTAAGATAAACATAAGAGAAAATATCATTGGTGATTCTTATGAAAACATGAAGTCATATAAGAACAAATCCTGAAACGTATTATGTTTTAAAATACCATCTGTCTCAATAAAATATTCCGTGCATCGGAATCTCATATAAGCATGAATAGAGCTGGCTGTAAGCATACTTATTACGTTGAACCTAGCTATAATATCAATAGAGACAATGATATAATTGAAACCCCATTCTCCAACCAAAAAGAAAACTACAACCATAATAATATCTATGCTTAAATGAAAGAGTTACGATATTGATATTCACTGGTAACAACCAGGACAATATTTAGACTTGAATCTCAGAAAAATGCCTTAGTATAAAGCTTTGAGATAAGCTAATTACTTGCGTGAATAAAGTGTGATGGTTATTGGTATCCCGTGAGGATGATGACTAGAACAGTGCTTGTATGATAAATAAGCAATAACACTTGGCCACTGTTATTTCTTGTTTATTGATACTACTCGGTTCTAGAATATTATCCAACATGAGAATACCGGTTTCCTTGTTTCTTGATGCAAACTATAATAAACGATGTGCTTTCAAAATCCTAAATTAAGAGAAGTCTATTTATGGGAAATACTATGATAATTGCCTCTCCGGCAAGTCTGGGTATGATGTGGTATACACTCCAGCTTGTCCGGGTGAGATGGAGGTACCTCTCCGGCGAGACCGGGTGAGATGGGGTATATGTTATGTTAATGGAATTCCCTAAATAGTACCATGATTTGATGTCTAACATGTTTTTGGAAATATGAATCTGTTAAATACACTGACCTGATGAATGGTGTGTATATTACAGTATGTGAAATATATGATTATATAGATATGTATATCTATGAGGAAATCCAAAGACCATATTGATTGACAATTAAGGATAAATCACGAACAGGTGTGTCAATGATAATTCTAGATTTAATTATCAGGAATCTCTCTCTCGTATACGTCTATAATTTCAATATCAAACATTATTTCGTTTGATCATCTGTCTCGTAGTTCGTGCGACAAGATGAACGACAGGAACTCTATAAGTTGGGACGCCATGAAAAGTATAAGATTTCCCTTTGCGATTATTAATGCATTAAGAAGCCTGTAACCAAAAGTTGTGCTAAGACACAAAACATCTAAAAACTTATAGAGAATCGTTTTACCTTTATTAAGAACTCTTGAGAAGAGTAACCACAACTAGATATACTTACAAGAACTTTCTTGCCCTATAAAGATTGACCATTTGGAACCCTTAAATTTATTTTGACAGGAATATATACCTAACTGATAAATCTTTAGTTATACCTTTTCAAAGTTATAGAGGTAAATGAAGAATCTAAATCCATTAAAAGATCATACAAATTAAATGTAAGAATCTCAAAGCATAGAGAATAGTTCTGGTCAAAGTAAAGTGAAATTCAAAACAAAGACCAGAATATACCTTGAAACTAAACTAACTAAAAATATTCATCCATATTTCAGGGAATCTCGAGGACGAGATTTAAAACAAGGTGGGGAGGATGTAACATTCCCAAAAATTTTATTTATATAAATTATATAAAAACTTATGTTATTAAAAGGATGCATCATGGGTAAGTTGACCAATAAAAAAAAATATAAGGTGTTTTGGCAAACGTAGGAACCGTTTAATAATTTAAAAATACTTTATATTTAAACCTACTCCGTTTTAATAAACTTTGGATCAAAATGTAGACACAAACATTCTCGTTCTAATGACATATTCATTGTTTTC
Source organism: Helianthus annuus (assembly GCF_002127325.2). Taxonomy (NCBI): domain Eukaryota; kingdom Viridiplantae; phylum Streptophyta; class Magnoliopsida; order Asterales; family Asteraceae; genus Helianthus; species Helianthus annuus. The sequence continues at coordinate 147,055,192 of NC_035449.2, forward strand.
TAAAACGTCATATTTTAGAAGTAATGTACACCAAATAAGTGAAGCAGCTGAATTAATTATAATAAATAAATAGTTAAATAATCTAAAACATTTAAAAATGTTGGCTATCAACTTTTGTAAACCTCCCCATTATAAAAAAAATAGAAACTTTGTTATTCACCAGTGTTCATCGATGATTAGAATAATGGTTCAACAAATATTGCATAAATAATATTTTAAGTGCATGGTAGTTATGAGAATTGTGAATATGTGTACAATGGAATTAATGTTCATATATACGTGTCCTTACATTCCTTTGGCAGCAAGTATATTTCAAGTATAAATAGCATGAGAAGACAAGCATTTAAATTGTTCAGATTCTTTCTATTTCTTTCGTTTCTCTCTTTATATCTCCCTCTCAATTCTATAGTTTTTATTATTACCCCATAATCATAATAAGGCCCTGCCCCGTTTTAAGTATTTTAACCCCTGATCACTGATGCCCTGTCAGACTGACGTAGGACCCCGTAACGTATGTCAAGGCTATGCCTAAATTCGTTGGGGTTCTGTCTCGTGACGTAGGGATAAAGTGTAATTGGGTTACTATACTTAATGTGAGTGCACTATATATGTTATTAAATAACTCAGGAGTGATACCCAAAATATAACAACCCTCCTAAAACACCCCTGACACCCCTACACTTCCTAAAATACACCACATATGTGAAAACCGAGCCCGAAATATAATATAGCATTGAAAATAAATGAAAAACAAGAAATAGTAAGTTGAGGCGGGCCGCGTAGACCCACCCCAACCATTCACACGGGCCGTATGAAGGTGTAACCGGATTCCTTTGGTTTCTTAAGTCTAGGCGGGCCGCGTAAGGCCACACCGTTAGTTTACACGGGCCGCGAGTGTCCCAATTGGTGGCGCAGCCCGGTGATGACACGTGTCATCATCGTGGCGAGGCTAGATCATGACCAGGATAAGCTACGCATTGACTGGAGTTTGACGCGGACCGCGTAGACTCCTGTCTACCCTTACGCGGGCCGCGTGGAGACCAAGTATCAGCAACTATAAATAGCAGACATCGGATTTCATTCAACTCGCTCACATTTCAATTCTCAATCTCAAATTTCTGTAGAAGTGATATTATAGTCGGGTATTATACCCCCCTAATTAGCGAAGCTCTGCCTCGTTGTAAGTATCATAACCCCTGGATACGTATTAGATACTCTACCCGATTGATCTAGGGTTCCGTAACGGCTGTCGTGGTTCTGCCCGACGTAGTCGTTGGAATACCGTCTCGGGGAGGGTATTACTAATGTTAAAATGGGTTATTATACTAACGCGTGTGCATTGTTTATTTAATTAGACTATAACCAGGGAATCACAAAGGAAAGCCCTATAATAGCAATGTGAGTTAATCCTCTTTTTATATGCTCATTTTTGTGAGTTGATCCTTCTTTTTATATACTCATTTTTGTGAGTAATCTCCTTTTTATTAACTGTTTTTACAAAACCTTAAATACCTTTCCATGCAAATGACAGTTATTGAGTATTTGTGAAGAATACAATTATAGTGGGTATGTTGGGGTTTTGTATACAAAATGGGTTACTGGCGTGGTAACATCCCATAAGTTGAGTATGACCGTACCACTGATGTTAATTGTGATGTCTTGGATACAAATGTAATTGCGGATGTGCCCTCAATACTGCAAATTGGTTTTTTATTTAAACTTGATTAAACTGGGATTCACTCACCAGTATTTCCTGCTGATAAAATGTTTTAAACACGTGTTTCAGGTAACTTAGTGTGAAGCCAATAAAAGCCAGCTGGAGAGCACTGAAGGCTTGGAAAAGTGGCTATAAAGTTACCTAAAATAAAATAGATGTTTTTATTAATAAAAATAGGATTTATTCCTATGAAAGTGTGTATACTGAAAACTTGGGTTTTTCCCATGTGTTTAATATTATGAAAATATGGTGGTTTTACTCTGATAAAAATATTTCCTAACTACGGTCCTGATGAAAAATTCCGCTGCCAAATTGGATAAATAAACGTGATACCACCGAAACTGGCTCACGGCCGCCTGTTCCCGGGAACTAGGGATCGGGGGTTGTGACACCGGGTTCGAGTCCCGCGGCTCACCTTTTTATTCTTTATTTTGTTTCAGAAGTTCCAAACGTTATACTTAGACCCCTCCACTTATACTAACGATACTAACTTGATTTAACTAACCAGGTTACTTACATGGCCTCAATCTAACTTGAAATCTAACGGGACTAACTTGTTTGTTTATAAATCATATTCATGATTATTTATATCAAGATTAAAAGATCCTTTTAACGAAACTTTCAAGTTTCGAGGATAAGGATCCGAATCTCGTGTATCAAGTGTCAAAGTGAAATAAAGTATCAAGAATCTCATTGTTTCATCAGTTTAACTAGTATCGGGTGTCGTTTAATCAAGAGTCTAAGAATAATATATCGTTCAAAATGCGTATTTGATTACAGTCGCACATAAGTCTAACATGAATACACGAACATGATAAAAAAATAACTTTATTTTCATTATGATCAATAGTCTCGAATTACAATTGGAATGAAAATAGATTACAACGAGTGTCTAAAAATGAAAAGTACAAATTGACTTGCTAAAATAAGAAAGTACAAAAATGCGGAGCGTTACAGTCTCCCCTACTTTAGGAGATTTCGTCCTCGAAATCTAAGAGGAAGGACTGAACGAAGAGTAAATGTGATAGTCGATCGATAGGAAACAATAACAAAATATATAAGCAACTGTGATGGACTTGCCATCAGGAATTTTGACATAGGTTCAAAATTAACAAATACAATGCTTTACGCGAGGACAGAGGTAATAAGGTTGTTAACAAAAAAGCGTACCATCAGTGACTTCGTTGTCGTCTTGGGCTTGCTGTCGTTCTTGATTCCATATAGGACATTGTGGGCGAAGGTGCGTAGTATCCCCACACTTAAAACAGGCTCTAACTTTGTTTGCAGGGTTAGTGAGACAATAAGTGGTATCGTGGCCAAAACGGTTACATATAGTGCAATGGCGGCAATTTGAGTTGGTAGGGTGATGACGGTTACAGGTGGTACACTTGGGATGAATTCCAGTGTATGGTTTTCTTGTGTTCTCTGGTGTAACAGGGTTTGGGTTAGCAGCACGTTCAATCGCGTTGCAGCTAGGGTCTTGAAACTTGCGTTTCTTACCCTCGCCACTACTTGATTGTTGGATGATTTGGTTGGCTATCTTAGAGGAGCTGGTAGGGGTTGCAATTTGTCTATCACGAACACGATTGTTGTTTAGGCTAGCTGCGAGGCGATAGACAACCTCGATGTTGTCAAGTTTGGTCGCCTCAATGGTGTCACGCATGCTAGGGGGTAACCCATTGATGTACTTCCTGAGTTCCTGATCATACGATCAGTGGTCAACACGAGGTGTGGTACTATGAAACTCAACTGTTTAAAACGGGTGGTATAGGCTAGGTTGTCGTCACCGATTTGCTTGATGGCCCAAAATTCTTCCTCAAGCTTTTGTTGTTCGTGAGGAGGGCAAAATTCCTCCATCATGAGTTGTTTCACTTCCTCCCAAGGCAGTGCATAAGCTACTTCATTTGAGCGAATGTTTCTTTCGTTAGTCCACCATTCCAAGGCCCTAGCTTGGAAAACTCCAGTAGCACTACGTGTTTTGAGTTCTTCAGGACACTCGTTGTTGATGAAAGTAACCTCTATGCTATCGAACCATTCAAGCATAGCGGTCACCCCATCCTTGCCAGTGAAAGGTTTAGGGTTGCAGGAGGCAAAGTGCTTATAGTTGAAGGTTATAGGCTTGGGTTGGACCACCTTCGAGTCAACAGAGGAGTTGGGAGTGTTTGAAGCTTGAATTTCAGTGACGATCTTGGGGACAATACGAGCAATCTGATTGGCCATGAATGCCATCATCTTCTTTTGGGAGTTGGTCTTAGACTTCTTGGATGAGTTGGAAAGTTGACGAGATGACAACATCTAAAGATTCAAAACAAATAATAGATGAGACTTTGATCATAATGTTTTGTTTGAGGAAAATTGTTTTCATGAATGCGTCCCATAGCATATAGTTTCACATAGCATACAAAAGGTTCAATTAGTTTCACATAGCATATAAAAGGTCCAACTAGTTTCACATAGCATAATCATGAATTTCACGTAGTGTAACATAGATAATGAAAGCATCGTAAATTTAGTTTGTTCGCGAGAGAATATTATTATTTGTTTTAGATTGCGAAGAAAGTGTGTAACGTGTCTCCAAGCTTGAAATGAAAGTAACGTTCAAATATAAAACAAATTAAAATTGAGATAACATAAAAGAGATTGAACGTAAAACATGGATTGTCACGGAACGTAACATAAGACTGTTCCAAAGTAAATCGAAGTCCTTTGCGAATTAAGGAAACATGTTTTGGCCTAATAGACAAATACTCTCATCGAGGAGCGACTAACGATATTTGTCCTTCCAGTTACTACACGTCCTTAATCGATTGGGAAATCGAAACTTTGGCGAGATTGAAAATTGAAGAGTGGGACTAGTTAGCAAGATGCGAGTTTCACCTCTAACTTGATAACATCGTACCCTAACGTGGTTGGTGCTTATCAAATAAGGGTCCACTAGAATATGAAATGGAAATTCCCTTCAAGATTTAGATATCACTCCTAACTTGAGGGTAAATTTCGTGCAAAATTCAATGTATAGCTGAGTGAAAGTCATCACCAAATGTGGGAATCACCCCTATTTTGATGAGTCGTTTCGATTGTGTTATAAGAGCGTCTTCAAAGCCTCCAAGTGTGTATTGTGTTAGCCTTAGGAAAGGCATGTATGTTAAAGACCAAAGAGAATAGAGGGAAACAGATAAGATAGAATGGAAGTTGTTTTAAACAACACATAAGGATAAAGCTCCTAAACTATAGACTAGGTAAAAGCATTCCTACTTTTCCTAATTCCCTAAAGTTATGGCTCTGATACCAATCTGGTATCAGAGTATTCCTACTATAGGCTAAGTAAAAGTATGGCAATCTTCCTAATTCCCTATAGTTATGGCTCTGATACCAATTTGTCACACCCCATCCGATGCCGGAAACATCGGGATGAGACGAACAAATCGCTCAAAAACATCATAACACTATTGTGACAATATAATTTAAATCAAATTTCATAATAATACTAAAAGTCATACATTGTTCAACGTAATCAAACATAAGACAATTTCCAAACATAGTTTATTTTCTAGGTGAGTTTCTAGTTCATCCTAGCTTGTTTCTTGATCACTTCGTCTATCAACCTGCAACATGTATTAAAATAAAATCAACAAAAAGTTGGCGAGTATACAAGTTTAATACATAGAATAAAGTAAAATAAAAGTTTAAGTACTCATATCCAACATGAACAACATGATCCAAGTTACTACTTTGCCATTCAATATCGTTCCACATCGTTCAACATCGTTCAACATCGTTCAATATCGTTCAAATATCGTTCAAATATCGTTCAATCGTTCAAATATCGTTCAACTTCACAATACCCCAAGACTCAAGGGCATTGAGATTAACACGTTCAACTTGCATAGCATATGAGATTAACAAGCATCAAATTGTTTCATGTTTAAATGTGGACAGAGTGTGATAAAAACAAGATTCATGCGTTGCGTGTTTTTGTATACAATACATGTTGCACCCAAAAGTGTTAAAAGTAAAAATGGGATCGAGTATACTCACAGTTTTGCGTAGGAAATACACGTAAACCGCGAGCGGAGGTGATGGATTCTTGAGATTACCAACTCTGCGTATGAAGATTCCTTAAAAAAAATCAAGCGCGAGGAAGGATTGGAAAGCCGAACGCACGAGAATGATTACCCTAAATAGGAAATATGCGAACGTTCTGATTATTTATAAGTTAAATAATTAATAATTTAAATATTGTATTTTATCTAAATATTACCCATTAATATATAATAAAAATTTGTAAGGAATTGGTTACTTGTAATAAAAGTAAAATTCTAAAAGAGATAATGAACACAAAACAGTTTCATCAAAGTTCAGTTTTGAATGTAAAAATAAGAGTCAGAGGTCGGGTCGAACCCGTGACCTCTGGTCCTGTTACAAAGTCTCACAACCGTTATCCAAAGTGTCAGTTGTGAATTAACTTGATTCTGATTTCATTCATACACGAGTTAACAGGGTCATCTTCTTTGTTTACGAGTCAGTCGAATAGAACAACAAACTAAACAAAACTCACAATTTCTGATATAGTTCCTTTTAGTTTTTCATCTAATGTTGTACCAGTTTATATAACTAAAAGAACGAAACGAAAGGATTATACCGAAACAGAGGATGATGTGATATCGTTGCGGACTTCGGGTGGCTCCGGTGAACTCCGGTGATGACTAGCTTCCACCGGCAATTGTGCAACTGATTCGAGAAGTGTTGTAGTGGTGTGAGGATTTCCCCGGTGACTCGGTTTGCTCCGACGATGTTTCGAAGCTTCCGACGACTTGATATTGTAACAGAGAGATGAGAGGGTGTCGAGTTGTGTGTGAGCGATGTAACGATCACAGGAGCCAAGTGTTTCAATTTATAGGCGAAGAGGTGGGTTTATTCTCGGTCACCATAAAGAATCCGATCCTAGAATTTCGCTCGTTCACGCGTTTACAATTTTTCAAAGGGGCTAAACATGGAAACTTTTCTAGATTAGTGTTATCTCTATAAGTCAGGGACAATCAAGCGAAAAATCAGAAAACAAAAAGGAAGAAAGGAACTAAACAACCATAATCTCGCTGGCAATGTTTTTGGTGGCAAATTTGTAAAGGATATTCAAATGTATTGTATGTATAAATGTTAAACATTCCTAAATTAACTCGATGTCAAGACCTGGATGGAGCGGTTGTTGTGTTGTATGGTGAACGGGTGAACCCGGGTTCGAGTCCCGCGGCTCACCTTTTTATTCTTTATTTTGTTTCAGAAGTTCCAAACGTTACACTTAGACCCCTCCACTTATACTAACGATACTAACTTGATTTAACTAACTAGGTTACTTACATAACCTCAATCTAACTTGAAATCTAACGGGACTAACTTGTTTGTTTATAAATCATATTCATGATTATTTATATCAAGATTAAAAGATCCTTTTAACGAAACTTTCAAGTTTCGAGGATAAGGATCCGCATCTCGTGTATCAAGCGTCAAAGTGAAATAAAGGATCAAGAATCTCATTGTTTCATCAATTTAACTAGTATCGGGTGTCTTTTGATCAAGAGTCTAAGAATAATATATCATTCAAAATGCGTATTTGATTACAGTCGCACATAAGTCTAACATGAATACACGAACATGAAAAAAAAAAATAACTTTGTTTTCATTATGATCAATAGTCTCGAATTACAATTGGAAAGAAAATAGATTACAACAAGTGTCTAAAAATGAAAAGTACAACTTGACTTGCTAAAATAAGAAAGTACAAAAATGCGGAGCGTTACAGTCTCCCCTACTTTACGAGATTTCGTCCTCGAAATCTAAGAGGAAGGACTGAACGAAGAGTAAATGTGATAGTCGATCGATAGGAAACAATAACAAAATATAAAAGCAACTGTGATGGACTTGCCATCAGGAATTTTGACATAGGTTCAAAATTAACAAATACAATGCTTTACGCGAGGACAGAGGTAATAAGGTTGTTAACGAAAAAGCGTACCATCAGTGACTTCGTTGTCGTCTTGGGCTTGCTGTCGTTCTTGATTCCATAGAGTACATTGTGGGCGAAGGTGCGTAGTATCCCCACACTTAAAACAGGCTCTAACTTTGTTTGCAGGGTTAGTGAGACAATAAGTGGTATCGTGGCTAAAACGGTTACAAATAGTGCAATGGCGGCAATTTGAGTTGGTAGGGTGATGACGGTTGCAGGTGGTACACTTGGGATGAATTCCAGCGTATGGTTTTCTTGTGTTCTCTGGTGTAACAGGGTTTGGGTTAGCAACAGGTTCAATCGCGTTGCAGCCAGGGTCTTGAAACTTGCGTTTCTTACCCTCGCCACTACTTGATTGTTGGATGATTTGGTTGGCTATCTTAGAGGAGCTGGTAGGGGTTGCAATTTGTTTATCACGAACACGATTGTTGTTTAGGCTAGCTGCGAGGCAATAGACAACCACGATGTTGTCAAGTTTGGCTGCCTCAATGGTGTCACGCATGTTAGGGGGTAACCCATTAATGTACTTCCTGATCATACGATTAGTGGTCAACACGAGGTGTGGTACTATGATACTTAACTGTTTAAAATGGGTGGTATAGGCTAGGTTGTCGTCACCGATTTGCTTGAGGGCCCAAAATTCTTCCTCAAGCTTTTGTTGTTCGTGAGGAGGGCAAAATTCCTCCATCATGAGTTGTTTCACTTCCTCCCAAGGCAGTCCATAAGCTACTTCATTTGAGCGAATGTTTCTTTCGTTAGTCCACCATTCCAAGGAAACGTGTTTTGGCCTAATAGACAAATACTCTCATCGAGGAGGGACTAACGATATTTGTCCTTCCAGTTACTACACGTCCTTAATCGATTGGGAAATCGAAACTTTGGCGAGATTGAAAATTGAAGAGTGGGACTAGTTAGCAAGATGCGAGTTTCACCTCTAACTTGATAACATCGTACCCTAACATGGTTGGTGCTTATCAAAAGATAAGGGTCCACTAGAATATGAAATGGAAATTCCCTTCAAGATTTAGATATCACTCCTAACTTGAGGGTAAATTTCGTACAAAATTCAAAGTATAGCTGAGTGAAAGTCATCACCAAATGTGGGAATCACCCCTATTTTGATGAGACGTTTCGATTGTGTTATAAGAGCGTCTTCAAAGCCTCCAAGTGGGTATTGTGTTAGCCTTAGGAAAGGCATGTATGTTAAAAGACCAAAGAGAATAGAGGGAAACAGATAAGATAGAATGGAGGTTGTTTTAAACAACACATAAGGATAAAGCTCCTAAACTATAGACTAGGTAAAAGCATTCCTACTTTTCCTAATTCCCTATAGTTATGGCTCTGATACCAATCTGGTATCAGAGTATTCCTACTATAGGCTAGGTAAAAGTATGGCAATCTTCCTAATTCCCTATAGTTATTGTCACACCCCGACCACGTAGGACAACAAACCGTGGCGGAAACGCCGGGGAGTATTGCAACAGAAGCTATTGTTTCACAACCATGGATACAAAATAGTTTTGTTTTATTGATAAAATTAAATATTACATTGCGTTAACACATAGAACAAACAAGTTTTATATCGTCTATCATAGTTATTATGTCACTAAGGCCTTGTCCAGATCCTACGTGATGCATGCATCCTAGAAATTAATCAAGCATCAACACCTGAAACATATGTAAAAACTTAGTCAGCAAAGAAATGCTGGCGAGTACATAGGTTTTATAATAGTATCGGAATCATGGCTCGTTTATATGTTGCAGTACTTTATTAGACTACAAGAGTCAAAATACAAACCTTGTTTTGGAAAGTGTATTGCAACATAATTATCCAACTCAAATCAAGTGGGTTATAGTTTGTAAAATCCCATAGCCATGCTTCTTAACCCAAAAACATTTGTTTTAGAAAACCAACTTGTAAAACATCTTGTAAAAACTTGTTAAAAACTCGTATGGTTAATACCTTTTAGAAAAGATCGTTGTGTGACATTGTTTCAAAATCGTTTACCCAAGTGAACTAAATAACGCCACGGTATGTAATATGTTGAAAACACTTATATACAGGAAGTACCAGCGGCGTATCCACCATGCTTTCATCACATTACACTCGTCCCGTTATCTAAACACTAACCAAAAACCAATCGTTTACCCAAATCGTTTAACTTGCTAAAATCGTTTCAAAATCGTTAACTCGTTTAAAAATCGTTTAAATCATCCTCGTTTTAATTTGTGAAAAACTATTCATGGTCGTCTTGCTAACAACATTCAAACCTTCGTGACTCGATCACCTCGCTTCTCGCTTCTCGAATTAACAAACCACCAAAGGGTAAGTTAATGAACATCAGATTCAGTCACTACCCACAACCCCCACACATAACCATGGGTGTAGTAAAGTAACAGGATTTGTCAGATCCTATGGTACCATAACCTAATACTGGTCGGTTGGGCCAAAATTAATGAGTGTCATTTGTTATGTAACTATAACCATCAAGTTTTGTTCACATTATTGAAATCGTTATTAGTTTAGTAAAAGTCGTTTTAATCGTTTTTGAAATCATCGTTTAAACCTTGAAAACATTTCGTACATATGAATCACCCCAAAACATTTAAAAACAGTAAAATAGGGGAACTATGTACTCACATGTAGTGCAAAGTATCCTCAATCAATAGAACTTCAACAAACTCAAGTAAACCAGAGAAATCAAGTAGCACCTAGTAATCGAACCACTAGTCAAACAATAGACGCCTAAATCGGACGATCGGACAGAATGAGGTCTTGTAAACCAAATGAGTGTTGGAACACATGTGATATGGTTTAACAAAGCCTACATCCTAAATTGAAACCTAACCTAAGTGCTTTCGACCCATCGCGACCTATTAAGGTAGCTTACGCTACTTTAACGCGTCGTGCGCGCAATGCGCGTTTGAGACGTCTAACTAGTCTTATGACAAGTATTATATGCCCATACATGTTTAATTATGTTATATAATCAGTTACGTGACAAAATTTTAGGTTACATATGCTTAATTACCAATTATGTATGAAAAGGGTATTTTGGTAATTTACCAAAGGCATATAAACTACTTATCATGCGACTAATCAAACCTAAGTGACCATAAGGTATAACCTCGGAAGGTTATTCCCTACGCTACTATGGTCACTAAACATGTTTGGTCGGATCCTAATGATCGACCAAACGGGTCGTGTTCGAAAGTCTAAGCGGGTGTTTAGTCCGCTTGACTTACGACTCTACACAAGCACTAATCTAAAAAAGTGACGAGCTAAACATGTAGAAACATGTTTACTTAAGTTAGAAAACGGGTTTTGATATCAAAACAAATGGTTTTGATACCCTAGAGTAGTTTGGTTACAAAATACGCGTAAATACGCATTTTGGCCGAAACTACGACTCGTCACTAAGCCTAGATAACGTGGTAATCAGTAGGTATAGTCACTAGGGACTATAACCATCGTGATTACGCTCACGTTATGAAGTTCAAACGAACTTTGCATTGACCATAAACTGGTCAAAGCAGAAAGTCAAACGCAGTTTGACTTTAACGATAAAAACGAATGAAAGAACGAAAGAATACTTACAGAAGGTCCCCGCAAGCTCTTGATCCGATTTACTCTCAGGTATGAAGCATAAACTTCAAATTAGAGAGCCAAAATCAGATCAAGTGTGCTTTTGGGAGGAAGTGGGGGTGGGTATTTATAGGAATTCAAGAACCGTTAAGATCGTTCATCCAAAACTGAGCTTTGATCTGGACCTTACATGTGTGCCCATGGTTTTCTAAAACCATGGGAGCCCCTAATATGAGTCATAATAGACTAGGTTCATTGAATACCAGCCCATGGTTTTGCAAAACCATGGGTTAAAACCATCAACACTTCAAAATGGACTAGGTTCATTGAATCTGGTCAGAAATTTCAAAAATGGTCCCTGCACTTGTAAAACTTGATTTTTTTTTTTGCATTTTTAAGCCCCGTTAACCACATTTCAAGGCTCTAAAATAAATTTAAAGTATAGGGAACTCAAAACATGCTCAAAAATATCTCAGATGTCGGTTCGTTTGGTCGTATGGTTGCGTTATTCGCTTAATTACGACGGAAGTCGTAACGAACGCAAAAACGATCCAAATTAAGCGACGAATGGAATTTTATCATGCCAAAAACTAAATAAAATATTTTAATGCTTACATAAATTTTTGGATGTCCGGATATATTCAGAACGTAAGATATGCGCAAAAATGCAAACTTGTGCACTTTTTGACGCTTTTAGTCCCTATTGATCAATAAAGCTTATTTTAGCATACCGAACCCCTCAAAGCCTATTTCTAAGCTATGTAAAGGTTATTTAGGGTATGTTTAACTTATGATCAAGTTCCTGAATGTTCGTTACTATACAAATCGGTATAGTTTCGCAGTTTGACACAAATAGTCCATGCGATCAAACAAACTTGATTTCAACACACCAAACCATCCAAAACTTATTTCTAAGTTATGTAGAGGTTATTTAAGGTATGTTAAACCTATTTCACTATTCCGGAGTGTTTGTTGCATTAAACTGGTTATATTTACGCATCAGATCGCGTATAACCTTCCAGAAAGTGATTTAAAACTTGAAATCGGATTTGAGTCAAATTGAAAAATCACCAAACACAAATACACACATAATAACATCAAAACACATATAATAACACCAAAGCACATTGTTTTATTAATAATCATCATTATTTTACATTGAACCACGACTATAGAACACAGTTATCACAGTTATGGCTCTGATACCAATCTGTCACACCCCAACCGATGGCGGAAACACTGGGATGAGACGAACAAATCGCTCAAAAATCATAACAATATTGTGACGATATAATTTAAATCAAATTTCATAATAATACTAAAATTCATACATTGTTCAACGTAATCAAACATAAGACAATTTCCAAACATAGTTTATTTTCTAGGTGAGTTTCTAGTTCATCCTAGCTTGTTTCTTAATCACTTCGTCTATCAACCTGCAACATGTATTAAAATAACATCAACAAAAAGTTGGCAAGTATACAAGTTTCATACATAGCATAAAGTAGAATAAAAGTTTAAGTACTCATATCCAACATGAACAACATGATCCAAGTTACTACTTTGCCATTCAATATCGTTCCACATCGTTCAACATCGTTCAGTATCGTTCAATATCGTTCAAATATTGTTCAAATATCGTTCAAATATCGTTCAACTTCACAATACCCCAAGACTCAAGGGCATTGAGATTAACACGTTCAACTTGCATAACATACGAGATTAACAAGCATCAAATTGTTTCATGTTTAAATGTGGACAGAGTGTGATAAAAACAAGATTCATGCGTTGCGTGTTTTTGTATACAATACATGTTGCACCCAAAAGTGTTAAAAGTAAAAATGGGATCGAGTATACTCACAGTTATGCATAGGAAATACACGTAAACCGCGAGCGGAGTTGATGGATTCTTGAGATTACCAACTTTGCGTATGAAGATTCCTTAAAAAAAATCAAGCGCGAGGAAGGATTGGAAAGCCGAACGCACGAGAATGATTACCCTAAATAGGAAATATGCGAACGTTCTAATTATTTATAAGTTAAATAATTAATAATTTAAATATTGTATTTTATCTAAATATTACCCATTAATATATAATAAAAAACTTGTAAGGAATTGGTTACTTGTAATAAAAGCAAAATTCTAAAAGAGATAATGAACACAAAACAGTTTCATCAAAGTTCAATTTTGAATGTAAAAATAAGAGTCAGAGGTCGGGTCGAACCCGTGACCTCTGGTCCTGTTACAAAGTCTCACAACCGTTATCCAAAGTGTCAGTTGTGAATTAACTTGATTCTGATTTCATTCATACACGAGTTAACAGGGTCATCTTCTTTGTTTACGAGCCAGTCGAACAGAACAACAAACAAAATAAAACTCACAATTTCTGATATAGTTCCTTTTAGTTTTTCATCTAATGTTGTACCAGTTTATATAACTAAAAGAACGAAACGAAAGGAATATACCGAAACAGAGGATGATGTGATACCGTTGCGGACTTCGGGCGGCTCCGGTGAACTCCGGTGATGACTAGCTTCCTCCGGCAATTGTGCAAATGATTCGAGAAGTGTTGTAGTGGTGTGAGGATTTCTCCGGCGACTCGGTTTGCTCCGACGATGTTTCAAAACTTCCGGCGACTTGATATTGTAACAGAGAGATGAGAGGGTGTCGAGTTGTGTGTGAGCGATGTAACGATCACAGGAGCCAAGTGTTTCAATTTATAGGCGAAGAGGTGGGTTTATTCTCGGTCACCATAAAGAATTCGATCCGAGAATTCGCGTGTTGACGCGTTTACAGTTTGTCAAAGGGGCTAAACATGGAAACTTTTCTAGATTAGTGTTATCTCTATATGTCAGGGACAATCAAGCAAAAAACAGAAAACAAAAAGGAAGAAAGGAACTAAACAACCATAATCTCGCTGACAATGTTTTTGGCGACAAATTTTTAAAGGATATTCAAATGTATTGTATGTATAAATGTTAAACATTCCTAAATTAACTCGATGTCAAGACCTGGATGGAGCGGTTATTGTGTTGTATGGTGAACGGGTGAACCCGGGTTCGAGTCCCGCGGCTCACCTTTTTATTCTTTACTTTGTTTCAGAAGTTCCAAACATTACACTTAGATCCCTCCACTTATACTAACGATACTAACTTGATTTAACTAACTAGGTTACTTACATAACCTCAATCTAACTTGAAGTCTAACGGGACTAACTTGTTTGTTTATAAATCATATTCATGATTATTTATATCAAGATTAAAAGATCATTTTAACGAAACTTTCAAGTTTCAAGGATAAGGATCCGAATCTCGTGTATCAAGCGTCAAAGTGAAATAAAGGATCAAGAATCTCATTGTTTCATCAGTTTAACTAGTATCGGGTGCCGTTTAATCAAGAGTCTAAGAATAATATATCGTTCAAAATGCGTATTTGATTTCAGTCACACATAAGTCTAACATGAATACACGAACATGATAAAAAAATAACTGTGTTTCCATTATGATCAATAGTCTCGAATTACAATTTGAACGAAAATAGATTACAACGAGTCTCTAAAAATGAAAAGTACAACTTGACTTGCTAAAATAAGAAAGTACAAAAATGCGAAGCGTTACACTTTACACCACGTCTCCGGTTCTCCAGTCATCTGCTCCGGTCACTACCGCCACCGTTCACCATCACTGCAACTACATCACCATAATCATCACTTCCAACTTCATCATTTATCAACCTGCAACTCTGGCCAGAACCTGCAACAACCTCCACCTTCTTCATCTGATATGTCCAATCATCATCTCTGTTGTTCTCCGTCCGTTCCTTCACCGTCTTTTCACCGTCACCGGTCATCTTCATTGCCGACCACCGCCATTTTCGATCGCCTTTTCACCTACGTCGTTCATTATCTCCGTTCCATCGTTCATCATTGACTTCCTTCGCACTTTTTTTTACGACGGCTGGTAGTAATTTTAGGGTTTAAGAAACTTATTCACGAAGAAGACTGATACGACTTTTGAATTTGTCGTTTAAGGTTTTATTACAATATGACTTCCATCACGAAGAAGACTAATACGGCTGGTAGCGGTGGTGATGGAGTTCCGGTGAGATGCCGGTGCCGGAGAGTAGGTAGCGGTGGTGATGGAAGAGATGCGACGGTGAGTGTGAGGTGTGCGGAGAGAGATGGTTCTAGAGAGAGAAAGTAGAGTGGAGTTAGTTGAAGGAAGGTGGAGAGTTTGAGAAGAAGATGTGTTTGAGGAAAGGGTAAATTGGTCATTTCACACCCACTTAACAGAGAAAACAAACTGAAGTTAGACCCAGGGACTATTCGAGAACAAAAAATGAAAAGTTGGGGACTATTGAGGTAATTTTAGAAAGTTAGGGACTAAAGGTGAAAAAGGCGAAACCACAGGGACTATCCGAGCATTTTTCTCTAACAAAAACTAATTAATGGACCAATCAAAACTCATAACCATAATAATAGTTACATCCATTCACCAAATCAAAATTAAATTCATATATTAATATATTGAAAATTTCTCAGTAACCTTGCGGATCATTTACCGGCAATTTCATAAAACATCATCCCAAAATCAATAAAATTTTGTAAATTAAAAGCAAATAATGATTTAGAATTTGTAATGTCTCTTTGAAACCCCAACAACGTAATTCGTTGTGTAAAATTTAGAACAATAGTAAAAGACTATTTATGTAAATGTAATGTGTCACACCCCAACCGATGGCGGAATCATCGGGGCGCGGCACTAGGCGAATCAGATTGCTCAAGAGAATCCATAATAACTATATTGCGATAATATTTATTACATTTGTCATCCCATACTAACAAACAATACAATCACGTAAGTTATCACAGATTTCCTGTCCTCTCGAACAATTCAAATCCGGCAACCTAGATTTTAGACTTCCTAGCTTGATTTGATGTAGACTTCGACTAATCCTGCAACATACGTTAAAATATTGTCAATACGAAAGTATTAGCGAGTATACAGGTTTGATATGTAATAGAATAATAGATTAAAAGTGCTGCGAATTTCCATATGCATAAACGTAATACACGACATATATACTCACAAAACTGATACTACCAGCTAAGTCCTCGATGCTCGACTCTTCGATGACATAACTAGACCCCGTCGGGCGCAATAGTACTATACTAGTCGTGGTGGGACGTCACGAGTATAAGTCCTAGCATACATGCAACTAGCATCACGTATATCTATGCAAACAGTTATTCGCAAGTGATAAATTGACAATTTGAATTATTCGTTTGATAAGTTCGATTAATAAGGAACGTATGTTACACCCAAAATTCGATAAAAGGGGTCAAGTATACTCACAGTGCGTATTCGGTTGGTTTGACGAGATGATGCCTGAGAATGTCCTGAATTCAGACTAATTACTTGAGTATTGGGTTACGCGTTAAACGGTATCGAATTACATGAATTTGGACGAAAATTGGATTGCAACTGGCCCTTTCGGATGGACCGCTCGATCGGCCGGGCTGCTCGGTCGAGTGGGCCGTTCGATCGAGTGGGCCGTTCGATCGAGTGGGCCGTTCGATCGGCTGGTCCAGCCGACCGGCTGGGCCGCTCGATCGGCCAGCCTGTCCAGCTGTTTTTCGACGATTTGCGCGTGTTCTTTGGTAGTTTTGGTCGAGACGTTGTTGTGACGTGTTGAACAACTGAAATTCCATCAATTCCGACCTGTTCTATCGGCCGGGAATCACCCCGTTCCATCAGAACTGGCCGTTCTTGGCGGGTTTTCCGTGTTTAACCCGAAATTGGTCGTCTCTTCAGTAGGAATCAGATCTCTGACCAACACGACACTAAGAATGAGTAGAAGGTCGGTCTAAGCTCCGTTTCTACCATTTTTGTGTATAGATCTGATGTGAAAACCTTGATTATCCTCATGGAGTTTCTTAGATCTGAGTTGTTCTTGGTGGAATGAGGCCAACATTTGAAGTTCATAAGAACTTCATGATGACATCACTCTAGAACATCTCAAATCTGTAACTTCTTGATTGGAAAACATAGATTTAGACGAGATTTACGTAAAATCATATGGAAACCATTCGGATCTGAGTTGTTCTTCATGGGATGACATCACTCTTGAAGAACTCCATGGTGACATCACCCTAGAACACTCCAAATCCATTGATTTCACGGTTAAAAGTTGAGATTTGAAAGGTAGAATGATGAAGAAATGCGTATAGGTCAAAGAAGTACAAGATCTGGGTTGAAAACTTACAAGAATCGGGAGAAATCGAGAGAAAAGTGGTCAAGAACGTCCTGGTTGAGCAGCAACAGTAACAACAAGTGTTTGGAGGGTGAATGGGGTATTTATAGGCAAGAGGGAAGGAAGAAGGAGGAGAGGTGGCCTGGATCGGATGGCCCATTCGATCGGCCGGTCCAGCCGATCGGCTGGCCCGTTCGATCAGCCGGCCCAGCCGAATGGCTGGCCTGTCCGATCGGCCGGTCCAGCCGATCGGCTGGCCCGTCCGATCGGCCGGCCCAGCCGATCGGCTGGCCCGTCCGATCGGCCGGCCCAGCCGATCGGCTGGCCCGTTCGATCGGCCGGCCCAGCCGTTCGGCTGGCCCGTTCGATCGACTGGCCCAGCCGTTTGGCTGGCCCGTCCGTACGGAAGCCTTTCGATCCTCGTTTTTGGTGCGTTGCGATAGTTTAGGCCACGTTTTCATATATTTATTGTATTATTTATTTATTTATTTATTATAATTAATCACAGAAAGGGTCGCATATACGCATCTATATATCCAATATTCGGTGCGATGATCGAGTTACGCATGCCTTCGAGTGCGTTCTTCGATGTGATGTGCCACAATGATTATCGGGGCACTACTTGCTCGTGTTGCCGTCATCGTCATGATGGCTGGAGACATGGTACTCACCCGATAGTCTTTGTTAGCGTTGCTTGTTTACGTTTTGACACCTCGCCGTTATCGAGGATGGTAGATTAAGCCCTCACTCAACATCATCGTGAGTGTTATAATTTATGAAAATGGGTTTGTAATAGCGATAGAATATGCGCAATTATTCGATTATACTTCAATTTAGCGACATATCTGATATAGTTACATTATGATCCGAATCTCTGGTGCTAGGCGTAACGAGTGTATCGAGTAGTAACAACGCACGAAAGTGCGGGTTGTTATAGTCTCCCCTGCTTTAGGAAATTTCGTCCCGAAATTAATCCATTAGTAGGGTTGTAAAAGTTGATGCGAATGAGAGTAGCGATTAAAAGCGTCTAGATAAGCGAGCGATCGATTAAGATTCGACGAGTGAGTGCGGTGAGAGGATACGATTCGAATACCCAAAAGCGATAACACACACACATGAGCGATTCCATAACGTTTTAAACCATTGAAAAGTCGATGAAGTAGGAGAACATGTTTATGAAAATCTCTTCGCACCGTAGCGTTAATGGTGTTGATGTCCACCTCTAGCGTTATAAGAAGGCTTTTTGTTAATTTAATAAAAGATTTCGAGTCACATAGTTTAAAAGAATTTAATGGTAAAAGTAGTTTTGGGAGAAGAAACTCTCCTATACGTAGGTTCGAGCTGAAACTCGGTTGCTGAACCATCGTTTTCGGAAAGATTTCTTTTTGACATTGCAAAAGTTTTAAGGAAAACTGGGCTTATGAAACGTCCATTGGGCACGGAGCTAAACTGATTCGATGTTTTCTCCATGTTATAGGGAAATTTCACTTGTTCAACGATTTTAACAAAATTTTTATAAAAACGGGTTTTTCTTAAGCAGTACGGAAAAATAATTTACATCGAGCCCCACGTGGCACTTTCCCAAGAAAGTTTGTTAATATGATTAAAACACTTATATATAGGAAGTACCAGCGGCGTATCCACCATGTTTTACCCATATTACCTCTGTTTCGTGAGGCGGTGTCACGCGTGCCGATAAGACACGGATAGAATTTCGATCCCTCGGTCCAAGCGATAGGGTGCTAGACCGCGTCGTGAATGGGGGCGAGTTGGATGCAAGCAAGACATAGATAGCGAATGCGAGTAGTTCGATCCTACGAAACATTGATATGGCACACTGGGTTAGACGACGATTGATAAGCGATGGCGAATGACGCGATTTTGATTCGACTAGATGCGATTTCGATCTGTTCCACATAAAACCCACATGGCATGTTTCCACGAGAGTTGCTAATATATAAAACACCACGTTTCCCATATTAGTTTTCTCTCGTGAAGCGATGTCATGTACCCTAATTCTACACAACTGCGATGACTTCCCAGCGATAACCGAATATCGATAGGCAATAGATTCTGATAGTTGATAAGTGACGCTTGTTGCGTTGCGAACGATATAAGATTCGATTGAGTTGAATACACCACAAACAGTAACTAATGGTAGCCCACATGGCCTTTTTCCACGAAAGTCTGCTAATATGGTTGAAACACCACCATGTTTCGACCCTATTAGTTTTGTCTCGTGAAACAAGGTCGTGCGTGCTAATCATAACACAGATAACACGAGTATCGATGAGTGATAGTGACACGCGATGAGAGTATCGAGCTGATGAAATAGGCGCTAAATGCGTTAAAGCGAAAAGCGGCGAGTGATTTTCGATACTCGTCTAGCGATCCACAATAAGCGATCCACACCAAATGATAGAGGTTCACACAATAGTCAATAACCAGCGTTAGAGATTGCGAGATAACACAAGATGCGATTGCAATTTCGAGCCATATATCGAGTGATTTGATTGCGAGATAGATCTAGCAAAACTGCGATTGAGTTACGTTCTAGCTTACGACCAGTCTTGCATTGCTCCAATTGCTCTTCGGGGTGAACTTACCTAAGTCCATCGATGTGTCAATTGTGTTGCGTACGCAGACTTACGAGAAGCCTCGCAGTGATGCGATTTAGTTTTGTTACGCCTTGCGATCGATTTGTAGTGTGTTGAAAATAACCATTATAATATAATAGGTCTAATAACGTCCAACTCCACATGGCACTTTCTTCACGAAGCCTTGGTAGTATGGTAAAGCACCTTGCGTTACCCTTACTACTTATGCCCCGTGCTTTGGTGTCACACTTTGTTGACATGGCCAAGACCCTTGACCATGCTTTTAAACGTTATGGCACCATTAGAACTTCACTACGATCTCCGTGCACTGACCAAAATAATCTAGTGTGCACCCGCGATTAGTTGTTCCTTGCACGTCTATCGTACCTCATTCCAAGAGTGTTGTAAGGGTAAAATACATTATATATAGTACATAGTGCTAGCGTTTAGATGGTGCTCGAGTATAAGAGAAATAGAATCCACATGTGACGATAGATGAAATAAGTTCCACACATGAAAGAAAACGATAGCGATAAGTCGTATTATTACAACAACATTAGAATCAAATTAACGTTGTTGTGGAGGACACCTGCAGAGACTGCGGTTGTTGACGACTTCCTTCAGAGTTGCGGTCCTGCGCGGCAGTGCGGTGTATGATGACCATACCGGTTGCAATTTGTGCAATAGCGACAATTTGCTTCTGGCGGGTGATGATACGTGCACGTGAAACACAGGGGATGAGGCCCATTGTAAGCACGTTTCGGTTGAACTGGGGCTGATCGGAGAGGTTCGGGTTGCGGCAGTCCATTCGTTGACGAGTCTGGGCTCGCGGTCTTTCGTTTGCGGCTAGGTTGAGCTTCCTGAGATGATGCAGTGTCGTTGTCGGATTCGCTTGATGATTTGACGGAGACATTGTCAGAGCAATCCTTAGAAGGACATTCAGAGGAGTTGTCAGTTGAACCATCGACCGATTCGCCAGAGGAATCGTCAAATGAGTTGATGATGATTGCTTGATGAGCTTGTTTGACAGGTTTCTTGGAGAAGAACCCATCCAAGACTCGTTTGCTGTTGATCTCTGCGGCTAAACGGTAGGCTTCTTCGAGGGTAGTAGGTCTCGCAGCTTCGACAAAATCACCCACACTCTCAGGTAAGCCACGGATGTACTTCGCGATGGCTTTCCTTGGAGTGTTAACTTGACTTGGGCAGATTACACTAAACTGTTTGGACTTTGTTGTATAGCCCGCATTGTCACCTTCGGTTTGCTTGATCTCCCAAAATTCGTTTTCTAGTTTCTGGATTTCGTGAGGAGGACAATATTCTTTCTTCATGAGTTCCTTCAGCTCGTCCCATGAGAGGGCATAAGCTGCGGAGATCCCACGTTTGTTGCGTTCGGCGGTCCACCAGTCGAGTGCTCGTGATTGGAATACCCCGGTAGCACAAGTAGTACGGAAACTATCGGGACACCCACTTTGTCGAAGGGTGACTTCGATAGAATCGAGCCACTGGAGCAGTTGGGTTGCACCTTCTTCACCTGTGAATCCCATCGGGTCACAGGCTTTGAAGTGTTTGTAGAGGAAAGTAGATTGCGGCCCTTCCGTCTTAGAGTCCTTCGCGGCTCGAGTATTGCTGAGAGAGTGCACTTGAGCGACAATTTGAGGAATGAGCTTGACCACTTCCTTGGTCACAATCGAGGCAATCCTCTTATCGGCGCTTCGTTTGGCTCTTCTCCTATCTATTCGTTTCGAGATAGAGTTGTTGGAGGGCATCTAGACAGAGAGAGATTTGGAATGAGATTCGATCATAATGATTTCGAGTTTACGATGCGATTGAGCGCGGTCGAAACTTGTAACGTGCAATATAAATAGACTTCACATAGGAGCCACATAGGAGACACGAAACTTCCTAGATTTTCACACAATGTTTTGATTTAGATATGGATAGTAGTAGTTCATACTTACACACACATATTATAGCTTAGAATGCGCGAGGACGCGTTGAGGGAGAGAAAATACGAGAGAAATCGGGCAATTCAGACATTAGTTTTGTTGCGAACATTCGGTCTTCGTTTTGGATTGCGATGGCTGTGCGAGTTGTGTGTTTTGTAAAACAGAGCGAAAAATCGAAATTAAACACATAAACGTAACTAAGTTCATTAAAACGTAAAATCCGGTGAGTCGTAGGCTTAGTAAAGTACTCGAAGTGCCTCGGGTGTTTAGGCGTCGACTACCCAAGGTAACTCAATCATACCCAACAAGTTCGTGCACACGCGTTGACTCTGGAGATTTATACATCCACTGGGATGCAGCTCATGGCATTCATCCTCCAAGTCATCGCGGGGCTCGAGTCGTTGTGATGGTCGAGTCCCTGGTGAGAGCTTTTGAAATCTATTTTAGAGAGTGGAACGGTTCATTAAGCTACGGGTTTTACCCCTGACTTAATAGTTTCGTTCCCAATTGTGGTTGTGCTCATCGAATGAATCCGAGAGCTCCACTAGAAATTCGAAATGGAGGCTTTCGTCGAGGTATGGATGTCACTCCTAACTCGACGAAAGATTCTCGTGCCAGAATAATGCGCTGAGTGAGCAATCCTATCGAGAGTTACTGGTTTTCACTCCTGGTCTCGACCGGATCACTCGGTTGTGAGATGCGAGTATTTTCGAAAACATGTGTATTGTGTCAGCCTTAGGAAAGGCTAAGTAGTATTTCAGCCTTAGGAAAAGCTTCTTTGTGTGAATGTCGTAGTATGCGGGGTTCACACCAAGTCGTAGTTTTTGCTATTTCGATCGAAAGTATCTGGTAGGCGCAATACAAACCCTACTGGGTTCGTACGAGGCAGCCTGTGGGTGCTTAGACTATAGACTAGGTCATTCTCTAAGACGTCGACCCGGACTAGGTCGAGTCTTGCCTAATTCCCTATAGTTATGGCTCTGATACCAATCTGTCACACCCCAACCGATGGCGGAATCATCGGGGCGCGGCACTAGGCGAATCAGATTGCTCAAGAGAATCCATAACAACTATATTGCGATAATATTTATTACATTTGTCATCCCATACTAACAAACAATACAATCACGTAAGTTATCACAGATTTCCTGTCCTCTCGAACAATTCAAATCCGGCAACCTAGATTATAGGTGTGTTTCTAGACTTCCTAGCTTGATTTGATTTAGACTTCGACTAATCCTGCAACATACGTTAAAATATTGTCAATACGAAAGTATTGGCGAGTATACAGGTTTGATATATAATAGAATAATAGATTAAAAGTGCTGCGAATTTCCATATGCATAAACGTAATACACGACATATATACTCACAAAACTGATACTATCAGCTAAGTCCTCGATGCTCGACTCTTTGATGGCATAACTAGACCCCGTCGGGCGCAATAGTACTATACTAGTCGTGGTGGAACGTCACGAGTATAAGTCCTAGCATACATGCAACTAGCATCACGTATATCTATGCAAACAGTTATTCGCAAGTGATAAATTGACAATTTGAATTATTCGTTTGATAAGTTCGATTAATAAGGAACGTATGTTACACCCAAAATTCGATAAAAGGGGTCAAGTATACTCACAGTGCGTATTCGGTTGGTTTGACGAGATGATGCCTGAGAATGTCCTGAATTCAGACTAATTACTTGAGTATTGGGTTACGCGTTAAACGGTATCGAATTACATGAATTTGGACGAAAATTGGATTGCAACTGGCCCATTCGGATGGACCGCTCGATCGGCCGGGCTGCTTGGTCGAGTGGGCCGTTCGATCGAGTGGGCCGTTCGATCGGCTGGTCCAGCCGATCGGCTGGGCCGCTCGATCGGCCAGCCTGTCCAGCTGTTTTTCGACGATTTGCGCGTGTTCTTCGGTAGTTTTGGTCGAGACGTTGTTGTGACGTGTTGAACAACTGAAATTCCATCAATTCCGACCTGTTCTATCAGCCAGGAATCACCCCGTTCCATCATAACTGGCCGTTCTTGGCGGTTTTTCCGTATTTAACCCGAAATTGGTCGTCTCTTCGGTAGGAATCAGATCCCTGACCAACACGACACTAAGAATGAGTAGAAGGTCGGTCTAAGCTCTGTTTCTACCGTTTTTGTGTATAGATCTGATGTGAAAACCTTGATTATCCTCATGGAGTTTCTTAGATCTGAGTTGTTCTTGGTGGAATGAGGTCAACATTTGAAGTTCATAAGAACTTCATGATGACATCACTCTAGAACATCTCAAATCCGTAACTTCTTGATTGGAAAACATAGATTTAGACGAGATTTACGTAAAATCATATGGAAACCATTCGGATCTGAGTTGTTCTTCATGGGATGACATCACTCTTGAAGAACTCCATGGTGACATCACCCTAGAACTCTCCAAATCCGTTGATTTCATGGTTAAAAGTTGATATTTGAAAGGTAGAATGATGAAGGAATGCGTATAGGTCAAAGAAGTACAAGATCTGGGTTAAAAACTTACAAGAATCGGGAGAAATCGAGAGAAAAGTGGTCAAGAACGTCCTGGTCGAGCAGCAACAGTAACAACAAGTGTTTGGAGGGTGAATGGGGTATTTATAGGCAAGAGGGAAGGAAGAAGGAGGAGAGGTGGCCTGGATCGGATGGCCCATTCGATCGGCCAGTCCAACCGATCGGCTGGCCTATCCGATCAGCCGGCCCAGCCGATCGGCTGGCCCGTCCGTACGGAAGCCTTTCGATCCTCGTTTTTGGTGCGTTGCGATAGTTTGGGCCACGTTTTCATATATTTATAGTATTATTTATTTATTTATTATAATTAATCACAGAAAGGGTCGCATATACGCATCTATATATCCAATATTCGGTGCGATGATCGAGTTACGCGTGCCTTCGAGTGCGTTCTTCGATGTGATGTGCCACAATGATTATCGGGGCACTACTTGCTCGTGTTGCCGTCATCGTCATGATGGCTGGAGACATGGTACTCACCCGATAGTCTTTGTTAACGTTGCTTGTTTACGTTTTGACACCTCGCGGTTATCGAGGAGGGTAGATTAAGCCCTCACTCAACATCATCGTGAGTGTTATAATTTATGAAAATGGGTTTGTAATAGCGATACAATACGCGTAATTATTCGATTATACTTCAATTTAGCGACATATCTGATATAGTTACATTATGATCCGAATCTCTGGTGCTAGGCGTAACGAGTGTATCGAGTAGTAACAACGCACGAAAGTGCGGGTTGTTACATAATGAGGTATACATAGGAATATGTTATTATAAACGCTGTTACGCTTAGAATTTTGATGTCGTTATATTTTTACAGAAGGTTTGTTGAAATATGTTTGTTGAAATATATTTTTACAGAAGGTTTGTTGATTATATAATGATCAATTCAAAGGTTTAAAAAAATATCAAGAAAAGCGTAAGTTTATTTTCACGTTTTATCATATCAATAATCGATGAGAAAGGAGAAAATAAAATTAAAACATTTTAGAGTTTTCATACCAGATCAACAATTTTGTCTTTTATCTCTTTCGCCAACGTAGATATGACATGGCGTCTTGTGTTGATACAATCCAACTTCAAAAGCAATTCGTGCTGATAACGTGTTGTGAAACAACTGTCTATTAGTAACCAATATACACGGTAAACATATCAAGTACATAGGACCTCTGTATATAGGCGATGTTAATAATACAAGGGTAAATAAAGAGACGAGAGTTAAGAAACGTGGAGAGTCACCATAAATAATTTATTCATAACATATTGATCATATTATCTATATATTAAAAACTGAAATGAATAAACAGTAACACTACTAAGGGACGAGTAAATAATATCGGGTATCGGTACTGGTATCAAATTTACCAAACCGGGTGTATTTTCAGTACCGGTTTGGCATCGGTATTCATCGGTTTTTACCCTCAAATATCAGTGCCTTACCTGTACCGAACTGTACCGTATCAGGTATATTCGGTACCGGTACCCACTTTTGGGGATTTCGGTAACGGTATTTTCGGTACCGGTTGGTACCGAGCTCATCAAATCCTGTAGGAACGTAGCAATGCAAGTAATTGCACCGCTTAGATTACTTTTCATACACAGAGTAAGTAAACTGTATTTCGTTTGAATGGGGTTTTATATACAACACAACTTATTTTGCTTTTTTTTTTTTGTCTTTTTCTGTAATGAATGAATTGTAGCATGTAAAATTAACTTGGATATTTAGATTATTAATGAGCAAGTCGTATCAAATCCTGTAATCAAACCAGTATCGTGTCGGTACCAAATTTACTATACCAAATCATTTTCGGTACCAATTTGGTACCCACCTTTTGGCGTTTTCAGAATCATTATCTTCGGTTCGACACCGGTCTAGCACCATACCTGTATTTATTGATTTTTACCTTCAAATACCATACCTTATTGCACCGAGCATTTTCGGTGTCGGTACCTAGTTTCGATGATTTTCCGGATCGGTACTTTCGGTGCCGTTACCAGTACCGAGCTCATACATATTTTAACGTGATAACACCGTAATAACTGAACTGAAAACAACCGAATTTCCAACGTGTATGACGTGTGGGTCCTATTATTATATATTAGGTTATTTAAAATCGTTTTTTTAGGACGGAGTGACTATTCTTACCACGTCATTTTTATTTATGTTTTGATATTCGGTATCTGCTTGCCGTTGCTGACACACGTTTTGTAGTCATTGGATCCCCGCCGCAACGCGCGGGCGGAAAATCAACTAGTTGAAATGAAAAAATCGTTTTCTTATTCTATTCTATAGTGTTTACCCTCAATATCTGTAGTTATTCAATTATGAGTAATGATCCATGAACTTAAACTTAACACTTCATTAGCCTATTAGAGTATAATGGAGTGAACATTATTTTTCTTGATGTGTGGATTAATGTCAAGTGTATATTAGATTGATTCATATGGATAAATTCAGGTTGATGTATTATTAGTTGTTGAAGGCTTAACCCGAATTGAGCAGGTCTCACCAGGTTGTCCACGAGAGTGATAAAAAAAACTTTTGAGTCACGTGCGAGACACAAATCCCCCCTATAATATAAACTATTCAATCACATATAAAAAACCGCAATACGACATTTTTGGATTAGATTCGGTGTAGCTTCTGGTTCTGAACACGAAACATTGCAAGAATGGAAATACAATCGCTGATGATGATGATCGAAACCCTCGATAGTTGGTGCCTTGTTCTACGATGTCGTTGGAAGTGGGAAACCCCAATAATTATTTAAGTTTTAGCACCCCAGCCTTGTTATTTTTTTAATTGGATTTGAAATTTGGGCTTAAATGAAGAATTGGGCCAAAATTTTTTTACACAAACATAGATAAAAACATTATAAGCATCTCTATAAAAAAAAGTAAAAAAGAAAATATGTCAAGTCGTTAGTTTTGACTGATTCAAGTTTTTTTACGCCCTGATAAAAAAAAATAGTTATCAGCTGTAAAATTTTACGCCAACGCGTAAAAAAAACTTTTATCACTCAAAACTAACGACTCGGCATTTTTTTTACATTTTTTTACAGATGTGTTTATAATATTTTCATCTACGTTGGTGCAAAAAAATTTGGCCCAACTCGCGCCGGATCAAAAAGTTCTCACGTTTCTCGCAACTCGCAGTGGTTTTCATTTGAACCGAAACCTATATAACAATACTAACTTTTATGTTTGATCATATGAAAATTAGGAATGGCAATGGGCCGGGCCTGGGCCGGGTATTGGTAATCCCAGGCCCGTACCCGGTTATAATTCTTTGTCCCATACCCGGCCCATTACCCGTCGGGTATCAGGCATACCTGTGGGTATCGGGTATACTCGTTAATTTCTTAAAAATACCCGTTAGGATAAATGTGCAATTTTTACTTTGATGTTTATATAAATTACTATTTTAATGACTATAACAAATGAAAATATGATTAATAACTTACATATCATATTCAGACCATATATACTAAACTAAATTAAAACGATTACTTAATTAAGTAATTGTATCAGGACTACCTAACTGCATAAAACATCCACATAATAAAGGGTGATAGCTTCCACATCCAATATACATGCTCAAAAATAAGTTATATGTTCACTAAACACTTGCCACATACATATCCACATATGACCATAGAGAAGGTAATAAGTACATGTACTAAGTTTATATATAAGGAAATCTATAATATGATACTTTCGGGTATTATTCGGGTAAATGAGCCGGGTGTCAGGCGGGTATCACTAAATCTCATACCCGTACCCATACCCGATTTTTTTTCTATTTTTAAGCCCATACCTGGCCAATACCCATTGGGCTTTGGATATACTCGGCCTGTATGTTTCAGGTTTCGAGTATACTCATCGGGCTTGGGCTTTCTTGCGATCCCTAATGAAAAGAAAATACATAATAAAACAAATAAATGTTGCATACTCCTGCCCAAGACGGGCAGACGGGTCACGGGCAGGGGAGACAATGACATTAAGACAGAACCCAATGCTGCTGGCCCATTGGACAATTGTGTTGATAGTCGCTGGTGAACCCCACACTTGTTTTTGTTTAATCTGGTTTGCATTCATCTTCCCTTGAGTTTTAATTAATAATAAAACCAACCCATTTAGTCACTATTAAATATTAATACCGTTTCAGGCGTTTTTATAATATTACTAGTATTAAGCCTCTGTGTTGCAGCATTTGTCATAAAATTGTTTCAAGTAGTAAAATAACATCGAACGAAAAGCAGACGTAAAATCTTTGAACCACGCACGCTCGTTGCAGAGAAATTAAGCGAAACGCAAAACATAGGAAAAATAACTACGTCAATCCGGGACCTGTGCGTTGCGACAAACTTGTCAAACGGAGAAAAGTAGATGTGTTGCGACGGGCCAATCAAACGGGAAAAAATATATGAAAAATGTTGAACCCCACAAGCACGTGGGTGTGCGTTAACTCATAAAATTTAGAGCGAAACTAAAAACTTGAGAAAGATGAAAAGTATGGTGGACCAAATTAAAAATAAAAAAGAATTAGGGTTAAATTGCAAAAGAATAAAAGTTTTGGGTTAGAAATGAAAAAAGAACAAAAAAATCTATACATGAGGTACAACACCATAAATTACAAAAAAAAAAAAAAAATTATCTTGTAAAACTTTAACAAACTCCTATATATTATATATTAATATAGTAAACTCTAGTTAATGGTTAAATACTTATTTAGTATCTATATAATACAAGATATGGTTTCAATTTATTTTTTATTCTTTGATTAGTTTAATATTTGTGAAATAATTCTTTTTAGATTAGTTCAAGAGATATTAATAATTTATTAGATATTAGATTTTGATATTAATAATATATTAGATGATTGAAGAAGAAAATGTCATCTGACATTAATTGAAGTTATTTATTAATTTTAGATAAAGATAAATAATATCTATATATTAGTTATTGGGGAGGTTCATTTGAGAACAAAATTTATTTGAGAAGAGAAAGAACAAATGGTACAATTGTAAAATATTAATTAGTTTTTTCTTTTATCTCATTTATTGCTATTTTTAAGTAATTAGTTATTCATAAAGACTATTATTCTCTACACTACTAAGACCATGCGCAGTGGGCGTTGTTTTTTCAAAATTTTCCTCCAATAACGCCCAATATCGCCCCACTCCCACCCCCTGAGCGTGATTGGGCGTGTTTTTGCAAAAAAAAGCCACTCAGCGACTACGCATGGTATAATTTTTTTGCCTACACACATAAAAAGTTATCTTACACATTTCGAAATTTATTCTACACATATTTAAATTTATCTACACAATTCGTAATTTATCCTACATACCTAATAATTTTTCCTACACTCTAAAATAGTTATTTTATTTTTTTAAAAAATATATATTTTAAAAATAAGTTACAAATTCAATGTAGTTAGCTACTAAAAAGAAAGACTAGAAATTAATGATCTATGTAAGTTTACAAATATATACTTACATTAAAATTAAATACAAATATTAAATAAAGTAAAATGAAGTATTCTTATTGGTTGAAATTTTTTCTTTTTTTTTCTTTTTACAAAAAAAAATTTCTTCTCATTTGAATCGTCCGCATCAGTTATTAATATTAAAAGAAATATATTAAACAAATATACAGAAAATTTATGAGTTTGAAAGAGAGAATTTTATGTGCCATTAATTGGAGTCTTTTATTACAAGTTAGATTAAGTCTAAATGAAGCATGCTTATGGGTTCGCGGTTCAAACCTGACATAAATACAAATACAAATACAAAACAAACCTAAAAAAATTGTTATACACATGAACTAGAATACGATGTGAATACGGCGGTTTGACATGAACGCAATCCAACACTTTTATATTTTTATCTTATTTAATATTTACATACTAAAACTCTATAATTAGAATTTTCAACAAAAAAATACAAATGCATAGGTTATAGGGTGTGGTAATGACTCTTATAGTCACCATGATTCTCTACATCAGCGTCATGTCACCCACTTATAATACATCATCCAAAACCACTACCCTAAAGGTGTGTTCATGACCTAAACCACTATTTTCTTATTTTAATTTATTTTTATGAAAAGGAAAGGAAATATTGAAAAAAGAAAAGGAGTCCCATGGTTGCCATGGTTTAATCCATTAATAGTCCTATGTGGCATTGATGACCCACTCATGCCTCCTACACCCTTTAACCTAAATAATTACATTTAAAATGTAAAGCTTAACGTTTTTCTAAAACTTTGGCATAAAATATCTAATCCCTTTAAATTATGACATACTATGTACTTCCATAAATTTAAAAAAACAAACGGATTAATTAGATCAACAGAGACGGTTCTGCGGATTCAAGTTTCCTGTACGAGCAGAAATAAAGACCCTTAGACCCTAACGAATTATAGAAACTACTTTTTTTTAAACGACAATTAACGATATACCAATAAACATGGGAAAATCTAGGGGTGCTAAACGGGTCGTGTTCGTGGGTTGGCGGGTTCAACCTGACCCGAACCTAAAATTTTACACAAACCCGAACCCGACCTGAACCCGGAAATCGTATCATACATAAGAACCCGAACACGACCCGAAGTTTCGTGGGTTGACCCGAACACGACCCGTTCAACCCGATTTTTTTTTTCTGAAATTAATTTATTAAAATTAAAATTTACTTAAAATAGGCAAATGTATATAATAATATCATATTTAAATTATAAAATCTATGTTAATTTCTCTTTTTAAGTTATAATCATTGCATAAAATACACACCCCATTTAATTTATGACATAAAATATATTGAAAAAAATATAATACAAGATAAATGTGTTAAACGGGTCAACCCGCCAACCCGACCAGGTTGACCCGAACCCGACCCGTTAACCTAAACGGGTTCGCGGGTTCAACCTGAAACTGACCCGAACCCGTTTAGACTAAACCTAAACCCGCGAATTTCGTGTTAGGTTCGTGTCGGGTTTTCGGGTCGTGTCAGAAATTCACGCCCTTAGGAAAATCATACTTCCACATGCTCTTGCTTTTCAACATATTCATACTTCCACGGTCAGTAGATGCATAAACTTATATAAAGCACCGACTCGAGACTTTCTCATTTCTTCATCTAGTTTTCTCTTTTTAACTTTTTTTAAGCACTAGATAGTTATTTAGTAGGCATAATTTCTAAAAATCAAATTAAAAAATCAAGATTATTCAACAAAACACGCAATTCTATCAATTAACAAATAATCAACTGCGGCCAAACATTCAACAAAACACTTAATTTAGGGCTTAACAAAAACACGCAATTTTAACAATTAATCAATTAGTGCTAAACATTCAACAAAACACATCAATTAGGGCTCAACGTTCAACAAAACACTCAATTTATGGCTTAACAAAAACACTCAATTCTAACAATTAACAACTAACATTTAAGGCTAAACTGTAGGAATCAAGAAAGTGGAACAAAAAAACATATCGTGAGGTTCGTGGTAGTTGACGGAGTTTCGTGATGGTAGGTGGCTGGCGATCGACAACCGTTGGCAATGGTGGTAGGTAGGCCTATAAACGAACCAAACGTTCATGAACTTGTTCGGCGGGAAGTTCGTTTATGTTCGTTTATTTAGTAAACGAACGAACACGAACAAAAACAATTGTTCGTTTAATTAAATGAACGAACATGAACACACCTTGTGTTCGTTCATTTATGTTCGTGAACATTCTTTTATGTTTGTTCATTTATGTTCGTGAACGTTCGTTTAAATTTTAATAAATACTTAAATAGTTATATTTATATAAATATTAGGTTTTCTAACTACTTATATAAATATAACTAATTAGTATATCTATGAACCCTTATTTAGATGTGTTTTCGGATGAAATGTAATATATTAGACTTGTTTCTTCAATCATGTTAATTTATGTTTATTCAAAAATATGTTCAGTTAAATTTTTTTATGTTCGTTTATGTTCGTGACTGTTCGTTTAGGCTTTAAACGAACGAACATAAATGAACACGAACATGTCCAATTTCTTAATGAACGACACGAACAAAAAAATGTGTTCGATTATATGTTCGTGTTCGTGTTCGGTTAAAGTTAAATGAACGAACACGAACATGCCTATGTTCGTGTTCGTTCGGTTCGTTTACAGGCCTAGTGGTAGGCGTTGGGCAGTGCACTGGGGATGGGTCGCTAGTCGCGTTTTTGTTGCGTCGCACTTGTTTCTTTCCTTTTTAAATGATGTTAAATGTTATTATTATTAGTATTTGGTTAATGAATCAATAATTTTTATTTGGGCTTATCCAATAAGTTATGAGGTTTTAATGTTTGAAAAAGAGAGCGTGTTTTATATAGAGAACCCAACAAGTTTTTTGGTTTTATACTATATATATAGTGCCCCAAGAAAAAGCGCCCGAGCGGGAGTGCGGCCCGCGCCCACTCCTGGGCCCGCGCCCACTCCTGGGCCCGCCCTATAGATCAACTTGTAAACCCGTCAACTTGACCCGTACGCAATTGTTTAGCTAAACGTGTTTGTGGTTTCGCCCTGAAACTACGCAAACTCATTTAGAATAAAGTCAGACTCACAAATATTTTGTTAGGTTTGTATTGTATTTTCGTGCTTTGTTATTAACTTACATTCTCAATTTACCGTTGATTAAAATTAAACACAATGTATTATATGACGATAAAAAAGGTTTTTTACTTTAAAAAAAAAGTTATCGAGGGCATAATGCACAATTATAGGAATAATCAAGGGGGTCTTTGCAATTGTTAAATTATTAGCAGTGGTGCCCACGCCTCGTCATCTCCAAGGTGGGAGAATTTAGAGTTATAGAAAACGACAGGTGGACGTTTGACCTTTTCTAATAATATTTAAATTTGTTTTTCACTTATTTTAAACCATTAATTTAATTTATATTTTTTTAAGGATTTTTACATATTTCCCCCTCCTAAGCCTTCTTATTACGTATTTCCCCAAACAATAAAATCAATTACATATTTCCCCTCCCTAACTCATATATATTACATATTTCCCCTTTTCATTTAAATGACTCTTATTTATGACTATTTTACCATTAATGAACTATTTAATGAATATTTACATATTTCCCCCTTCTAATATGTAAAATCAATTACATATTTACCCAGATTATGTTATATCACTCCAATTCTTTTACTTGTTACTTTTGTCAAACAATACACACAAAACCATAATACTCATAATAAAAACATAAATTCCGTTCATAATAGATTCCGTTCAAAAAACATAAATTCCGTTCATAATAAAAACATAAATTCCGTCCAATGCAAATTCACCAGAAGATGAAAGCCATGGTTTGGCATCAGGTGTAGCTGTGAGTGATGCACCAACAGATAGAGAACCATTGGTCCATTGTGCAACTACATAATGTAGCAAAATAGTTAGAGAGATGATGAGACATAGTGGGATTAAGGCCATAGGAAATTGCTTGAATAGTTAACGAAATTAGGATTCTTTAAATAATAAACATGATATCTTTTAAGTCATCAACTGCAAAACATAAGTCCACCCATATACAGGATGTCTTTTGTGGGGGCAAAAAAGTCCTTAGCCCGATGACTATGCTTCAGTGTTCTTAATTTCCATGGAATTAACGCTGATGATGATATCCACCAAAATTTATTTGGTTCCATACAGAGAATCTCAAATTCTTATATACCGCAGGAAGCAATATTCAATATTCAATGTGGAATGTTGTGAAGAATAATCGATGAACAGGATCGAACCCGTTATAATCGATGAACAGGATTGAACCAGTTAAAATCGATGAACAGGATCCAACCAGGAGTTATTTGAGGGTAACTAGGTAATTTGAGGGTAACTAGGTAATTTCTCAAAAAAAGGGGAAATATGTAATTGATTTTATGGTTTGGGGAAATACGTAATAAGAATGCTTAGCAGGGGGAAAGATGTAAAAATCCCTTTTTTTATAGAACCTGAAGAAACACACTTCATAATTTTATACCATCTAAATACTCATAATGTGCTTCTCTATTTGGTTAAGGAGTATTCACTGGTGTCATTAGTTTCTAGTTCTCGAACTTAGTTTTAACACTTAGTATTTCTTGTTAAAAAAAATGGTGTAGCTGGACTTGAGTCTTTGTAACAATGTAGCAAAAAAGACCATTTAGGTTTGCAGTGGTCTCGATGGTGGTGATGCGTGATTGTTTTTTCTTTTAATCGCGATGAAAGTTATCAACGACAACAAGCTGTTGGAAGGACTAGGTAGTAGAAGCCTCGTGGTCAAATGAGAATATACGTTTTGTATCAGTGGCGGACCCAGTAATTATTTTTTATGGGTGCGAACGAATGGTTCAACCAAATTTTCAAAGGGTGAAATCAGAATTTTTACCTCAAAAATACATTAATTTTTTTTTCAAAGGAGGGCGCTCTGTTATGTACCTACGTTACCATGATGCCATGCAATCTATCAACACTCATCCATGATCAAAACGTGGCTTGTGGGACTCTGCATGTTTCCATTTAATTTCTCTCTAACTTAATGTTTATGCATGTTATAGTTACCGATTTTTATGTTTCTGGTGGAGTAGTGGGTCAAATTAACTAGGATAGTGGTTCATTAGTTTGGTTATTTGAATGAGCCTATAAATAGGCAAGTTTGTTTATAGTTTAGGCATGAATGAAAATTATAGAGAATTATCTCAAGTCTTGCATCTTGCTAATTTCTTTTGAGCTTGATCCACTCAACGGATTATCTATTAACCGATTGGTACATATCACGCTCACCCACCCAAGCCAAAGCTTGGGTCCGCCCTTGTTTTGTATATATCAAGTATAAAACATTAAAATGTATTAGAAATTTCGTAAATAAAAACAAATGTAAACGAGGATGTTGAAGATGAAGATTTCCTACTCACATAAATGAGAGCAAGAAATATAAAAAGCCATTTAAAACTAATATTAAATAAGTTAGAATCTATGAATGGGTACAAGAAATATCAAGATGAAGTTTTTTACTATTTTTGTTGCTTCACTTTTACTATTGTTTACTTTCATGTCATTACATTTATTATTGTTTTTTTTTCAATATTGTATTATTATAATTAATTTTAAGTATATTTTTAATATACCATTGGGACGTGTCTATTATTATTTACGTCATAAATTTTATTTCAAATCAAGTGGTGAATAGTAATACATAAGTAACTGAAATACAAACGTACATGTTATCAAAACTATCTTATGGTTTAGTTTCTTTTACGAGGTTTTGCCTTATCGGTATTTTAATAATATAATACAATGCTTATAGTATTTTGCATATATCGTTGTGACGTGTTTATTTATATCTACGTTCTGATAAAAGTTTATTTACAATCGAGCATGTCAAATATAGTATTTTTTTTTTGTTTTTTTCCAATAAAATTTAATTTTTCCTTTCTAATGTTTAAAATATAATTAAAGTTTCAAGCATATGAGTTTTTTTGTATTATAAGCTTTATCGAGTGTCGGCACCATACCAGTGTCCCGATGAAGCAAAACGATTCCGAACGAACAATATCAGTACCTGTGTGGGTATGACTGGAACATGTACTAGTATTCGTTTTTATGATTTTCAATCAATGTAAAATATGTGTCGATATACTTTCTGGCATATCACGACTTTATATTTTTGACTGTATACTCCGGTTGTTATCAGTTATTCTTTAATACTGAACATGATCTTTACATAAAAAAAATGAAAACCTGGAAATTATTAGCCACTCAAGCTCCATCTACAATTGAGCAGTAATTACAATATTGCCATCCCAAATGTGTGGACTGGATGAGGGTCATGCCGTAAAGTGCAAAAGTGCTTTGACGTACAAGTTCTTATTGCATGTAGTACAAATTACATCTACATAAAGTACATTAGCTGGAGGATGCAGATTGAAAAAGTACTTTCACTAGACATCAAAACTGAAACATCCGATCCGTTTACGTATAAAAATTAAATAAGTTATAGAAGTTATATTATATATAATATATGTAGTCTAATCGCAAAAAGATAGTAAAGCTTATAAAACTATTGAGCCATTTGCAAGCTGTTTGGGATTGGTTCATTCATTTTTTCAAAACAAACACAATTTAAGCGAGCTCGAGCGGACTTCAAACTCATGTCGAAGATTATTTAATAAAAGACTCGAGTTAAGGGGAACTGCTCGACACGTGGCGAGGGTGAGATCCACAAGCCAATACTCAAAAACTAGGGGTGCAGTGGGGCGTGGCCAACCATGTGGATTTTTTTTGTTTAAACTCTTTATTTTTAACCAACCACAACCCGCCCCATCCCCCCCCCCCCCCCCGGTCAGACAGAATATCCACGCCAAGCGGGGCAACGCCGAGCCGGAGTGGTGTAGCCGACGTTAAACCCCCTTCAACGCCACAACCTACGCCCCATACCCACCAGTATAACTATTGACGTAGCTTGAACGAAAGCTCAATGGGAGCTGGACTCTAAAAATCAAGTCAGTGGGGGCCGGACTTTTAAAAAACCAATATTTTACACTACAAGATTATATTTTTTCGAGAATTTTTCGTAAAACTAACACTACGAAAGCTCAATAAAGCTCCGCCCATGAGGATAACAATATTTATACAATGTATATATTAAATATAAAGTTATATGTAATTATGATAGAGTTAATCCCGAGTCAAATTTGTAACATTACCTACGAGCTAAACTCGAGCCTTCCACACATGGTTTGATTCGATTCGTTAGTTGCTATACAGTTGACTGATATAAAAAAAAATATAAATAAGGGATTGTTTTATAGTCTAAATAGTGTATAATATAATTTAGACTTTTAGTAGAAAGTTGCTATGAGTTAACATCGATTTTTAAATTTCTTTTCCGATTATGACATGGATAAGATGATTGAGTCGTGCACAACAGGTCCAACAATCTGAAATATGATGATTATATCGCGTACAATGTTTAATGATCGTAACTTATGTAACAAGTGTTGATAATTTACAGTTTCCAACAAATATGAAATAATAATTACTTACAATATGAAATAACTTATATATACACCAACAGTGGCGAAGCTTGACCATGAAAACGGGGGTCGAAAACGTATATACCCAAAAATTTCTATAGAACCGAGGGGTCGAAAACGTATATACCAAAAAATTTCTATACGAAAACTACATATATAACACTATTGAGCGAAAAGTTTGGGGGGTCGGATGCCCCTCCTGGCCCCTCTTAAGCTACGCCCTTGTACACGAATATACACTTTTAGCCTTGTGGGTAAACAAGTCAAGCCATTCATAAATTACCCGAGATCACCTCGCTTAAAGGTCGAGCCCTAGGCCCAAAAGTAATCTTGTTTAATAACTGAGCCCAAGCTGGCCTTCACTTATCAAACTCGCGTGTACTTGCACAAAATTATTATTATACATAAATTATGATTAAAATAAACGAATAGTATATGTTACACTATATACAGATCTTTAAAAATAGAGTTTGCAATGAGTCGAACTCTATCTCAAGCATTCGTAAGTTAACCAAGCCAAACTCTAGCTCAGGCTCAACTCGTTAATTACATCCTCGTTTAGACTTTTGAAACTAATCAAACTCAATCCATGAGTCTTAAACTCAAATTTGTGTATTACATGTGATCGACTCAATCCAACTTTTTTTTTTTTTTTTTTTTGTGTTATGATGTCGATAGCTCATGAGCTGCTCAACTCGTAGGGGTGTTCAGAAAAAACCGTAACCAAATAAAAACCGTAAACCGAACCGTAAGCGTAACCAAATAAACCGACCCGAATAACGAATTCGGTTTTCGGTTTGGTTTCTAACCGAAACCGAATTGTGAATATGGTTTTTGGTTCGGTTTATGGATCCACATTTTATTTTATTCGGTTTATTCGGTTTATTTGGATAACCGAATAAACCATTTAACTTAATTAATTATTAAAAAATTATTATATTTTATAAATCATATACAATTTATTAGCCCAAAACACCAAATATAAATCTAAAATCCCAACTCAAAACCACTCTTTAAGTCATCCAATAGTTTCTATGATCTATGTTTCGAAACTTTGTGGTTGTGTCTATTACTACTTTATGGATGTGTTTGTTTTATTTCGCAATGGAACTTTCTTGTATTCATATATTGTTAGGTGTAAATTAGTTGTGATGTTCGGAAGTTGGAACACAAACATAAATATAAATTAGAAAAAAAAGTACTTAAGTACAATTTGGTTAGATTTGGTTTATTTGGTTTCTAACCGAAACCGGTTTCTAACCGAAACCAAACCGAATTGAATTTGGTTTGGGTTGGATCGGTTTGTAAATTCCTTATTTGGTTTGGTTTGGTTTTTGGTTTGGGGTACAAAATTTTGAAAACCGAATAAACCGAATCGAATAAACCAAATAAACCATAAACCAAACCGATGAACACCTCTATCAACTCGTTTACATTCTTAAACCCATAAACCATCATTTTCCTTAAAAATGTGCAAATTTAAAATCAACTAAACTTTAGTACATAGATTGTAAAGTGCACAAACTTAAAGCACCAAATAATAAAAAAAGACAAAAAGGCCCTTAAATTATTTAAAAGTAAGGTGTCGCCACCAGATTCAGGACTCGTGTATTTTAGAAAGTAAAAGCGGTTTAATCAAACAAGTATAAATCCAGTGCATCATACACCACTCTAGAATCTAGTGGACCCCACTAACATCACGTGTCAGTAATCCATCAACTTAGAACACATAACATCCATGCTCCATCCCACACCCAATCCCAAACACTTCTCATCTGAAAGTCTATAAATCATCATCCCTTCACAGCCATAGTTCCTTCCCACAGTCCCTTGATCCTTAACCTAAACATCCCACGCTCATATTAGCACTCACCAACACCTCTTTAACAAATACACACACAATGAGTTCTGATGCGCTAACTTACGCTGGGTATGAAGAGCCTCATTTTCTTGAAGCTTGTACTCTTTGCTCTAAGCCTTTGGGTCACAACAGTGACATATTCATGTACAGGTATAAAATCAAAGTTTACTTTTTTCACCAATACGTGCATCATTGACTTGTACCTCGGGCTGTCTCAGTTGTACCTTGACAAAATTATATTGATTTGAAATTGATATTAAGATTCATGAGAAGGATTATACTTTATGCAAAAAGATTTGTACCTTAGGCATAAAGGGTTGTACATAATGTATACAAGATAGTCAACCAAATGAGTAAACCAACTAGATTCAGCCATGCAGGCTTTTTATAGATTCGTCGTCAGTTTCTGTTATTAAATGCCGTACGCATAAAGGTTGTACTATATGCATCAAGATCTGTACTTTATGTATAAAGATCCGTACCATATGCATGAAAGTCTGGACAAAACAACTGCAGAATTTTTTATGCATAAAGGGTTGTACCTTGGGCATAAAAAGTGGTACGATCTATTTTTATTTTTTTAATAAAGGTTAGTCTTTTTCACTTTCTCAATAATTTGTCAAGGTACCATGAAAGGCCTAACATTTATATTTATATAAAAAAAAGATTCTTTAACCAGATGCATCAAGGGTTGTACGTTATGCATCATAGTTGTACCTTGTGCATCAGGATTTGTACTTTTTGCATCAAGGAGTTTTCTGATGGGTATTTTTGTAATTTGGCAGAGGGAACACACCATTTTGTAGCCAAGAATGCAGGCAAGAACAGATTGAAAATGATGAAGCAAGAGAGAGGAGATGGAAGGTTTCATCCAAGAAATCAGCAGAGACTTCCAACAAGTCTGCAACTGTGCAAACTGGAACTCTTGTTGCATCCAATTAGCCAAATTTTATAAAATATTATGTGAAATTACATAATTACCCCTCTCTGATAAACAATATATGAGGGGAGGGGGGTGTATGGGTAACTTGTAATTTTGTATAGAAGTTAATGGTGGGGTGTCACAATGCTTGATGGCGATGATAAAGGGGAAAAGACATAGATACCCTTTGAGATAAATTTTGGTCTTTTGTTTTTTCCTTTTTTTCTTGTGATGATTTTCTTTTTGGGTTTTTGGGTTTTTGCAACCTTCATGTCTTTGGGTTTTTATGTTCTATAATGAAAATACCCAACTTGATCATGTTTGGAGATATACGGTAAATTTTTAGTAGTGATGGATCTATGACTTTTTTTTACCATGGTGAATTGCTGACATTTAATATATTTTTTGAGTAGTGAAGGATCAATTGTTTTTTTTTTTCCATCATGGTCGGTCTTTTCCGAAGGTTGAATGTTTCTTAACACAACGTCTAATTTTCGGTACGAGTCGGGTCAGGTAACATAATTAATGATAACTTGTGTTATTAGCCGGTAAAATAAAAGCTAAATTGAGGTAATCATAACCATGAAAAAGTTATGAACCATTCTGTAACCATCTAGATGGAATGAATTTGAGGGAATGAAATGCATTATGTAATGGGTGATTTCATTAGCTTGACCAACCAAACATATTTTTTTTCATTCCATTGCAATAGTCCATTCCATTCTGCCTCTCATTCCTGCATACCAAACACTACCTATATCTTTCCAACCCTTTCTGTCATTGATGACCTTCGCTGTTTTGTATGCCTTGGTGACCTTTGTTAGTTAAGTAGGTTACTATTATCTTAAGTAGTGGGGAATCCACACGTTGCGGCGGGGTCGATAATACAGGACGACAACATAATTCTAAGGTTAATTTGACTCTTCCTGAAATAAAACAATTATATATAAAGATCTGACCCGATTTGACACTATTGGTTACAAGTCCGTTTAGTCAATTACGTTAATTATCTAAAAATGACAAATAATGCAAAATTGATACCCATTTCATACCCCATAAAGCATGTGTTTGGCTACAGATTAATCCTCACATGCATAAAGAGCAACACATTAGGTGAGGGGTCTACAAATTTATAAGTAGTTTGGAAGTAATCTTGCAAAAGATTTCAAAAATTTTGTAGCACCTCGACCCGATTACAGCGGACATGTGGTAATTTAAAGTAATTATTAACCATTTCATTGAAGTCTTAAATCTCTAAAATGTATTAAACTATACAATGGTCTATCAAATTTAATGGTCATAAGTCTCTAACGTTGGCGAATTAAAGTAAACAAGCTTTTTATCCTCCATGATCTAAACTTTTATTTTTTGCACTCACCACACGTTTCCCCGATTCCTAAAAGTACATGCTTAACAATAAGAAGAAACATAGATTAACTTAATTATCCATAATCCAATCATAATCAAAATAAGTAAAATACTATATGAAGATGCCAACCACATCTGTCGTACTTTTGAATACCATTTTATGTAAGCTTCTCGCATTCTCACAGTGTATTAATTACTACCTACTTTACATATATATAATATGGATAATTTAAAATTTACATATTCAATGAATCTCATCATTAGTTTGGTTTTTATGGGCCTTTTACTAAGTGATGGTTCTATACTTATGTAATGTTTTATTCTTTATCATTTTGCTACAATATCTTGTTTTCCATATTAATACAGTTTAATAAATTATATATGAAAAAAAAAAAAAAAAGTGCTTGTCGAATAACGATTTAGTATAGGTACCTTGTGTTGAGAAGAAACGTCCATAGACTGAGTATAGAATCACCAAAGATTCTCGAACAACAAGTCAGTGGGTATGGAACGTGAACAATGGTTGTGGATGTGTTCGCTTCTGTAACAAAACCGGAGCGCATATTTAAGTGCTAAGATCAGTTACGCTCGTCCACCATTTAATGGATATATCAACACCGTCAGTTACAATCCGAAAGAGGCTGTTTGGAATTTGAAAAGGAGGTCACGAAAAACGGTTACAATCTTCATTTATGGTGAGTAGGTTCATTTGAATTTTATGAGTTTAGAGTTGAGTACATTTATTCAAAGTTCAAATCATTTGCATCGATCACTTATTTTATTTTTACTTTTTATCTCTTTTATATAACAAAGAGAAGGATGGGCAAAGTAGAGAGCAAAGAGTAGAAATAGAAAAAAAGGGAAAAAATATGTGAAGTTGATGTAGATCAGAGGTGTTCAAAAAACTCGCGGCTCGCAGTCGCTCGAAAAAAGTTCGAAAAGCTCGGCTCAAAATTCGCTCGGTTGTAAAGGAGCCAGCTCGGCTCGGCTCGGTTTGTAAACGAGCCGAGCTCGAGCTTGGCCTGGCTCGGCTCGTGAGCTTGTGAGTCGGCTCGATAAGGTTTACATCCTTCATTTTTTTGTCCTACATCACTCAGAAGACAAAAACTAAGGGAGCATCTTCTCCATAAAAGAAAGTAAAGACAATGTACAAAGTGAGTTAACTATTTATACATGCATATTTTGCCATTTAGTTAAATTAATTTGCAATTATGGCCCTTAGTCTATGAAAAGATTCATTTGAGGGGTTTTTAAGTAGTAAATTTTCCGGTTCTTTGTTAGATCGAGCCGAGCTAGCTCAAATTTTAATTGAGTCGAGCTCGAGCCTCAAATCTCAGCTCGATTTGAAATTCGAGCTCGAGCCGAGCCAGCTCGAATTGAGTTCGAGCTGGGTCGAGCTCGGCTCGTTTACAGCCCTAATGTAGATTTGTTCTTGACATTTGATATACCATCTTAAAAATTTGTGCAAATTACCATAAGGGTAGAAAAACTAGTTTATTTAATAAAGTAGTATAGATAATCTATACTACTTTATAATAGATTAAAATAAGATTAATTTAAAATTTGTGTTCTTATTTATTTAGTTTTGGTTAGGTTTTATGTTGTACTTCATGACACTTGATTAACAGTTACACAACCTTGTTAAGTTAAATTAAATAAGTACGACAAGTAAAATTGTTCATCTAGGTATTGTTGATTCGCAAAACACTTTGTTGGCTATTTATATAAGATTTTGTAGGATATATATTCCTATGAACTTTTTCAATATGCACTAGGGCGGGAATCCTAGCCATCTGGATAAACAGGGAGAAAAGAAACCCAATCGAAACAAGTGATTCCCGTTTTATAATTGTGGGTTCAAAGAATATAACTAATAATTTCTAAGGAAGATATACATGTTTTTTTAATATATTTTTTTATGCATAGTGGTAGGTTACTTGGAAGCAAAATCAGGAATCAAATATATAGTAAAGTAAGATAAAACGAAAACTTCTTAAAAGGGCAATGCCTATATATGAAACTCGAATCCAATACCTAACCCACTTAACAATCCAACCATCTTTAAAGTTTATGCTCACACAAAAAAATGGTGTCTATAACATAGGCAACTTGACATTATAATCCATAAACACATTCTGAAAAAGCAACTTACTCTCATTCCCATTTCACTGTTAACAATGGCTGATGCCGTTACTTCTGCCCTCGTCAAACTCATATTTGAGAAGCTCGCTGATGAAGCCTTCAAGAAATATGTTCGCTCCCAGGGAATTCACTCCGAGCTCGAGAGTTTGGGGAGAGAATTGTCCCAGATCCAAGTTGTGCTTCATGATGCTTCTGAGAAGGAAATAAAGGATGAAGCTGTTAAACAATGGCTAAACAGCCTCCAACCTCTGGCTTACGACATCGATGATGTACTTGATGATGTGGCTACAGAAGCCATGCGTCATGAGCTGATCCAGAAATCCGGAGCAAGCACAAGCAAGGTAAGAAACCTCATCGTCCCAACTTGCTGCACCAA
Organism: Helianthus annuus; assembly: GCF_002127325.2. Taxonomy (NCBI): domain Eukaryota; kingdom Viridiplantae; phylum Streptophyta; class Magnoliopsida; order Asterales; family Asteraceae; genus Helianthus; species Helianthus annuus. Next base: position 147,099,561 of record NC_035449.2, read on the forward strand.
ATTCTTACTAAGTCATAGGTTGAGTCCCAAGTTAGATAGCATTACCATTGAGTTACAGCGTCTATATAAAGCAAAAACTGAGCTAGGTTTGATTGTGAAAGATGAAATACAGAAAGATGGTAATAGAGGAAATGAAACCTCTTTGCTAGAATCTGATGTGGTTGGACGAGAAGGTGAGAAAGAGAAGCTGCTCATGAAGTTGTTGGGGGATGATCTGCCGCCATCTAACAAAAACTTTAACATCGTACCCATAGTTGGTATGGGTGGGGTTGGAAAGACCACACTAGCTAGATATTTGTATAACGATAAACAAGTGGAGGATCACTTTGAACTCCGGGCATGGGTGTGTGTCTCTGATGATTTTGATATCTTTAAGATAAGCAAAAAGATATTTCAAGATGTGTCGGGAGATAAAAAGGGGTTCTGGAGATTTAAACCAGCTTCAAATGGCTCTTAAAGAGAAACTTAAGGACAAACGGTTTCTAATAGTAGTTGATGATGTGTGGACTGAAAGCTATGAGAAATGGGAAAACTTTGTGCTCCCATTTCATTCAGGGGCTCCTGGAAGTAGGATAATCATGACAACCTGCAAGGACCAATTACTCAAAAAGCCAGGTATCGATCATTTTGATAATCTCCAGAGTTTGTCGAACAAAGATGCTCTATCTTTATTTGTTGCACATGCATTGGGTGCAGATAACTTCGATTCACATCCAACACTTAGGGAAAAAGGTGAAGGCATTGTGGAAAAGTGTGGTGGTTTGCCTTTGGCTTTAAAGGCAATTGGAAGGTTGTTAAGAGCAAAAATGGATGGAGAAGATTGGGATGCTATTTTGAAAAGTGAGATATGCGATTTGGAAAACGCTAATGAGATTGTTCCAGCCCTTAGGCTAAGCTACCATGATCTTTCTACAAATTTGAAGCGGTTGTTTGCATATTGCTCCTTGTTCCCTAAGGACTTCTTGTTTGAGAAGGATGAGCTAGTTTTACTATGGATGGCAGAAGGGTTTTTGAACCAATCAAAGGCAACCAAGTCACCAGAACGATCTGGCCATGAATGTTTTGAAGCTTTGTTATCAAGGTCTTTTTTGCAACATGCGCCTAACGACAAATCTTTGTTTATAATGCATGACCTTATGAATGACCTAGCCACATTTGTGTCTGGAGATTTTTTTCTAAGGTTTAACAATCATAGGGATATGAGGAAAGAAGCTGTAGAAAAGTACCATCATATATCATTTCTTCGTGAGATATATGTTGCTTACCCTAAGTTTAAGCCCTTAAAGAGAGCTAAACATTTGAGAACATTCTTAGCTGTATCTGTTGGAGTAGCTGATGTTTGGGAAACGTTTTACTTATCTAATAAGATTTTGGTCGACTTACTTCCTAAGTTACCATTGTTAAGGGTTCTTTCTTTAAGTCGCTTTCAAATAACTGAGGTACCGGATTTCATTGGTCGTTTGAAGCACTTGAGGTATCTTAACTTATCCAAAACTAAAATTGAAGTGTTACCCGAGAATGTTGGTAATCTTTATAATTTAGAGACATTAATTCTTTTTGGTTGTAAGGTACTAACTAAATTGCCTCAAAGCTTCTCAAAACTCACACAGTTGCGGCATCTTGACATAAGGGATACCCCGTTATTGGTGAAGTTGCCCATGGGGATTAGTGAGCTGAAAAGCCTACAAACTCTCACCAAAATCATCATTGAAGGAGATAGTGGCTTTGCTATAACTGAGCTTAAGGGATTAAATGATCTCCATGGAGAACTTTCGATTCAAGGGTTGTGCAACGTGAAAAGTGCAATGCATGCACACGAGGCAAAATTATCTCTTAAACGGCTAACTAAGTTAGAGCTGGATTGGGGTCATCCGTTTAATTACTACAAGTGGGTGACACTTGAAGAGGAGGTTGTCAAAGAGCTGAAGCCTGATAGTGAATGGTTGAAAGAGCTTGCAATTAATTCATATTGTGGAGTAGAGTTTCCCAAATGGGTTGGGAATCCCTCATTTGATCAGTTGGTTCATTTGTCGATAAGACACTGTAAAAATTGTACATCTCTACCACCACTTGGGCAACTACCTTCACTTAAGGAGTTGTTCATTAATGGCATGGATGAGGTTAAATTCATAGGTTCTGAGTTAACTGGAACCAACCAGTTAAGTGTTGTTGCCTTCTCTTTACTTGAAATCCTAAGTTTTAAAAATATGGTGGGGTGGGAGGTATGGTCAACCAATAACAATGTTTTAGATGTGGTGTTTCCATGCCTTAGAGAGCTTCATATAGAACATTGTCCCAAATTGATTGAAGTCTCACTTAAAACACTACCTTCACTTGAAATTCTAAGATTTAAATATATGCGTGGGTGGAAGGTATGGTCAACCAACAATGCAGTTTTTCCTTGCCTTAATGAGCTTTGTATAAACAATTGTCCTAACTTGGTTGAACTCTCACTTGCAACAATGACTTCTCTCAGATTTCTAGAAATATATGGATGTGGCGATGGTGTGTTGAGAAGTCTAGTTCAGGCAGTTCATCAATCACTATGTTGGTTATACGTTTTATTTCAGGGCTTACTGATGAGGTGTGGAGAGGTGTTATAAAGTATCTTGTCGCAGTTGAAAATGTAAGTATCTGTGGGTGTAATGAAATAAGATATTTGTGGGAATCAGAAGAAGAGGCGAGTAAGTTTCTTGTGAATATAAAGGAATTAGCAATATATGAATGTTCAAATTTGGTAAGTTTAGGAGAGAAAGAAGAGGAGAATAATATTGGGAGCAACTTCCTGTCATCTCTTTGGATGTTGGAAGTAAGTAATTGTAACAACATGAAGCGATGTTGTTGTCCAAACAGCATTGAAAGTTTGGATATCCATTATTGTAATTCACTTACAAATGTCTCCTTCTCAACAAAAGTAACAGGAGGATGCTCAAGTCACTTAGAATAGATGGTTGTGAGAAACTAATTGAAAAGATCAACGCCCATGCTTGAAAGCATATTAATTGGTGATTGGACCAATATCAAATAAATCATGCAGTTGGGTAACTTCATTTACCTAACTGAGTTGTATATATACATATGCCCACATATTGAGTCATTTTCTGACATCGAACTGCCTGTTCTCACCTGTTTGGAAATAGTAGAGTGTGAAAGAATGGAGTCAATGTCTGCTGTTCTGATGACGAATCTTACGTTGTTAAAGCAATTGAGAATTAGCGATTGTCCAAGTATTGATGCTTCCTGTCATGGTAGGGTTTGGCCTCCTAATTTATGTTCCCTTGAAATAGGGAGGTTGAAGAAGCCCATGTCAGAGTGTGGCCCTCAGAATTTTCCAACTTCCCTTGTTAAGCTAGATTTAAGTCATGAACCTGATGTGAGGAATTTTAGTCAATTGTCCCACATTTTCCCTTCATCTCTTACTGAACTTTGGATTGGATATATTGATAATCTGGAGTCATTTTCAATGGGACTCCAACACCTCACCTCCCTTCAAGATCTCACCATTGAGAACTGCCCAAAGTTGAAACATCTGCCAAAACACCTCACCTCCCTCCAACATCTCACCATTAGGAGCTGCCTAAAGATGAAACATCTGCCAAAACAACTGTTTCCTTTGCTTTTAAGCTTCGAGATCTATGGATGCCCAATACTGAGAAAAAGGTGTAAAGGAAGAGGCCCCCACTACTATCCCCTCATCTCTCATATCCCCACATCCGCATAGATTACTCAGGTACCTTTCTTTTATTAAATAACATTTTGACTCCTTTTAAGATTTGATGTATGTAAATTATATATATTATTTTGCTTTCATTATTCAACATATACAAAGACCATGGCAGGGAATAGTGTTTCTCTGCCATTGGTTGAAATGGGCGGCCGACACTTCCCCATTGGACCAACCAGTTTATTATTTTATATCCACTTTAAAATTAAGATTTTGCCCCCAGTTTAAAATTACGTTTTTCTCCCAACTTAAAAATATAATAACCCTTTTGCCAGCAGCTCAAAATTACGATTTTGCCATCGGTTAAAAAATTACGATTTTACCCTCAGCTTTTTATTTTACACCCGCTTTAAAATTACGGTTTTTCCCCCAGTCTAAAATTACGTCTTCGCCCCCAGTTCAAAATAAAATTATGCTTTTGCCCGAGCTCAAAATTACTATTATTCCCTCGGTTCAAAATTACGATTTCACCCTCAGTTTAAAATTACTTTTTTGCCCCCAGCTAAAAAGAAAACTATGGTTTTCCCCTACCTCAAAATTACGATTTTACCCTCGGTTCAAAAGTATGATTTTTCCCCAGTTAAAAATAAAAATATGACTTTACACCTAGCTAAACCGAAAATACGATTTCGCCCTCGGTAAAGAAATTACGCTTTTACCCTCAGCTAAAATTACGTTTTCGCCCCATTTCAAAATAAAATTTTGTTTTTCCTCCCGGCTCAAAATTACGATTTTACACCAGTTTATTATTTTATACCCACTTTAAAATTACGTCTTTGCCCCCAGTTTAAAATTACGTCTTTGCCCCCAGTTCAAAATAAAATTATTGTCACACCCCAACCGATGGCGGAATCATCGGGGCATGGCACTGAGCGAAACAGATTGTTCAGGAGTTTCCATAACAACTATCTATATAATCCAGTTAAAGATACGTCCCATACCGTATCCCGAATAAACAAATACATTATTACAGATAACATCCAAACAAGAAATTCTGTTCCGACAACTCAGAATAACATAAATAAATATTGTTCAATGCTTCTAAGACCCAGCCTGACAAGATCTACAGACAACTATGCCCTAGTTGCTTGTTCCTGACAGACAACTATTTGTTGGGGGCCTCTAAAGCTTTATTCTAGCTTCACTTCCCTAGCAAGCAAATATCCTAAACACCTGTCACATACGTTAAAATAAGGTCAATACATAAAGTGTAAAGGTGAGCATACAAGTTTGATAATAACATATAGAGTTCGAATAGTTTACGCATAACCAGCACGTACACAGAGGGAAATGATGCATGTTAATTATCGACATGGACCTATCGATACCAACGACTGCGGGTTGACTGTCCGAGACAGTTCGCAATACATGATTACCACCGTAATCCATGCAAGTAATTGTCCTTAACAACCCCCGTGTGAACGGGTGCTGAGTCCAAACTATAGTACTACATTGCTAAGGCAGGTAGACAGCATTCCACGTGTAAACATAACAACAAGCATACATTTAGTCACGTAATACATGCAATCGGTTAGCGTTCAAATAGTTTGAATAGTGTGTTCGATTGTGATTTTGATAAGTAACGTATGTAACACCCAAAAGTGCTAAAGCAAAAAGGGATTCGAGTATACTCACAGTGATTGGTTATGGATTGAAGGGAGCGCTGGGAGTAGGGTTAGCCTGAATAGTTCGATAGTATAACGATGAGTAACGCGGAAATGCAAACAAGTGCACATGGATCGAATAGCCTGGTCGATCGAACAGCAGGTTCGATTGAACGGGCTGTTCGATCGGCTTGAAAGTCCGTTTGAACATCCTGTTCGATCGGCCGGTAGGCTCGATCGGCTGGTCCATTCGAGTGGATTGTTTCTTCCTCGGATGTGTTTGTGTATGATGGTTTGAACTTTTGAAGTTTTTGTTGTAGTATTTGAGAACACTGAAGTGTTCTTACCTTTCAGGTCGATCGATCGATCGGTCTGTTCGATCGGCCGGCTTAGCCGATCGGTTAGGAACTTCAGAAGTAGTTCTCAGCAGGTTGTCACTCGATCGAACAGCCTGTTCGATCGGCTGGCACTCCATACTACGAACGAGTTGCAAAATCGATTAAGTGCTGAAGCATAGTATCCCATGATCCGAAGAGTAATGTTTGCAAATCGATTAGCATATTCGATCGAACATCACCTTCGTCAATAGCATACTTCATGAAGTTTGAAGAGTGTGGAACCATGTGCTAGCCGACCGGCTGGCCCGACCGATCGGCTGGTATGTCCGATCGGCTGGACTGTTCGTTCGAACAGCCTAGCCGTTCGGCCAGCATTTCTGACCTGGTCGGCCTTTCGTCTAACACTTGGCTGTTTTGATTGTTTTGGTATGATTCCAAGGTATTTTGATGGCGAGTTAAACCAGAGAACGTGGGTTCTTACTTGCTTCACCGGTTCGGACAGGAATCACCCAACTCCGGCCGGTGAACTGTTCGGAACGGCGGTTTAATGTTTAACCCGAAATCGGTGAAATGTCTAGATCTATGATAGATTTTAGTTTGTTTATGTGGAAATCGGTTAGATATAAGCTATTCATGGTTGAATGAGGCCAAAGTATGGTGTTCTTCAAGAACACCATGATGACATCATCCAAGAACACTTATATCTTGGTGATTTCACGGTTAGAATTCAAGTTTTGAAAGATAGAAAGGTGTAGAATCATGTAATGATCAAAAACATACAAGAATTAGAGTGAAAAACTTACCAGAGTTGAGAGAAATCTGAGAAAAAGTGAAGAATAAGGGCTGGTTCGGTCAGAGCTTTCCAAAAGTAGAAAGAGTGACAATGACAGGGCTATTTATAGGCTCTAAAAGAGGAAAGTGTCAACCGATCGGCCAGGACCTCCGATCGGCTGGGCTGCTCGATTGAACAGCATGTTCGATCGGCTAGCCTGTTCGATCGGTGATTCCTGTTCGATCAGGAACACCTTCTTGAGTGTTTCGCAACGATTTTTGATATTTCGATTTTGATGGACGACGATACGAATACGATAGAGCTACTAATCAAATTACTTTCAGTCCCAACCACTATATCTAACATACAATTATCTATAAGTCACGTTTCGATGTCGGTTTCGATTGAGTTTGATTGCTTTTCGAGTTTCGATTCGAGTTTCGATTGATTCCATTGAATACCACACAAAACATAAAGTAAACATGCACAAGTAACACATAAGGCACACACACACACATATAGCAATACCATAATTCGCATAATTCGAGGTTCGAGTTCGATGATTGATTTGATCAACTTGGTTGTTGATTGATTAACTTTATCGCATTGTTACTTCCTACTATTCACAGTCGGAAATCGGTCGCATTGATTAAACATTCGATCATTTTATTTAGACAACACTTACTCCACATAATACAAATAAACGCAAAATAGACTAATTACAGTCAAAGAAGCAAAGTTGACTTGGACTTTGACTTTGACATTCGAAAACACGGGGTGTTACAATTATGCTTTTGCCCCCAGCTAAAATTTACGATTTTCCCCTCGGTTCAAAATTACGATATCACCCTCAATTCAAAATTACGTTTTTTTTGCCCCCAGTGCAAAATAAAAATATGGTTTTCCCCTATCTAAAAATTAGGATTTTACCCTCGGGAAAAAAATTTGATTTTCCCCCCAAGTAAAAATAAAAATATGACTTTGCCCACAGCTAAAAATCGTGTCAAGGAGCTGCCTAACACTCTTTTTACTTTTTCTTTCTAGCAAAACTATAGTACTGTTTTTTTAATTGGTTAAGAATTATTTAGCCATCGCCCCGCAACGCGGGCGGGACAACACCTGGTTAAACTACAAATTTTATGCATCATCTCAAGAAAATTAAGTAAATTATAAAGAAAAATTGTCATTTACTAAATGCTCTTAATTTTAAGGTATTTATTGATCTCCTTTTCATATAAATTACCTATAATCTAAGCAAAAATATGAAATTTATTGTGATTTTTTTATACATTTTGTTTCTATATATCTAGATGATTCAGACTCAGACTCAGACTCAGACTCAGAGTGGACACTGTAGAACTTATTGTAACATCTTCCATGTAAGAGCTCATTACAAGTCTTTTGTTGGAATATTTACATCCTTAACTCTTTGTTTATATTGTTAATCTCACTTCTCTTCTGTTGTTGTAGCATTAGGTAACAATAAGTGCATTAATCTGCAACGGTGGCATGGAGGTAGGATTTGTGTATGGAAAGAACTAAAGGAGATTTGGATAGTGATGGAGGATCACATGGGAAAGTCATTAAATAACTCTTGAGATTTAGTAGTGGGTCTAAAAGTTTCAAATGTCATAGGAGTGTTATGTATGTTATATAGACATATAGCGATCATATAACCAGTGGCGGATCTTGCCCGTTGAACGTGTCAGGGCCGAAAGACACGGGCACTAAAAAAAGCCCCGGCCAAACATAGTATATATAAAAAATTTCGATCGAAATGCGGAAAATTAGCACTACGGCCGAAAAACTTGCCCGGGCCGTGGCCCTGCCATAGGGCTTCTAAGAACCGCCCCTGCATATAACATTGTTATCAAGTAATTTCGCTTCACATGTGCGATCATAGCAATCTCTTGTATCGAGTTTTATTAGATCAATATGAATGTGTAATGAACAATCTAGATTTCTTATGTCATTCACTCTATAATCTATTTACCATCAAATACAAATTATAAATGAAGCTTGAATTCTACATCTCTATATTTGACACTATTTAGACTGTAAATAGATATACAATTATGTTTTTCATTCGAATAGTTCATGTGCTTTAAGACAGTTTAGCTCTATGCATATCATGAACCCTTTCTTACTATACCCCCCAACATGTTCACTTAACTTAGCCAACTGAGCCAGCCTCCTCTTTGACGAAGCTGAGACTTCCGTTGGCTTTGAGTTTTAGGCCAACTCCTCTTGCTTGACGGTCTTCCTCCACTCGAGGCTTGTAAAATTTGTTTCAAGGACTCTACAACTTGACTCATTTTAGGACGGTCTTTTGCACTCCTTAGCAAACAACTATCTGCCAGCTTTGCAATCTTCCTTGCATCAGCAAGTGAGTACTTGCCTTCCTTCAAGTCTAGGGTCTAAAATAATTCTGATTTTTTTTTTTTTACTGTCTATCAGATGTCTTCTTACCCAATCTAGCAACTTTTGGTCTTCGTTAGGCCGGTTTCTTTCTACTGTCCGTCTACATGTTAAGCTCTCATACAAAACAATACCAAAGCTCCACACGTCTTTCTTTGCTATAAGATGGCATGTCTCGATATATTCTGGAGCAGCATAACTGTTTGTACCCATAACCTACAAACACAATATCGAAGATACAAATTTTAAAGGTGAATATGTGATATTAGTTTTATAAGAATGCAGATAATCAGTCACTACCAGTGTCAATGAAATGGGCTGTAGAATTTGTGTTAAAACTTTAAAAGAAGGGTAATTCTCAGTTACCGCGGTTGAGACATGTGTGTTACCCTCTGTGGGCCCCTCTCTAGCAAGCCCAAAATCTGATAGCTTCAGGTTGAAATCTTCATCCAGTAGAATGTTTGATGTCTTAAAATGGGTGGGTCGGGTTTAGGTTGACTTGAAATACATTTTGTCACGTGTGTCCATTAGAATACACTGAAAAACAAAAGTTTGGCCATATTTCATTTTTATAGCACATAAGTTCAGCGTCAATGCTGTTTTAGAGTCATAAGTTCAGGGTCAAAACTGCCGATAAATTGTATGTTCAGGGTTTGTACTGCTCATGGTTGTAAGTTCAAGGTCCTAACTACTCACAATCGTAAGTTCAGGGTCCTTACTGCTCAAAATCATAAGTTCAAGGTGCTTACTGCTCATAGTTGTATGTTCAGGGTCCTTACTGCTCACAACCATAAGTTCAAGGTGCTTACTGCTCATAGTTGTAACTTCAGGGTCCTTACTGATCATAGTTGTAAGTTCAGGGTTCTTACTGCTCACAGCCGTAAGTTTAGGGTCAAGATTGACAGTACCCATAAGTTCAGGGTCAAACTGACAGTACCCATAAATTGAGGGTCATTACTGACAGTATCCATAAGTTCAGGGTCATTACTGACAGTACCCATAAGTTCAGGGTCAAGACTGACAGCACCCATAAGTTCAGGGTCAAGACTGACAGCACCCATAAGTTCAGGGTCAAGACTGACAGCACTCATAAGTTCAGGGTCAAGACTGACAACACCCATAAGTTTAGGGTGAAGACTGACAGTTCCCATAAGTTTAAGGTGGGAAGCATTGTAGAAATGCACGGATTATTCTTGAGCTGATGTATCAGTAGCAAGATTGTGCTGGGCGGGACGACCAGATGAAGCCACCGAACTTCTATTTTACTTGCTCAAAAAGGGTTTACGCCTTACGCTAATTGCTTTCAATTCTATTATTACTACTTACAGTAAAAACAGATTAGCTATGTTATATAGACATATAGCTATCGTATAACATTGCTATCAAGTAATTTTCGCTTCACATGTTTGATCACAACAACCTCTTGTATGAAGTGATCTAAAATTTAGATCAACATAAATGCACAATGAACAATCTGGATTTATTATATCATTCACTCTATTTACTATCAAATACAAATTATAAATGAATCTTGAAATCTACGTCCACGATCTAGACTGTAAATAGATATCCAATTATGCACAACTGGAGTCGATACCATCATCTATAATGTTTTTCATTCGAATAGATCACGCGTTTTAACTTTTAAGACACTTTAGCTCTATGCATTATCATGAACCCTTTCTTACTAAATCCGCCAACATGTTCACTTAACTTAGCCAACTGAGCCAGCCTCCTCTTTGACGACTCCGAGACTTCTGTTGGCTTTGAGTTTTCGTCCGACTCCGCTGACTCATCGTCAACTCTCTCGACGCTCTTGCTTGACGGAATTTCTTCACTCGAGGCTTGTAAAATTTGTTTCAAGGACTCTACAACTTGACTCATTTTAGGACGGTCTTTTGCACTCCTTAGCAAACAACTATCCGCTAACTTTGCAATCTTCCTTGCATCGGTAAGTGAGTACTGGGCTTCGAGTTTAGGGTCCAAAATGATTCCAAATTTTTTACTGTCGATCGGGTGTCGTCTTACCCAATCTAGCAACTTTTGGTCTTCTTTAGGCCGGTTTCTTTCTACTGAGCGTCTACCTGTTAAGATCTCGTACAAAACAATACCAAAGCTCCATACGTCACTCTTTGCTGTAAGATGGCCTGTCTCAATATAGTCAGGAGCTGCATAACCGTTTGTACCCATAACCTACAAAGACATGAACTCGACTGGGTTAAGTGTTTGATTCAAGTTTAAATGGTTCAGGATGAATATGTGATATTAGTTTATAAGAATGAAGATAATTAGTTACTATCAGTGTCAATGAAATGGGATGTAGAATTTGTGTTAAAACTTTAAAAGAAGGGTAATTCTCAGTTACCGTGGTTGAGACATGCGTGTTACCCTCTGTGGGCCCCTCTCTAGCAAGCCCAAAATCTGATAGCTTCGGGTTGAAATCTTCATCCAGTAGAATATTTGATGTCTTAAAATCTCGAAATATAACCTGAAAACATTTACAAATGCCAAAAAAGTGTGTTTTAGTATTAAGCAACGGGTCAAAACAGGCCGTTTAAAAAAAATTATAAATTGTGTTCCGGTCAAAATAGTTTTAGACCAAAATGGGCTCGGGTACGGGTTTTGGTAGAAAAAAAAAGTCACACACTAAATTTGTACTTTTGGCGGCTAGTGGGGACGGTGTAGGTAGCAGCAACGATACAGGTAGAGGCGATTGTAGTGCAGGGGCGGACCTAGCATTAAACGAGCCGTAGCACGGGCTACGGCTCAACTTCGTATCGGTAGCGGTAGTGTAGAGTAGTTGCAGCAAGAAAGCAACGCGAAGTTACATCACGGGAAAATTTTCCGGCCAAAAAACAACTGAGACGAAGTTGCTCTGTTACTGGATTTTTTTCCGGCGAGGATCGCTGTTGCAGCAAGAATTAGAGAAACCACAGGAACAAGATGATGATGATGAGTATTTTTGTAATTTTGTTAGGTTAAGTAGGGGCATTTTTGACAATTGATAAATAAAGCAGTGCACATATACCTATGAGTTGTGGATGGTCTTCTTTCTTGTCCTTTCCTAATTGACTTTTTTACTTTTATATGTATAGATTTTAAATTTAACTGATGATAACATAAAAATCATATAGTAACCTTTTATTTTTTACTTCTATATGTGTAGATTGCAAATATGTCACTTTAATATAGAGTCTCTTATTTTATTTTTATGTAGGTAAATTTTTTTGTTAATAAAGACTAAAATAAGTTATGTCGTGGCCTCTAGGATTACGATTTTCGGTTCCATCATAGCCCTTGAATATATGGTAAAAAAATCTTTATTTTATGGATGTACGGTAAAAAGTAAATTTAGGATACCCCTGAATTTTTCTTCTAGTTCCGCCACTGTTGTAGTGGTTGCGATATTGGCAGCGGTGATGGTGACAGCCCACTTTGACCCGTTATATAGTTTGGGTGACGCATATCAACCCGTCAAACCAACACAAATTACCCAAATTAACCCATTTATAAAATAACGGGTCATGAACTCATGATCGATGGGCGTATGTAGTGTATAATACATTAAAGGTTTGTTGTTTTTTTCTTGCTATAAATATTTATGACTTTTTTAGAAAATGAAAGTAAATACCTGAGCTTCTAATTCTTCATGCAGATATGCAAGTCCTTGTGCTGCTCCAAGCATAATTTGCAGTCTTCTTTTCCATGGAAGAGGGTCATGAGAATTCCTGAACAGATGATCTTCTAAGCTTTTATTTGGCATGAACTCGTAGACTAACAGCCGTTGGATCCCTCGTTCGCCATCTACCGCACAGTATCCGATTAGTTTGACCAAATTTGGGTGGTCAACCACACCAAGAAATTGTACTTCAGCTACCCATTGTTTGTGACCCTGCATTTTGCAACAAGATTAAAAATCAAACAAAAAGAAAGGATGAATTCAGAGTTTATTGCTTCAGTGTGTATACAGAAGGAGACATTAAAAGGGTCATAAACAACCTTAAATCTTAATTGGAGTTTATTTAACAAATATGTTTGGGTCTGAATTTATACACTAAGCTTATTCACAAACATGTTACTTATACAAATGTAAATGTAATACTATTTGTAGTTTTATATAATACAATCTAATTTAGAATAGATTATCACTGGGATATTTTTAATTACATATATTTTTTGAATTTTTTATATATTTTTTATTTTTTATATATATATTTTTTAATTTTTTATTATTTTTAATTTATTTGTATTTGTATTTGTATTTATATTTATATTTTTTTCGTTTTTTTATCTCATTCTAACCCGTATCCATCCTGACCAAACTTAACCTGACCTTTTTTATTAGAGTTAAATGCCATTTTAGTCCCTGTGGTTTGGGTAATTTTTTCAGTTTAGTCCAAATGTTTCATTTTTCGTCTGTGGGTCCAAAAATGTTTCACTATTGCCATTTTAGTCCACTGGATTAACTTCATCCATTTTTTCTGTTAACTAGAAGGCCAATTCGGTCATTTTATAGGGCCGAATTGCCCTTCTAGTTAACAGAATTACATATAAAATGACTGAATTGCCCTTCTCGTTAACAGAAAAAATAGATGTAGTTAACCTAGTAGCCTAAAATGACAACAGTGAAACCTTTTTGGACCCAGACGAAAAATAAAACATTTGGACTAAACTGTCAAAATGATTCAAATCACAAGGATTAAAATGACATCTAACTCAAGAAAATTATTTGACAATAAATAAATGAATTTTGTTAAATGAAATTTGTTTGAATCCACCGCAGTCTAAAGCCGAGATAACCGAATTAACCGAACCATTTATAACCAAAACTACCTATCAAAATCTAAAAACCGAAATTTAGGTTCCAAGTTCGGTTTTAGCCCATAGTCAAACCGAACTGACACATGCTCACCCTTGGTTTGCGAACGACCCGCGCTCGACTAGAAAGTTAATAACTTAACAATCATACCTGAAAACCATCTCTATTTAGTTTCTTAACAGCAACAGCAATAAGATCACCATCACCATTCTTGATCGAACCTTTATAAACACATCCAAACCCGCCTTCCCCGATCTTCCTCAGCCTCGCGAAATCATTCGTCGCCTGTCGAAGCTCTGCATACGTAAACACCCTCAACTTCCCACCCTTTTCCTCGTACAATTCGACGATTCCACGTGGCGAATTAGCTGATCCTGAGGATTTAACAACTCTGTTTTTGGTTGAAACATCATTTGATATGCTCAAACTGGTTTCATCTTTCAGTATTGGTGCTGATTTTTGGGCTCTAAGTCTGGTTTTATCTTTGCAGTAATAAAAACACTTCATCTTCTTTGTTGATCTCTGGTTTTGAATGGTTTAGAGTGTCAAATTTACACAAGATACAGGAAGAACAGAGGATTTTAAGAAAAGTTTAATCAGATTAATGGTGAATGGAAGATGAATTCAAAGTTGAGGGTAGGATGTAGACAAGATTATGAAAAGGTAAAGAAACAGCAGAAAAGGATGGATATAAATTTAAGTCAAAGTTGACAAATTGACCCATGTAATAAAGACAAAGAACCAGGCACAAAGATAAGAACCCAATAACATATATAATATGTATGAATGAATCATTGATCATATTGATTCTAAAAATATCCCTTGCATCGCCCGTACTGAGGCGTTTGTTTAAAAAAAATTCAAAAAAAACGCCTGAACACGCCCCCATCCCATTACACCCGGGCGTTTTCCGGCGTGTTCTTTGACAAAATTGCATCCGGCTTTTTTAAAATAACGCTGAACCTAAATCATCCTCATGTTGACTGGCCAATGGGAGTGGTCCAACTGGTAGTTTCATTTTCTTATTTTTTTTATCCTTCTCTCGATAAAAAAAAATAATTGTTTAATGATTGGAAGGGGCGTTATTGGGCATTATTCCCACTACGCCACTTTTACAATAACGCCCAATAATGCCCTCATGCTGACTGGACTGCCACATGGCAGAAAACGCCCCATGGTGGGGGCATTATTGATAAAACCACTACGCATGGTCTTAGACTCTATTGGTTATTGTCAGTTTTATTTTTGTTTATTTCTACTGGCAGTCTCACATTTCAAATATTTTTTCTCCACTGGTCATTAGTTAAAAAAAACTTAACGAAATTGTTAAGTTTTTTTTTTTTTTTTGAATTACAAACTAATGTTTTAGGGCTTTTGATTAGAACACGAATATGAGTCGATTGATGTAAAACTTACATCGAAACGGCGCTCCAAACGGCTTGATTTTTGTTAATTGGAAGTTTAAGCACCCGAATTGAAGCACCGTTTTGAAGTAAGTTTTACATCAATCGACTCGTATCCTCATTTTGATTAAAATCCCTAAAATATCAGTTTGTAATTCGAAGTTAAGTTTTTTTTCCTGATGACTGATGGAAGCAAAATATTTGAAAAGTGGTACTATCAGTGGGAATAAACAAAAGTGGAACTATCAATGACGTCTACGTGGGATTATTAGATTCCAATTTCCAAAAAAAACTAAATGATTTAAGTTTGTTGCTGTTTTTGTAATAATTTAGTGTATAAAAAGATTATACCAAGATAATTTTGTTATTTTTAATTTTAAGTATTGTATTGTTATTGAAGAGGTATGGTCCCAATTTTTTGCCCACATGGCAAGGACCATACCACTTTTTCATCCTACATGGCGCCTACATCAGCAAGCGAATCCAGAAGCTTCTGGAAGCTTCTGGAAAACGTCAAGGTGGCACCAAAGATGCTCTCTCCGACAGAAAGGACAACACGTGTCACCATTCATCAAGCGCCATATAGGCCTGCAGCAAATCAAGGAGCAGACCGACAGCAGCGGTACGATGTTTCCAGCATGGGCAAACATGGGCGCGCCACGTGTACCACCACCCTGACCACAGCAGAGGGGACCAAGAGGATATTCCCCTTGGTCGGACAGCTGGCGTCCTATAGCAGCTGGCAAGGTTGCTCCTCCCTCTTTCACCCTCCGGCTATAAATAGGACCCTTCATCATTCAGGTTAATTCCATACTACTCTCCGCCCTCACACTTTCAACACACGCTGTTTTACTCCTCAGAACAGTACTTATTCTCACGCTGAAGCCCAGTTAAGAGGGAAACCCCCATATTCCCTCTTAACGAGCAAACAGAGTTGCTGTTTTGCAGGACCTGTCATTTGGCGAGTAACGAAGGAGATTGAACCCCAAAAAAGAGACGATCAGGCTAGTTTCACCTTAGGTGTTAACCAGTGTTTCATCATTGCCGCCATCTGCAGTTTTTGCAAACCTTTTTCATCTCCTTTTTGTTCAAAACACTCTTCAAAATGACTGAAACAAACCCTTCCCATCAGGTGGATGGAGAAGTTTCTTCCTTTGAGCTCATTTCGGACACCGCACACGTCCAAAGAGGCCAAAGGAACGAAACTATCCAAGAAGGGGAGATGAACAACGATTTCGCTGATATCTTTGGAAGTGCATCCAGAGTTGTCAGTCAAAACACAACTGGAGCCACTTTCCAACCCCCACCCAGGGTCATCACCCAAATCACAAACGGAGCCACTTTCCAACCTCCATCCAGGGTGGTCCAGCAAACACCCCCACTAGTGCAAACACCAAACCATGGAGCCGGCCCTTTAGCTCCATCGGAACATACACAACTGAATTTCTCTGCACTTTTAGGGCTACCCGGAGGAAAAACTCCGGCTTCCTGGTATGCCGAACAAATGGCGTCTATAAACCTTGTTTATACACAACTCAGCGCACAACAGTCTTTGCTCCAGGCACAAGCCAACCATTCCGCCTTTGTTACCCCACCGCAAAGGTCTCTGAGCACTCACATGCCTCAGCAAGCCAATGCATGGAACTTACACCCTGAAAAAGCACCAGTACCAAACATCAGAAGGCTGAGCGCGCACGACACGCACGATACCTATGGCGAAATCGAAAGCAATTATGTGCAGTATTCTCATCCACAAAGAAAACCAGTGCAAAGTCGTTTAGGTCCGCGCAATATAAACGACGAGTTCGATAGTTATAAGGAAGAAGACGATGAGACATACAAAGAAAGCACAGTGTTCAGCAGGTTACCACCAGAGCACGAGGCGTACGTACCCCGCAAGCGCGCAGGGTACAATCCGAAAGCAGAACATGATTACACACTGAGCTATCGCCCAGACGGCATAGCTGAAAACTCAAAGTTCATTAAAGAAATTGCAACAGCCGATATCGACAAGACGAAATTGCCACACAACGTAGGCAAATACAATGGCTTAACATATCCCGACGACCACCTCCAAGTCTTCAATGGCGCAGGATTAACAGGTGGCTGGAACTTACCAACTTGGTGTCATCTCTTCGCACAAACCTTTGTCGGCGCAGCGCGCTTCTAGTTTGATAGCTTGCCAGCAGGAAGAATTAAGTCATGGATTGATTTTAGAGACAAGTTCCTCGCACACTTCTCCCAACAGCGTAGGCACACTAGAGACCCTGCCGATTGTCTGAATATATGGAGGAAGGAACATGAAAGCGTGGAAGATTTCATCACCAGGTATAACAAAGAATGTCTGGAAATCGGTGATGTAGGTGAAAAGATGATGCGCACACATTTTATGAGGGCAGTAAAGTGCGACGATTTGATCAAGCGATTGAAAGGAAGAGATGGAAGTCCCAAATATTGGGAAACCTTCATTGAGGCAGCAAAAACAATTGCGCGCACAGACAAGCAATTGACCGGTGACGACAACCGTCAATACAGCTACAACCACAATGATCGGCGCAACAAGAAAAGCAAAGGCCAATCATGGAAGGGATCCAGTTATAAGGAAAGAAGCCCGGTAAGGGAAGACGCGCGCAATACGATCAACCACATTGCTCACCGCAAGGAGGTTAAAAGGGAGAACAGAGAAAAACAGTGGACACCCTTAACAAAACCTCTTCCGAGGTATTGTCAACGGAAAATCACCATTTTAAACCTCCATTACAGATGCGAAACAAAAGGGGCCAAGACCCTAATCTTTTCTGCGAATTCCACAAGGACATAGGTCACTTGACCGATGATTGTTTCAGCTTAAAGCAAGAAATAGAAAGAGCCCTAAGAGATGGAAGACTCACCCATCTGGTAAAAGGCGGAAAGCGCGATAACCGTCAAATTCAGCGAAGAGAAGAAGGGCCAGATAACAAGAAACTTAGAAAATTGGAAACTCACATGGTTCAGGGAGGCCCACGAAGGCCAAGAAGAACTACAACAAGCGCATACAAGATCACTCTTGGCGCAAGAGACAAGTCGTTTTTCCCATAGTGAGAGGAGGTCCGAGAGAAAGACGACCCATAGTAATATCCGGTGTAATCGGTCATTACCAAACTGACTACATTTTCATTGACCCAGGGAGCACTACAGATATCATCTACGAACAATGCTTCAATCAATTCGACCAAGAAGACAAAGCGCGCTTGGAACCAGTAGATTACCCACTAACTGGTTTCTGCAACAAAGCCGTTTTTCCTCTTGGTCAGATATCGTTCCCAGCGCTGCTCTCAGACGGAAAAAATTCAAGAACAGAGGAGGTCACGTTCATGGTACTACCAGCACATTCAAGACACGATATCCTTCTGGGAAGAGAATCCCAAGGAGATTTTAGTATGATCTGCTCTAGACCACATTCAGCTGTTGGATTCCCAACAGAGACAGGGGTAGCAATACTCTATGCAAGCAAAGAAGTCTTAACAACAGATGAAATCTGGCCAACAAAGGCAAGCAAAAGCGCACCGCGCGTAGAAGCTGAAAAATGGGTGTTAAACAGCGCACACCTAGAACAAACGGTCACCTTGGGCCCTGTAATGTCTGATCTCACGCGCGCGGCGCTAAAAAAGTTGTTTGAAAACATGGATGTATTTGTCTAGACACCAGCTGACATGGTGGGTATTCCATGGCACATAGCAGAACATAGATTAAATGTCTCAGAAAGTGCAAAACCTGTGATACATGCCAAACGCCACTTGGGAGACATAAAGCACGACGCTATGCAAGAGCAAGTTATGGAAGTGTTAAATGCCGGTATCATCAGAGAAGTCCGATATCAAACTTGGGTGGCGAGCCCTGTAATGGTACAGAAACCAAATGGCAGTTGGAGAATGTGTGTAGATTACAAGGATTTAAACAAGGCATGCCCGCACGATTGTTACGCCTTGCCAGATATTGATGAAAAGATTGATTCGCTAGCAACGTTCAGGTGGAAATGTTTCCTTGATTGCTATAAGGGATACCACCAGGTGCAGATGGCCATCCAAGATGAAGATAAGACTGCGTTTCGCACGCCAACAGGGTTATACTGCTATACAAAAATGCCTTTTGGCTTAAAAAACGCAGGTGCAACTTATCAAAGATTGATGAATGAAACATTTAGCGATGCTATTGGCAAATACATTGAAGTATACATGGATGACCTAGTCATCATGAGCAAGGAAGAAAGCATGATGTTGGTAAACATTCAAAAGACGTTCGACACACTGCGCGGAGTAAGTATCAAGCTAAACCCAACAAAATGTTCTTTCGGCATGGAGGAAGGGAAGTTTCTGGGTTTCATCATCACGAAGGATGGATTCAAAGTAAATCCTGAAAAAGTACAAGCAATCGAGCGCATGCCTTCACCATCGACGATCAAGGAAATGCAGAAGTTGGCTGGACGGTTAGCAGCACTCAACCGTTTCTTAGCCAATAATGCTGCTAAATCTTTCCCGTTTATCAAGACTCTCCGCAATTATATGAAGAAAAGTCAGTTCTAGTGGACCCCGGAAGCCGAACAAGCGTTCTGAGAAATGAAAGATTGCCTCATAAGAGTGCTGACACTGACAACGCCAATGAAGGGAGAGCCCTTAGTAATGTATTTGTCAGCATCAGACAAAGCAGTTGGAGCAGTTCTGCTCGTAGACCGACAAGGCATACAGACACCAGTTTATTACGTGTCTCGCACTCTTAATGATCCGGAAACGAGGTATGCGGTAATGGAAAAACTAGTCCTAACACTAATTCATGCATCAAGGCGACTGCGCAGATATTTTGCCAATCATGTCATTCATGTCTTAACAAATTACAACCTCAGTAACATCCTTGCGAGGCCAGAGATTTCTGGAAGATTAGCGAAATGGGCGATAGAACTGGGAGGTCATAATGTGGTTTTCAGGCCAAGACCAGCGATCAAAGGCCAGGTGTTGGCTGACTTCATGACAGAAGTGCCCGATGACAAAGACAGGGAGTGTAAGGCAATGGAAAGAGCTGAAAGGCAACGTTCGAAAGAACCATGGCTATTGTACACAGACGGCGCGTCTAACGAAGACGGCGCAGGTGCGAGACTTAGGCTGGTAAGTCCAGAAAAACAAGAATTCACGTATGCCATCCGGTTAGACTTCAAGAGCACGAACAACGAAGCCGAGTACGAAGCCTTTCTTGCCGATCTGAGGTTAGCGATAAAGATGGGAGTCAAACACATAGAGGCGCATGTGGACTCTATGCTAGTAGCTGGGCAGATTAACGGCCAGTACGATGCCAAAGGAGACATAATGGCGTTATATCTAGATCAAGCAAAAGCATTGCTGCAGAACTTCCGTTCTTACAAAGTGCACCATATCAATCGAAACGAGAATAAACCAGCAGACGCGCTAAGTAAACTAGCATCCACTAGCTTCCAGCACTTGGCAAAAGACGTGCGCATAGAAGTTCTGAGCAATCCATCAGTACCGCTGCGGTAAGTAAGCGTTATTCAACTAGGAGCGACATCTTGGATGACTCCCATAATCATGTATCTCCAGTCTGGGATATTACCAGAAAACAAAGCTGAAGCAAGGAAAGTTCAATACAAGTCCGAGCACTACCAGATGGTCGACGGAATATTGTATCGAAAATCCTACTTAGGACCATTGTTGAGATGTGTCGACCCAGAAGATGCGAACTACTTGATCCGAGAAGTGCACGAGGGGATCTGTGGCATTCATGCCGGACCAAGAATGGTGGTAGCGAAAGTGATGAATGTCGGGTACTACTGGCCCGGAATGCATCTAGACACAGTGAAGGCTTTGAGAAAATGCAGCGGGTGCCAGAGACATGCTCCGAAGACGATGCGCCCCAAAAACAAACTAGTCCCCGTAATAACGGCGTGGCTGTTCCAATAATGAGGAATAGATATGGTTGGTCCATTCCCTGAAGCTCCGGGAGCAGTGAAATTTATCATAGTCGCGGTAGACTATTTCACAAAATGGGTGGAAGCGAAAGCGCTGGCGTTAACCACATCTACCGTAGTGCGGCGTTTCATCTGGGAACAGATAATCTGCAGATTCGGGCTGCCCCTGAGAATCATCACCGATAACGGGACAAATTTTGCTGCAAAAGATCTTCAACGTTGGTTAAAAGAGCTACACATAGAGCATACCTTCTCCTCGGTCGCGCATCCGCAGGGGAACGGTCAGGTCGAAGCCGTCAACAAGAGCATTGTAGACGGCATCAAGGCACGGTTGGGAACACAAAGAAGAGGCTGGGTTGATGAATTACCTAGCATATTATGGGCCCACAGGACGATGCCCAAAACAAGCAACGGGGAGACACCGTTCAGCTTAGTCTATGGGTCCGAGGCCGTGATACCAGCAGAGATCGGACTGCCATCACCAAGAATGCTCTCCATGAACATGATCAACAACGAAGAAGAAAGGAGGTTGGACCTCGACCTCCTAGAAGAAAGGAGAGAGATGGCGGCAATCAATGAAGCGAAGTACAAAACAAAGTTGGAAAAATACTACAACACAAAGGTCCGAATTTGCACGTTTAACCCTGGGGATTACGTCCTAAGGGACAATGAGGCGTCTCACACCGAAAAACCAGGAAAATTAGCTCCCAAGTGGGAAGGGCCTTATGTTTTAGACGAGGTACTTGGAAAAGGGGCATATAAGCTACGCACCCTGGAAAACAAGGAAGTCCCAAGAACCTGGAATGCTCAACCGTTAAGAAGATGCTACATGTAAACAGTTGAAGTTTTTCTATGTAATTGTAATGGTTGCGCGCCAACACATTTAACACTAATACAAAAAGTGTTTGGCTATCTCTTATCTTGCGAATTTCTTGTCACAACTGCATATATTACTTTGGGCATACACGAAAACATCAATGGCTCGAACTTAGGAAACGTTGTAGACCTCCAAGGCTTGTCACAACCAAGTGCACAGTCGGGTCAAAAACACAACCAAAGCCTACAAAACGCCAAATAATACTTCGTGCCCACATAAACACGAAAGCATCGATAACATGGTAAATAAACATTGTAGGACCCCCAAAGCCGAACATAGCTGGGTCAAAACAATAACCTGTAACTCGATCACTTCGTACACACGAACCAAACAACGCGCGCAAACGACAGAATAAACGTTGTAACTAACACAGCATACATAACCTGTCAGCGCCATCATTCATTCGTGATACCTAAATCAAAGTAATTACACATGCACATATTGTAACGATAGCAAAATTCACAGCAAACAAAACAACAAAGCTGAATATTAACACTAAAGCAGTCAAACGTAACAAAATGTTAACAGGCAACTACAAGCAAGTTGTTCACAAAACGAAGTTAAATTGTTCACCAAATTGTCAACCAGTTACAAGGCTATCAAAGCCCATACGCGGCGCGTAGGCCGAAAACCTTCAATCTTGATGACTAGGGCCAGCACCTCCAGCTCTATGGCCTTCATCACCAAGAGATTTTCAGGAGTTCAACAGCATTAGCCTTCCGAGACAACTTTTCAACAGCCTTCACAATACCAAATTCAACAAACTCGTACTCACGGTGTTTGGCGGCATACTTACCGGAACAGTCTTCCTTGAACAATTCAAAATGGTAATTTTTTTCACCACTCGCCGCAGCAGCTCTGCCCTCGTTGTAACCTTCCTTCCGACCGCTATTATACGCTGCTTGACCCAACTCAAACATGTAGCTGGCAAGCTCATGAGATTTTACAATCCGTTCAGAAATCTGCAAGAAGCATACAGAAACATAAGAAAAGTAATAAAAACAAATCAAAAGTGAACATGTGAACAAGAAGGCACCAGAGGCACCGCGCGAGAGAGGAGTCATTTGCAATCAGCGGAAACCTCCTCAGCAAGAAGTTCAGAAGCTTTGCATTCCACAACCTTCTCCACACCAAATTTCTCCAATTTAGATATGCGCTGGAGATACTCCTCTTCTCTCTTCTAAGACGCAACACGCGCCTGCTCCGCTTCCTCACTAAGTTTGCGTTTCTCACCAGACATCCGCACAATCGCTTCACGTTGTGCTTGCAATTCCTTGTTGGTGCGTTCGCAAGCAACCTCCTAATCTTTCTGCTTCTGGGAGTTAGCCTGTTTTTCTTGAGCAAGCTTTTGTTCAGCATCTGAAACCCTCCACAACAAACCTTTTTTCTCGGTGTTAAACTTCTCCTTTTCTTCAACAAAGGCCTTCTTCTCATTTTCAAACTCAAGTGTCTCCTCCCCCATCAACTTCCACTCCCGAACAATCTCTTGAGAGGTGGCAAAAAAAGTTAATTCCGGCATGAATATGATCATCTAACAGATCAAACCGGTTGCGCTTTTTCTGGAATAGCCTCTCAACAGGGGGGAGAGACAAAGAGAAGAACTCTCGGCAGTTATCAAGATCATTCATCTGAGAACCTTGGGTCAAATTCCAGCGAGGAGCGTGCGGCAAATCATCACACGCTGGGTTGTGAGTATCCCAAGATCCAGTTTGGACGTTCTCAAACTCATGACTCTGAGGCACCTTTGAAGAAGCACCACCCCCAGCACCCGGTGGACGCTTAGTATAGATAGTCTGATGAGGTGTAGTTTCACTCGATTCAACCCCAGTTTCAACACCTTTACCACGATCATCATCATCTGCATCACCAACACCACCTGCTCCACCACCTTCACCGACACACTCAACCTCCACATCATCCGGTTTCCTCTTATCTCCCAGGTCATCCCGATCAGGAGACAAGTTGAACATCCTAGAAGGTGGAGAAGTAGGAGGAGTAATCTTCGAAATATCAATTTTGCGAGCACCCTTACCCGGCTTCGCACCTGTTACAATATAGATAACACAGTCAGAAACAAGTAAAAGAAATGGCAATCAGAACAGACAACGAAAAATCTTGTGCCACGAGAACCAGAAGCCTCGAAAATCTTCTCCAACAGATTCCCATGCTTGGCAGAAAAACTTCAAGATCAATCTCAGACTTAGAAGGAGCAGGAGGAGCTTCCTTCTGGAGTCTGGCTCGTTTTGACGCAAGTATAGCAGCAGCCTGTTCATCAAGTTTCCGTTTCTTATCTTCCAAAGCTTTCTTCTTCATCAAGTCCGTTAGGGTGGCACTGTCGTCAGGATCAGACCCACCACGCTTCTCTCCTGCCCCTAAACCAGATAGTGTATCAGAAACGACAACATAATCTAGGACAGGAAGGGTAGAGGGTCGCTTACGAGGAGTCTCTGTGGGTTTTTCCTCAGCCCTCTTCTCCTTCCCCTCTGGCTTGTTCGCTTTCGTTTTTCTCCGAGTCTCCAACTGATCACTAGTTTCAACCGGCACCTCAACATCAGCACCAACCGGTTCATTAACGGGCTCATGCACAACCCCTTGCGCCGGACCTGCACGCGGGGAATGAGAAGTTAGGCCTTCAAGAGATCGGTCAGAACCCTCACTCGAAAGGACAATAACTTCCTCCCGTGTGGGGTCAGTAGCTTCATCTTCACCATCTTCACCTAAAACAGTGTTGGCATAGGTGGCAAAACTCTCGTTAGTAGGATGCAAGAAACGGTTGCGGATCTGGTCCAACCATGTCGGCTTCCCATCCTCTTGAACCGCCTCAACCATGGCACCACCAGCTTTCGGGTCAAGAACATTCAACAAGCTGTACCCAACTGCGAAATACAAAGAGATGAAAAAGAACAAAACAATAGCCAAAGAAAAAAGCAAACAACTAAGAAACATTACATATGTTTGCCTTGATAACCATAAACAGGAACACCCAGAGGGTTCTTCGGAAACCACCGCATACTCATACCGGCACCAACCAACGCCCTCTCCTCTAGCTGAGAAATAACAGTGGCTTTGTGAGTCACCTTCTTGTACCACTCCTGCTTGGAAAAATCCACTGTCACGTCCACCTTCGGGATCCCATCACCCTCTAATCGATAGTGCATATCTACCGGGATAACACCACGGCGAATGTAAAAAAACTTTTGTTTCCAATCATGTAGGCTCTTCGGGGGATTGGAACTACAAGGGATAACACCACTAGTCCGTGAGTTAAAAGAATAAAAACCGCCGGTGTAAGTCACAGTGTAAAAAACATTGAACATCTCAAAAGTTGGCTCAAAATGGTTGGCCCTGCAGATAAACTCAAAATGGGTAACACGAGGAAGTCCAATCGCGTTGATTTGGGAGATATGGAGCCCATAATTCCTCAATACATCAGTAGTAAACTTCGTCATAGGGAGCCTGAAGTTACCCTCCCGGAAAAAGGCCGCATATAACGTAATGTAACCAGGAGGTGCATCCATGGTGGTAGAACCTGGGGTAGGAAACTGAGCACCCCAATCCGGAAGAAAGCCCATATCCCTAACTAAATTGTGGAATTCTTCCTCTTTCCAACTGATCGTCGCTCGATCAGGACCGGGAGTATTCCTACCCTTAAACCTCCTTTTCTTAGCCAGAGGATTGGCTCCGGAAGACATACTGAAAGAAGATGAAGAAAGAAAATCTGAAAGAACTCAGAAAAAGGAGAGTGTAGAGAAGTATGGGGAGAAACTGCTGTTCAAATTTTGAAAAGTGAAGAAGAAGGAGTGAACCGCCATATATTTATACCCATCGCATTTAATGCGATGGGTAGTGGGCCGTCAGGAGATCAGAACGTCAACCAACAGGGGAAGGACACATCAGCAGAAATAGAAACCGTCGCCTCTTTTTTCGGGAGCGTGGGCGGCACACGTCTGACACCATGATGGAAAGTAACTGACACCACTGAAAAGGCGCCTGTTCACCTCCGACAAGACAGGGACGTCAGACAGTCACAGCAGTTGTCTTCACTCCAAGAAAGGAAACTTCTTTCAGAAGGAAGTACCAACACGCCGTGCGCCACGCGTCCAGTTGGCTCAACCTTACAAAGTCACCAACACGCCATGCGCCACGCATCCAGTTGGCTCAACCTTGCAAAGTCACCAACACGCCATGCGCCACGCGTCCAGTTGGCTCAACCTTGCAAATTCACCAACACGCCATGCACCACGCGTCCAGTTGCTTAACCTTGCGAACTCACCAACACGCCGTGCACCACGCGTCCCGTTGGCTCAACCTTGAAAACTCACCAACACGCCGTGCACCACGCGTCCCGTTGGCTCAACCTTGAAAACTCACCAACACGCCGTGCACAAGTCGTACGCCACGCGTCCAGTTGGCTCAACTTTGCAAAGTTACCAACATGCCATGCGCCACACGTCGACTTGGCTCATTTTTGAAGAATCACCAACACGCCGTGCACCACGCGTCCAGTTGGCTCAACCTTGAAAACTCAACTTTGCAAAGCCACCAACAAGTCGTACGCCACGCGTCCAGTTGGCTCAACTTTGCAAAGTTACCAACATGCCATGCGCCACACGTCGACTTGGCTCATTTTTGAAGAATCACCACTGTACGGCACGCGCCATGCGAATACTCGGCTCAACCGTGCAAAGTAGCAAACACGTATTTCAAGAAGACCAACAACCATTACCCTTATGAGTCTAGAATCCCTCCTAGACGATCAACTCAACTAGAAGGCACACTGGACTGGGGGGACTTGAAGAGGTATGGTCCCAATTCTTTGCCCACATGGCAAGGACCATACCACTTTTTCATCCTACATGGCGCCTACATCAACAAGCGAATCCAGAAGCTTCTGGAAGCTTTTAGAAGACGTCAAGGTGGCACCAAAAATGCTCTCTCCGACAGAAAGGACAACATGTGTCACCACTCATCAAGCGCCATATAGGCCTGCAGCAAATCAAGGAGCAGACCGACAACAGCGGTACGATGTTTCCAGCATGGACAAACATGGGCGCGCCACGTGTACCACCACCCTGACCACAGCAGAGGGGACCAAGAGGATATTCCCCTTGGTCGGACAGCTGGCGCCCTATAGCAGCTGGCAAGGATGCTATTCCCTCTTTCACCCTCCGGCTATAAATAGGACCCTTCATCATTCAGGTTAATTCCATACTACTCTCCGCCCTCACACTTTCAACACACACTGTTTTACTCCTCAGAACAATACTTATTCTCACGCCGGAGCCCGGTTAAGAGGGAAACCCCCGTATTCCCCTCTTAACGAGCTAACGGAGTTGCTGTTTTGCAGGAACTGTCATTTGGCGAGTAACGAAGGAGATTGAACCCCACAAAAGAGACGATCAGGCTAGTTTCACATTAGGTGTTAACTAGTGTTTCATCAGTTATAGTTTTTTTTATAAGATATTACATAATTACGTATGTGATACCTAATTATAGTGTGTGTTTTTGAACTATTATAACGCTGCATGATTATATATATGTGAGACATAATTACAAAATATATGATACGTGATTATTTAATATGACGTTTATACGCCCTTGCCTAAAACACATGTGTGGTATATCGGTGACTTTTAAGGTTATGGTTTGTTTGTGGATGAGGATGGAATCAACAAGGGTGTGCTATATATCAAACCACAATTCATTATGTTCGTAAAGCTTCCATCTCTATTTTTTTTATTGTTTGGTGGTTGGTGCACCAACTTGAGTAATTAATGTGAGCAAGCAAATCCAACTTTTCAACACGTTTGCATGCTTCAAACGTAGCCACCTCTTCCTTGTTCTACAAGGCAGTTTTGTGTATACTATTATAACCTTTTTTTTTTTACTAAGGGGCGTGAACAGAAATCGAATCGTTAAAAGCTAGGATCAAGTTCAAATCTAAATTGGAGATCACTTATTAACTCTATCGGCTCAAGTTAAGGCGCTACAGAGGTTAGGCGATATCTTAAAGTCTCTTTGTATTTTCTTGGATCCAAGCTCACAATAAGAAACACAAACAAATAAAACATAATCAAAACCAAACAAATCATGGTTATAAGTCAAAACTAAGAACCACAATCGAAAACCTAACAATTAAAACACTAGATCTCGAGGAAATGAAACGAAATCAAAACCCATGTTCGAAAATGCCCACTGTGATAAAAAAAAAAAAGAAAAAAAAATATGTGTTTTAGTTTCACTTTTGTTTTTATGTGTTTTATACATTTGACACACAACGAACATTTTCTAAGAGTGACATCATTAAACAAGAACATTTTCTAAGAGTGACATCATTAAACAATATTATTTTTTTTTTGAACGGCAAACTTAAACAATATTATTAGTCTCCCACCCAAAGAAGATCGCGTATGAGCTGCAAATGTATATTTAAAAAAAATAGTAATATAACCCGCCGCACCCTGCGACGGTGGTCGAACGTAAAAGAATTATATGTAGATTGATGAGTTGCGTATATGTAGCTCGTGAACTAGATATATGTACCTCATATGTGTACCTTTGCAACCTACGTATATGCAGTTCGTTACATATATTTTTTAAATTATTATTTTCACAATGCTAACCTTATGATTAGAGGAAATTAAAAGTAAAAATAAAAAAAATGATCGGCTAATTATAGTTTTTCGGTTTTCATGTTTTAAAGAATTTTCTAATAAACCTAACCTATCAATCAGTTCAATAAATAAACTATCTGTCACACACAAATAAAGTATATTAAAAAGATTACACGATGGACAAAACAAACTTCGCTTACACAAAACAAAATTCATACAAACTCGTGATCATTTCGTAGTTTACAAATATATGGTTAAGTTATTGTATAAATAGTCTTAATATAACGTGAGAAGTGAAAAAGGGAATTTTATTTTTTAAAATTTTTTCCCATCTTATTAAGCGCGTACAATAAAACCTTCATAAATTAATAATGTTAGGACTGAAATATTTTATTAATTTAGTGAGATATTATTATATCGATAAATTAATTATTTATTAATTTAAAGAGATACATATGACCTTAAAATTTGCAAGTCCAATGTACATTCACAAATTAATTGAATTAGATAAGTTCACTGTTTTTTAATACAAAAAGTTAGCTCATGATACCAAAAAATAATTACAAAAACAAGTTTTATTGCACATTTCGTAGAATTTGAAATCTTTTAGTAATTATTAATTTATAGTTTCGTTGTGACCAATATATACACACTTGGATTTCAAAAAAGTTATTATCTTATTATTTTATCGATTGGGGTCCAATTTTGTACTGCTCCCAAGTTAGGACTGGACAAATTATTAATTTTATCGAGGTTATTAATTTATCGATTATTAATTTATAGAGTTTTACTGTATTTTAGTTCTAGAATCTGAAAAAATGTGATTCTACGGTACTAGAATAATAAATACTTATTGTAGGGTATGATTACGCTAAAAAATGTAGAGTAATTATAATTACATTACAATAACTACTCTATTAGTGTAAAATCATATTTTTTTATTTTAAATTTTGCAATTAAACATCATTTTTAACGAGTAGAAAAAAATTTAAAAAAAATCTCAATCATGGGTATTTTTACTTATTTTCATATTTTTTTTTCTCAATCGTATGGCTTTACTACTTTTTCTCAAATTATAATACGGTATGTCTAAGGCTATGGGGTATGGTGGGGTTTAGGTTGGGGCTTGGGTTGGGGCATTTGTTGACACGTGGAATGGGAGGTCCCCCACCACTCAAACCCACGCCCAAGGGGTATGGTGGGGCTTGGGTTGGGGGCTTGGGTTTAGGGGCATGATTTTGGTTTGGCCATTGAGAGGCTGCCATGTCATTTACTATCCCGCCTCACGCCCGGCTTCAAACCCACGCCAATGGGGGCCACGCCCAAAACCCAAGCCCCCAGGGTGGTGACTTGGGCGTTTTACCCCAACCCACGCCCAAACCCCCACCCCATACCCCACGGCCTAAACTTACCCGTATTTAACATTCCTACACACATGCGAGAAAAAATATTTTTTTAATGAGGAGCGTTTTCATCAATTTGTGAGAGAAATGATACTTTAGCAACACCTATTAAAATAAGACGAACTTTTCTCTTCCTTGTCAAACAAGTCAAGCCGGTAATTAGCTTGAATCAACCTGATTTTAAAAGAGTTCAAACCTAAAAATAAACTCAATTAGCATATGGCATATTTTATCATTGCATTTTTGTTAAAATGTAAATAAATTTTTATCTAATAACTAGTTATTTTCCACCTGCGCGTTGCGGCGGGACACAATGACTACAAAAGGTGTGTCAGCAACAGCAAACAGATACCGAATATCAAAACATAAATAAAATGACGTGGTAAGGATGGTCACTCCGTCATAAAAAAACGATTTTAAATAACCTAATATATAATAATAGGACCCACACGTCCTACACGTTGGAAATTCGGTTGTTTTTAGTTCAGTTATTACGGTACTAACACGCTAAAATATGGATGAGCTCGGTACCGATAACGGTAGCGAAAGTACCGATTCGAAAAATCATCGAAATTAGGTACCGGCATCGAAAATGCTCGGTACAATACGGTATGGTATTTGAAGGTAAAAATCAATAAATACAGGTATGGTGCTAGACCGGTGTCAAACCGAAAGTAACAATTCTGAAAACGCCAAAAGGTGGGTACCAAATTGGTACCGAAAATGATTTGGTATAGTAAATTTGGTATAAATACGATACCGGTTCGTTTACAGGATCGTATCTTCGTTTACAGGATTTGATATGATTTGCTCATCAATAATCCAAGTTAATTTTACATGTTACAATTCATTCATTACAGAAAAAGACAAAAAAGAAAGCAAAATAAGTTGTTGTTTTATAAAACTTCATTCAAACGAAATACAGTTTACTTACTGTGTGTATGAAAAGTAATCTAAACGGTGCAATTACTTGCATTGCTGCGTTGCTACAGGATTTGATGAGCTCGGTACCAACCGGTACCGAAAATACCGTTACCGAAATCCCCAAAAGTGGGTACCGGTACCGAATATACCTAGTATGGTACGGTTCGGTACCGGCCGGTACTGGTATGGTACCGGTATTTGAAGGTAAAAACCGGTGAATACTTGTGCAGAACCGGTACAAAAAATACACTGGTTTAGTAAATTTGAGACCGGTACCTATACCCGATATCATTTGCTCATCTTTTAATGATGTTCTAATTTATATATAAATAAAATTCAAACTCAATGAACAGTGTTCAAACTCAAGTAATCTAAACGGTGCAATTACTTGCATTGTTGCGTTGCTACAGGATTTGATGAGCTCGGTACCAACCGGTACCGAAAATACCGTTACCGAAATCCCCAAAAGTGGGTACCGGTACCGAATATACCTAGTATGGTACGGTTCGGTACCGGCCGGTACTGGTATGGCACCGGTATTTGAAGGTAAAAACCGGTGAATACCTGTGCAGAACCGGTACAAAAAATACACCGGTTTAGTAAATTTGAGACCGGTACCTATACCCGATATCATTTGCTCATCTTTTAATGATGTTCTAATTCTACTTATATTATATTATATTATATTATATTATATTATATTATATTATATTATATTATATTATATTATATTATATTATATTATATTATATTATATTATATTATATTATATTATATTATATTATATTATATTATATTATATTATATTATAATTATAATTATATTATAATTTAATAATAAATGAACACTGTTCATTGAGTTTGAATTTTATAATTCATTCATTACAGAAAAAAAAACAAAAAAGAAAGCAAAATAAGTTGTTGTGTATATAAAACCCCATTCAAACGAAAAACAGTTTACTTACTGTGTGTATGAAAAGTAATCTAAACGGTGCAATTACTTGCATTGCTGCGTTGCTACAAGATTTGTGAGCTCGGTACCAACCGGTACCGAAAATACCGTTACCGAAATCTCCAAAAGTGGGTACCGGTACCGAATATACCTAGTATGGTACGGTCCTTTCTGGTCTTCCTTCTGAGCCAGGATCAATACCAAAAAAAGAAAAATGAAAAGCGCTAAACCAGATCGATCTTTCGGCATAGGAAATCGGACTGTCTTTCTTACTTATACTAAGTTAAGGGAAAAAAAAGAGCTTTCTCCGCGATTCATTGCTTACTTAGCCTTCTCAGTTTAGCATTCTACCAAAAAATCTTCTTTCTCAGGGTCAATCTAGTCCTCTTTGAATTGATCTCGTACTCTAGTAGAGAAATGGAAGTCTTTTTCTAGAAAAGATGAAGACAGGTCATCGGAACTAAATCATTCTTTCTTTGTCGACTATGGACTTTGACGACTCTAGCTTCATCTTAGGGAAAGTCAAAAGAAAAGCATCATTCACATCTTACAGTAATTTCTTAGGGACTCTAGATCATAGACTGGGATCACTATACCTGTGCAGAATTGGTACCGAAAATACACCGGTTTGGTAAATTTGAGACCGCTACCTATACCCGGTACCATTTGCTCATCTCTTAATTCTAATTTTAAATAATTCTAATAATTCTAATTCTAATTTTAATTTAATAATAATATTATCACTGTTCATTCAGTTTCAAATTTATCATATATGAATTGTTAAAATGTAAATAAATTTTTATTATCTAATAATGCTGATATGTCATTTTTATTTGAGTTAAATGCCTGGTTGGTCCCTGTGGTTTGCGAAAATTGCAGGCTTGGTCCTAATGGTTCACTAATTACACACTTGGTCCCGGTGATTGTAAATTTTGCACTCGTGTGGTCCTTATCACTAACATCCATTAAATTTTCCAGTTAAGTTCATAATAAATGACCAAAATACGCTTGCTTATTAACAAACAAACTCCACCCACCAAACTCCACTCACCATCACCTATCAAAGTCCACCCTCCTCATTCTCAGATCAAACTCCACCCACAAAATCAAAAATCGACAAACAAAAAACCTTTTCAAATTCCACAAACTCTTACAAATTTTAAAATGAAAAATTATTAAATCAAAGCAGATTGTTAAATGCCTCTGTTCAGAAAAAGAATGTCAAAAGCCAGGTGCAACCTCGGCTACATGCCTGCAAATATTTCAAAAGATCTCCGGCGATGAATATTCAGATCTGACAATAGGTCGGACGGTGTGAAGCAGCAAGGGCGACGAGTTGACTCGTGAATCGTCGGAGTCGGCAGATCCGTTTGTCCGATGACGTCCTCCGGTGGGGCGATGTTTATGGTGGTGTGAAGCAGCAAAGGCGACGAGGCTGGTGTGATGGTTATCGGCGGTGGTGGTGGCCTGCCCGGTGGTGGATGTGGGTTTCGGTGTTTTGGTGTTTGGGGGTGCCCGGTGGAGGTGAGAAGTGGCGGAGGTGAGATGGTGGTGGTGGGTGAGATGGTGGCGGAGGTGAGAAGTGGCGGAGGTGAGATGGTGGTGGTGGGTGAGATGGTGGCGGTTGTGCTTCTTGTTTGAGAAGAGAGAGACATGTGAAGACTTTGGTGGGTTTTGTTAATAAGCAAGGGTATTTTGGTCATTTAATATGGACTTAACTGGAAAAGTTAACATATGTTAGTGATAAGGACCACACAAGTGCAAAAATTACAACCACCGTGACCAAGTGTGTAATTAGTAAACCATTAGGACTAAGTCTGCAATTTTCGCAAACCAGTAGGACCAACCAAGCATTTAACTCTAATAATAATAATAATAATAATAGAAATAATAATAATAATAATAATAATAATAATAGAAATAATAGTAGTAATAATAATAATAATAATAATAATAATAAAAATAAAATACAAATAGGAACCTTTCACCTTAACATTATTAGTTAACTAGAAAATGAATCGTTAAAAGTAAAGTCACATTATACCATTACACCTAACGACCTAAATTACATATGAAGTCGTGATAAAATAAGAGAATGTCATATCTTGAGATAAAACTAAAAACATTAAAATCCGTAGGTTGGAGGATGTCATATCGCACATCCGACAAGCAGTCCCGAAGATGTCGCCCATGTGGGTGGTGTTCTTGCTCGTCACGAAGTGCTATATCCCTTTCCATCTCATTTCTCCATCCCGCTACCCATCTTTCCTTCTTTGTTTCTGCTCCATTTCGGCACCATTATCTCGCTTCCACCAACAAAATCTTCATCTATCTTTGCTACATCACCCACATCCCGCCCCACCTTTCATCACCTGTCAAGACTAGGGTTGGTAATATCAGACACGGATATGAAAACACGACACGAAAGGACACGACGTTAATAGGTTCACCCTTAACAGCTTTCGTGTCTTAAACAAGTAGACACAATAAGACATGTTAGTTTTCATGTCGTGTTCGTGTTTACATATTTTGTGTTTGTGTCTTATCATGTTCTTCGTGTCTTAACATGTCGTGTTCGTGTCTTAACATGTTTTGTGCGTGCCTTAACAAGTCGTGTTTGACACGATATGCCATCCCTAGACTCCACACACCACCCCTCCAGGGCGAGTTTGTGTCTTAACAGGTCGTGCTCGTGTCTTAACAAGTCGTATGATACGCTTGTAAATTTTTTCGTGTCTTAACAGGTCTTGTTCGTGTAACCAGTTTATTATCAAGTTCGTGTTTGGAAAAACTAACACGATAAGATTTCGTGTCATGTTCGTGTTTGTCTGTTTCATGTTCGTGTCTTAACAGGTCGTGTCTGACACGATATCTCAGCCCTAGCCGAGACCACACCCACCTCCCTTAGAAATACACCCATTGTGTGTGTATATATATAAACGAATTAAATTGTTTCACTTTTTATGATGAAAAATAAAGTTCCCGATTTCAGAAACTTCTAATGAAAACATCCTAAAGGGTCAAAATAGAAGACTTGCTTGAAAGTCAAAGATAACCTAATCAAAGAAAAAGATATGCTTACACAAATAAAGATATGATTTGTTAAATCAAACTGTTTTATACCAATAAAATAATTATTATATTAAACTATGAAATTGATTTGTTCAAATCGTTACAAAATTATCTAAATTAAAAATAGTGTAGGCTAAATGCACTTCCTTTTTACTTTTCACACTACCTTTCTAAAAAAAAAATAGTTTTGAAGATGCCAAATTCTACCCCTATAAAAATTCTTATTTTTAATTCTCTCTCTAAACCTTCTCAATTGATTAATTAATTAATTAATTTCAAATCAAGACTTGTGCTATTGGCAAATCAAGACTAGTTTCTAATCGATCACAAAGGCTCGTTTCCATACTATAAAATAACGCTGGGTAAATGATTAATTAGTTAAGTTCAATATCAAATCTTATTTTGAAATCTTTTAAGATAACAATTTTAACTCACACAGTTTACTTTCTAAGCAACATTCATTTGTAATTTAATATCATAACTTTAATCGAGTAACATATATCAATACGTAAAAATGATTAAACTTTACTAACATATATAATTTAGTATTAGGTTTCTCAAAACATATTATTTACTCGTTTCATATTATTATTTAACAAATATTGTAATTAAATCTAAGGTTTGATTTTTTTTTTTTGGGTGTTACAGATAAATTCAAAATTTCAAAAAAATAGTTCTATACATAAATAATTGATGCAAATTCAATCCGTAAAAAAATTAGATAAGCTTTGTTATCTACTATAATTATTTTTTTTTAATTGTTTAAAAATTTAAAGTACATGTGTTGGGTCATGCAATCAAGCCTGGAAAGAACAGATGATATGGAAAGTCAAAACTAAATCCCAACTATTGATCCACAATAAGCACTGCCCATCTAAGTCCCCTCCAATGACAGTGGATATAATAGACTTATAAAGCTAAGCACTGATCTGCCTAACAACTGCTGCATGTAAAGACTCTTGAAGACTATCCACTGTTGTCATCAAAGCACTGATAAAGACTAAAGAAGTGTTGAATACAAAGCCCTGTTGAAGACAAACACTGATGTATCTAAGGCCTGATCAACCAAAGGAAAACCACTGCTTAGCAATAACAGAGGTTCAACATTAACAGCAGATTCAACATCAGTGGTTATGTTAAACAGTGTTTATATGTAACAGTACTTATCATTTCAGTGTTTAGAGTTTGTTAGTTTGTTAGATGTCGCTGTCTAGGTGACGTCAGCTTTGATTCTCAGTGGTTTGATTTGTACTATAAATAGAACAGTTTGTACTGTTCTATTTGAGTGAGTTTTCTCCTCCAATCCATTCCTCTTGTATGATCAACCAGTGAGCTCAGGCTGAGGGGGAGTTTAGTATGTAAGCATGTAATCATTTGTTTGTAATCTTATGACTAATGAAAAGCATGTGTTTATCAAAACTATTTCTCTTTGATTGTGTTATAAAGTTTGTGTCCATTTCCGCTGCACTTAATTTCATTTTATATTCATCCATTTGTTCATTTTTGTCAAACAAACACAATCATGACGGCCCAAAAATCTTAACAATTGGTATCAGAGCTAGGACAGTCAAATTCGATCTAACAATCAATTTGACATAACAGTTCAGCTCAAAATTCATTGATACTAAGGTTGATCGTATTTGTTGAAAAACAAAAGTAAAGGGTAATCACTTTCAAAGTTGATTATTCGAAAAACTTTTGTAAAACAACCAAGATGTTTTCTATCACATAGGATTCACGTAACACTGACAATCTTATATGAATCACCGATGATTGTTAAATTTATGATGAAAACTATGCTGGTTCCATGATTGACTGCTGCTAA
Organism: Helianthus annuus; assembly: GCF_002127325.2. Lineage (NCBI taxonomy): Eukaryota > Viridiplantae > Streptophyta > Magnoliopsida > Asterales > Asteraceae > Helianthus > Helianthus annuus. The sequence continues at coordinate 147,136,258 of NC_035449.2, forward strand.
GGGTTTATCTCACGTCATTAAAGACCTATGTTCAGAAAAATGGCATTTATGCCCTTGGTAACATATAAGAGATGAACAAAACCTTAGGAACAAGATCTTATATATAAACAACAATTTTGAAAAACCTTCAAAAGTTAAAATCAAAATTGTTAAAATTAAGATGAAAATCAGTAGTCTCAAAAATATGCATCAGATATAACCATGGATCAACTCAAAACTATGATAGTGAAATATTAGTGTTGTAAAGAGTTTGAAATAAACCCAAATCTCTTGTGAGAAAAAGGGTGTAATCCTACAAAGGTTATATGTTTGATGTTTAGAAAACCAGATCATGAGTAATGTGAAATTTGGCATAAGCATGTACAAAATGACCAAATTTTTCAAAACATTGCTGAAAATGATTTTGGATTGAGTATTCCTTCCTTCAAAACCATCCACTGATAGTTTCAGTACTTATCTATGAAAAGGGTAAAAAGGGAAAGAAGAAAAATTACAAAAACTTAAAACTGTGTTTATCTCAAACTTTTGAAATCAAAAGAAAAGAGTATAAATCTAAAACACTTAAGAGTTCACAGGTGAATCCTACAAAAGGAAAACCAAAATATAAACATACATCCTTGGTCAAACATAATCATTAGGGCTGCAAACGAACCGAACGAACACGAACAAGACTATGTTCGTGTTCGTTTGTTAAGAAATATATGTGTTCGTGAACCGTTCACGAACACTTAGACGAGATTTTATGTTCGTGTTCGTTTGTTAAGGAAATGAACTTGTTTGTGTTCGTTTGTTTTTGTTTGTTAATTTTAGGCAACGAACAAAAACGAACGACGATGAACACAAATGAGCACAAACTAATGTTCATGAACACAAATGGAAACAAACAGACAAAAACAATCGTTCATGAACATAATATATAATACATCGACTCTTATTAGATATTTAATTTGTCAGAATTTTGAAGTATTTAAATAAATATAAAAACAAAAAACACTAATGAACTATCAAACACAAACGAACACGTTATCGAACGTTCACGAACATAAACGAACGAACACGACCTCTGTTCATGTTTGTTCATTTAACTAAACGAACGAAATTTCTTGTTCGTGTTCGTTTGTTTAATAAACGAACGAACACAAACGAACTTCCCGCCGAACGGTTCACGAACTGTTCGCCGAACGTTTGGTTCGTTTGCAGCCCTAATAATCATCAAACAACCATGTACAATCACTGTATCAGGGAAGTTCAGGTAACAAAGGTATCACTAGATAATTATCAATAAAGAGGATTAGGCCAAATTTTCAAAAATTCTTCACATGGTACAAAAGTTCACAGAGAACCTTCAAAACTATTGTGAATAGGCTACCTCATAGTTACAATCATCTGACAAGGAAATGGTATCAAACAGTGGTTATGAAATTTTGATTCAAACCACTGACCATTTTCCTAAAGTTGAGAATAAAGTGACTCTGACCTAATTAAAAGTTACATTGACTTTGAAAATACACCAGATCTAATTGATGTTATTTTCAGAAAATCTTTTACTTATTTTTCTTGTAAAGGTTTATTTAAATAAAACAGAATATATTATTCCTCATTTTTCTTAAGAATGATATATTTTGTACTTTTACTTGTTTTAGATAGTAAAAGTCCAAACACCTGTCAGGATGTAAAACCCTTTTATTTTTGCCTAGGGTGATATATTCCTTAATAATATATCAAAAGGAGATGGTATTAGAGTCTGGGTCATCTATTCATAAACTCAAGTCTAAATCAGTAATAAAGATTGATTGTTAACAAAATTCAAACATTTGGCTGTTCATATTTTACTCTAAATTCTCATAATATTAAAACACAAAATGTGTGGTCAAAGTAAAATGTGATAATCATCTAGGATACTCAACCACTGTCAAAATCTATAAAATGTTTAAAACATGAAGTAGATCTGTGGTAAAACCTTGAATGCAAAAACCAGTGAATTTTCTGCATTAAAAATACCTGTAAACCCTGCTGTTATGATAATTCTGATAAATTTGCATCTAAAATGTGTTTGTCCAGTATTTTTGGTTCTGCAGGTAACTCACAATCACCACCAACAGATGTTGGATATGATATTGTGATATCACAAGACAAAATCATTTCCTTCATCAGAGAAGTAGATGTTCAAAACAGATGTTAAAGCTCATCCACTTATGAATAAACAATGTTTGAACAAAGTAGCCTTCTAAGCCTCTCTCACTACCTCACCCCTAACCACTGTTGAGAAAAATTCGTCAAAATGGATAAAAATCATCAGTGTGCCATACCTATCCTTCAAAACCCTTTGTCTTCATTTCAATAGTTGTTGGATCATCTAAAGTCACCAACTGTTGTTAGCTCAGATGAATCACATCTGCAGCCTCACCTTTTAAAACATCAATCCTTTTTCAACTCATCCATTTCACCAAACACTTGACAACATCAATGAAAAGGTATCTTTCAAAAAGTTAATCCTAAAGCATTTGTCCTCTTGCTGGCTTTCTACCATTCCATCAACAAGTCAAGTATCATGTAGCACTGAAAGACAGAAGGTTGGGTAGAGGCCATGTAGGAAGAGCTCCAACAGTTCAAAAGACAACAAGTATGGGAGCTTGTACCACTGCCAGAGGGTGTGAGTCCTATTGGCACAAAGTGGGTCTTCAAAAATAAAACTGATGAAAGGGACATTGTTGTCAAGAATAAAGCAAGGCTAGTGGTTCAAGGTTTCAGACAGGAAGAGGGCATTGACTATGATGAAACTTTTGCCCCTGTAGCAAGATTGGAAGCTATCAGACTGTTCTTGGCCTTTGTTGTCAACCACAACATAAATGTGTTTCAAATGGATATCAAATGTGCATTCCTCTATGGTAAAATTCAAGAAGAGGTATATCTTTGTCAACCTCCTGGCTTTGAGGATCCATTTAATACAAATCATGTCTACAAGCTGAATAAAGCTTTGTATGGCTTGAAACAAGCACCTAGAGCCTGGTATGAAACTCTTTCCACCTTTCTTCTCTCTATTGGCTTCACAAGAGGCAAAATTGACAAAACACTATTTTTAAAATGGAAAGGGAAAGATCTGATGATTGTCCAGATTTTTGTGGATGACATCATTTTTGGAAGCATATGTTCAAAAATGTGTGAAGAGTTTAGAAAACTCATGACAGCTGAGTTTGAAATAAGTGCAATGGGTGAACTACAGTGCTTTCTTGGTCTCCAAGTCAAGCAACTGCAAAATGGTACTTTCATTCATCAAAGCAAATATGCTAAAGAACTTTTAAACAAATTTGAGATGAATGATTGTAAACTATGTAGTACACCCATGGCAACAAATAAGCTAGTGATGACTGATGAAAAGGATGATTTGGTGGATCAAACCTTATATAGAAGCATGATTGGGTCTTTATTGTATCTAACTGTATCTAGGCCAGACATCATGTTTGCAACATGTGTTTGTGCAAGATCCCAATCAGCCCCTAGGAAGTCTAACCTCATAGCTGTAAAAAGGATATTCAGATACATAAAAAGTGCTCCCACACTTGGTATCTGGTATCCTGCTAATGGGAATGTTAAGCTTTCAGGATTCTCAGACAGTGACTTTGCTGGATGCAATGCAACAAGGAAGTCCACATCAGGAGGGTGCTAATTTCTAGGTGATTGCTTAGTATCTTGGCAAAGCAAAAAGCAAGCAGCTGTTTCAACATCCACTGCTGAGGCAGAGTATATAGCTGTTGCAAGCTATACAGCCCAACTGTTATGGCTTCAAAATCAACTGCTGGATTTTGGTATCACTGCCTTAAAGACACCTCTCATGTTGGACAGCCAGGCATCAGAAAATATCATCAAAAATCCAGTTTCACATTCAACCACCAAACACATTGACATCAGACATCATTTTGTGAGGGATTGCTATGAAAAAGGTTTGATTTCTCTGCACCATGTTCCAACTAAAGATTAGTTGGCAGATGTGCTAACAAAGGCTTTAGACACATCTACCTTTGAAAGGTTGATCTCTAGGATTGGCATGCTTAACATGGAATAACAGGCAATATCCTGTTTTTCTATGAATAAAGCATTAAAATGTTTTCAGAAAATCAAAAATTCATCCTTAAAAATAGCTAAAAATGAAAATTTTCATTAATCCTTAAAAGTCTGCCATAACCACTGTTTTGGTTCAAACATCTATCTTCCACTGCTGAAAGACAACCTCTGTTCTTTCATTCTCTTGTTATTCACGGTTGACCAAACATCAGTGTTTTAATCCACTGATATGCTATCCATTGATAGTCAAAAGTCAGCCACTATTTTCATTATTCACCACTGTAAACCACTGATATTGTTCATCAGTGGTTTCCTAAACAACTTTCATCCATTGTCATCAGAGGTTGTCACGTGGACAGTACTTAGCCATCAGATCTTTGTAACCGCTGCCACGTCAGCATTCACTTTTTCACTTTATAAAACCCTGATCAAAACCCCAAACAGGGTTTTCACTGTCGAATCGAATTCAAAATTCCTTTCAAAAGCAGTTTCCATCAAAATCTTACGAATCATTCATCTTCTTCTCCATCTCACAACTAATTTCGATCACCATGGCACTCGCACTAAAAATCCCTCATAACTACCTGTGTACACTTGAGAAAACAAGTCAAAACACAACTTTTCACTCGACATTGATGCTCTTTCCAATTCAAAGTACAAAACTTTACTAACCTGCAACGCACCTATCTACTTGGATACCCTCCGAGATTTCTAGAAACATACACAAATTGAAAGCCAGGAAAAATGTAACACCTCGTAAAACCACATCCAATGATGTATTGACACGTGTAATAAATCCTAATAAAGTCAAACCTTGAATTTTAGGGACTAATTTTTTGAAAAAAAATCGTAAACTTTGATTATGAAAGAACTGGAAGTGTTAGCATACCTAAAATAAGTTTCTAAATAACCTCTCACGATATTTATATACACAAATGAGCCACTTGGCGATCGAGTGTAGCCGTTTGCGTGATTAATTGAAAGTTTGCGCAATAAAGGGTTAAAAGTGTCAACATGTTAATTCTTACCTCTGAGTGACCTTTTAACAAACCGGGAGCTTCATGATATTTGACTATACTCTCGGGAATGCCAAATAATGGCCGTCTAAGGTTTTTATGCCTATAAGTAAAGTTACGCGCAACTTTGCAAGTTAGAGGGACTAAAAGTGTCAATATGTTTAATTATACCTCTGAATGACCTTTTAGTGAACCCAAAGCATCGTGATGTTTAATAATACTCACAAGAATGCTTAATATGGATTAAATAAGGCTTCGATGCTATTAAACGATGATATGCGCAAGTTTGCGCATTTGAGGGACTATTTGCGTCAAACTGCAAAAGTCTATCGATTCGTGTAGTATCGAACCTTCCGGAATATGATCATAAGTTAAACATGACCCAAATATCCTTTACATAGCTTATAAATAGGCTTTGAGGTGTTTGATGCGCAAAAATAAACTTATTTGATCAACAGGGACTAAAAGCGTCAGAAAGTGCATAAGTTTGCATTTTCGCGCATATCTTACGTTCTGAATATATCCGGACATCCAAAAATTTATGTAAGCACTAAAACATTTTATTTTAGTGTTTAGCTTGATAAAATTCCATTCGTCGCGTAATTTGGTTTGTTTTTCGTGTCCGTCCGTGTTTCGTCGTAATTAGTCGAACAACGTGACCGTACGACCAAACGAACCGACATCCGACATATTTTTGAGCATGTTTCATGTTCCTTATGCTTAGGAATCATTGTAAAGCCTTAAAAATGGTTTAACGGGCCTTGGATGCGTCGGAAATGGCATTTGGAAGTGCAGGGGCCAAAACTGTCAACAAATGAAAGTTGTGCTGATCAGACCTGGTCGTTACGGACCGTATGGCTGGACCCTTGCGGTCTATAAGCCATGCCCAGTAACAGAAAACTAGAAACCAGCCTTGGTTTGCGTCCATTGTCTCACATATTCAATCCTATGGATCATTTGATGGTTTCTAAAAATGGTATACACCTGTTATGATCTTGTTATCCCTCCATAACACTTGTCATGATCCAATTCTTATCCAAAACCTATAAATAGAGGTGATCTTTTCATTCAAAATTGCCCATTTTCATCTCTCTTGCTATCTTCTCAATTCTGGAGGAAACCTGAGCATTTGGAACTTCTTTGGAGTTCATTTCAGTACCAAGGACCATTTGTAAGTGTCCTTAACCTCCTAATTTTAGTTTTGATTAGTCTAATGGCCTAAAGTCAACCTTATCATAATTAAGGATTGACTTAGTGATTAATCACTAATGGTCCAGTAGTTAGTCTAATTAGAAGTAGCTATAAGTTGGTAATTATGTAGGTAATAAACCCCTTAGAGGGCACCTACTGATTAGCAACCTAACTTAGTTAAATTGTCGGGCCAAACCTAATCATAAAAAGTCAACAGGAAACTATTTTGCGAATAAACTTGTAATTAGCAATACAGAAGCTATAGAACCTATTTTAACACTAAAATAATTTGGTAATTAAGTTAAGAACATGTCTAAGCATGTTCCACCCGACAATTCTAAGTAGAGACTCGGTTCGGAACCGAAAGTCGCAAAAGTTGACTTTTGCTTTGACTTTCAGTTCTGACCCGATTTAGCTTAGCTTAGATATGCCTTAGGATTCCAGTAGGACTGTATTATAAGTTAGTATAACCCTCCAAGGTTATACAGCTTGGTTCCATAGAAATCCTAGTTCATGCATGTTTCCGTTAAATGCCTAAATGTTGACCGTTATGCCCTTTTGACCCTAAAACGAGAAATTTGAAAATGTGTGAGGACAATAATCTTTATTACTGATTTATAAACTTGTCCCTAAAATTTGAAATCAGTTTGAAGTCTAGATTAGGAGTTATGCTCAATAGCGTAATTAGAAAGCCTTTTTATTAATTTAACGACATAATTAGCATAAAACCTATCTAAACCTAATTTTTGAAACCAAAATTTTTACCTACTGATATCAAATAATATTTTGGGATTTTTAAACATTTTTATTTATTTTTTTAGGCTGAGCATAACATAGGGTTTTAGCTTTAATTCGGTAATTACCGGTTTTGCCCTTTTGGGCTATAAAATGAGTTTTATAAATCCTTTTGACCCCAAACCTTTTTCTACTAATATAATATGATAAATACAATATTTTTAGCCTTCTGGAATAATAAAAATATCAGCTTTCCTTTGAAAACCCGGAAATGGCTCCAAATCGTCTTTTTAAGCGTGTTTAACGCATAGAATGTATTAAAAAAATTTTAAACATATAAGAGTTGATGCCTACTGATATTTTAAGTAAATTTATATATTTTAACAGTAAGGAAAAGTTTTAAACTCAGATTTCCAGTTTTGACCTTTTAAGCTTATGTGAGATTACCAAAATGCCCCTACGGTGCATAGTTTGGTTATAAGTAGTAAATTTCACATATATGCTATACCCTACGGTTATAACTTAGTAAACTAAGTATTTTTACTGATTATATCAGACCTGGAACTCAGAATGGTATTTAAACTCTCTTATAACTTTTAAAATGACTAAAATACCCCTACGGGGCATAAATTGGTTTTAAATTCGTTTTGGGCATAATGGAAGGTATCCTACTGATATCACAACATATTTAAGGCATATTAAATTAGGAAACCTGTTCATGACTCTTGTGGTTACCCGTTACGCCCTTTTCGCGTTCGGATCGGCTTATGTAACTAGCTTGCATAAATTAGCCGAAACGGGTCAAACCTTAACATTCTTTATCTCAAAATCCAGAATGTGTTTAGTTTACCCTTATTACACAAGTGTACAAGCTTGTTGGGTCTAAACCACATTCTAATCTGGTTCTCGCTTAATCATGCGTTTTGAACCGTATCTTCCTTTAAAACTAACCGGTCTAAGCATAGGCTTAATTGCGACCCGTTAGGAATCTAATAGGTTATTAAACCTCCGTTCCAAATTAAGAGCCCCAGTAAAGGTACTTGCACTTGCTGATTAGGATATACGACTGAGTATAAATTGCATTTCTAAGCTCAGGTATATACTCTTAACTTATTTTCCCTATACGGGCTTGGGATACGGTATTATAATAATACATCTTCGTTGGGTATTGAATGTTTAATCGTATTGTGATTAAATTATTGAGGTAACCTGTAACACCCCTAAAATATAAAACCTTATATTATAAAATTCAAAGAACTTATAAACAAGAATTTACCAACTAGGAATTTAACTTAGTTAAATTCCAGTCTTGAATTAATACATATTATGGTTAAAATAATTAAGACTTAGAGAAAATCATAGTTAAAGGGCTAAACTTGACAAAAATCAAAAGTTAATTACTAGTTGTAACAAAAACCAACCAAACACACCAAAATTGATGTGTCTGGTCGATCAAGGAAGAGAGGGGCGACAGGGGGGTTCTCAAAACCCTAGCTCTACACTAAATCTGCAAATTGAAGCCTCAAACTTGTTCCGAATCAAGTTCTAAACACATATTAGTGAACACCTCGTTGTAAGGATCAAAAGGTATGTAAAATTTAGTAATCTTGTTGCATCACAAATTCTAGGTTAAATGTGAAACATGAAAAATTCAGCTTGATTACTGATGCATGGGTGAAATTAGAAGGGTTATGAGGATTAGAAACAAGCCCTAGATGATTTCATGACATGACCTTGTATAGGACTTGTAGGATTTCACAATCACCATTGTAGGTGATTAAAGAACTTCAAGAAGCTTGTTAAATGCTGAAATTATAACTCTTGTTTTTGCATAATCTGAAATTAGGAAATAAGTTCTGAAAAGATGATGTCAAGATGCATGCAAAAATTACTATTATAGTGAAATTAGATGTTGAATCGCAAGTCATGAACTTGTTTATGAATGTAGAAAAATCTGACCCACTAGGTGTTTGTTGAAATGCCTAAGTGAGGATTTAAATGTGAAATTTGGATAAAAACGCAGATTTGATCATGTCTCATATGATGTGATTGTGGTCATAAAAAGAGTTCTAAACATGTTATAAATTGAAAATTTTAGGCAAAGAGTCCGGATCGTCAAGCGGACAAGCCGAAGGGAATCCACGGGGAAAGGGTGTGCTCTAAAGGTACGAATCTATTGCTTTGTTACGTTAAGGTTAACTACCGCTCTTATGTTATAGTGAAAAGCATGGCAAATAGGATAGAACGTTGAGTCACGAAAGTGATTGTGCTTCTTAAACAAGTAAATGGGTCAAAACAAGTGAAAAGCATGAAATCTTATATATCCGTAATGGTGTGTAAGTTTAACACCCAAACGGGTCAAACAAGTTTTGGTAATAAGCACGAAGCATGACACTATTATATAATGCGTAAATTACATGATGTGTATGCCGTGTAGCGAACACCATACTCAAATTAAGAAACCTTGCTCTTAATATAGGAGTTAAGGTGTAGATTTGATGCATGAAAATAGTACAAACAATTAACTAATAAGTCTTGTAATTTAGTGTGTGAGTTGATTCCGTAGGCATGCCCGCTCAAGAATAGTTGAGTAATGTCATAAGCCAAATACAAGAATGGAGAAACTAGACCAGGCGCTTAACAAATTATGCGAAATAATGTTGTTTTGACGCATAAAAGAATCAGCAAAACTGCATTTAAAACAAGGGAGTGATGTGCAGGGCTTACCGTAAATTACGGTGGTACCGTAATTTACGGTGGCCTGCAAATTCGTTACGGTGGAATCCTACTGATTTACGGTAGGCTCCAAATTGTCCAGAAGCCACCATAATTTACGGTATCACCGTAAGTTACGGTGGAACCCAGTTTGATGTGATTTTGTTTTTAATTACTTGAATACGTGTTTGAATCTGGCTAATTACATGAGATTATAGAATCATAATGCTAACGCCTGTTCAAAATATTAGTTTTCAGGTGCTCAAGAAAAGGATGATGATCAAGCAATCGAGTCGAACCGAACACACAATACTACGCTTCCGCACTTGATCCTTTGTTTTGTAACTATATAGACACTAGTAGTATTACTTTGAACATCGTTTAGTAGGTTAAACATGTAAATGTCGTATTAGATGGGCCTCAAATCTTGAAAGTTTTTGTAAAGTCTACTTTTGGCATAAATTGTAAGGCTTACTTGTTGTTAAAACTGGTATTATAATCAGAGTGTTACATAACCCACTTTAATCTGTCTTGTTTGAAATAAAGGCCTTTAGGGGTTAATGACCATGTCCCGGATATCCTTGGCATCATTATAAAATAAAAATGGCCACGTCTTATGCACGGGGTGTAGGCGTACACCTGACAGTTGCATAAGGGAAACAGTATCTCACTCTCTTGTGGGCCTATACTTGTGGCGTGTCTGTTAATCTTGACTCGGTTTCTATATCGGGCCCTAAATATATAACGAACAATGTAAATCTGTATATACAAGATTATTTTTATATAATTGTCCCAAGTTATAAAAGTTTTGTGCCATGTGCACTTAAATCAATTTTCATAAATGTTTTCAAAATGAGTCAGTTAAGTTGTATTTACCAGTGTAGACGTATTTTCCCAAAAAGATTAAGTGACAGGTACTATACGTAATTGGCTGGGAGCTCAGGGCGTCAGTAGGGAATCTCGTAAGTTCTAGATGCCTAAAGTCTGTTGAACAATGTTATCTTTCTGTCTTAAGATCCGCCTGTGGATCCTTACATTCCATTTGTAATACTTGGATATTACTTTATATCGGATTGTAATATATTTATCTTTGCTTCCGCTGTGCATTTAAATTGTGTTGTTTGACTATAATGATATCAACTACGTCACGATACTCTCCACCGGGCCCACCGGTAATATGTGGAAATATCGGGGTGTGACAGGTTGGTATCAGAGCCAACATTGAGTGAATTAAACACTAGCCTTTTGTGTTTAATCTCAATGACACAGTAGCAAATTCCTTAACCTTCTGAGTCTAGACGTAACATAGGAATACTCTCATCTCTATTCGGAGAATTATTGCTTTCAATTCTATATGTTTTTAATATGTCGCCAAGCAAAGAAGCCGTAATGGAAATTCTCCCCATTTGAAGCCTAGGAAAGGCCGAGCTTCGTACTGCGACTAGGATTAACGTGCAACCAAGGAGAAAGCATTCAGAAATAAAATGAAGAAGAAACTCCTTTTGCTGAAGATCGTTTCCTTATTAGTCCTTATAAGGACATATTTATCTTTCAGTCCCTTCAAGGACAACATTATTCCTTTCAAGTCCCGCTCAGGGCAATTCTGTACATCTTTTTAAAATCATTGGAATGTTTTATCTAAATTTCATTTATATCATTGTATATGAATATAATATATGAAATAAATTAAAATAAAGTTCCTATTATAAGATCTACCATTATAATAAGATGGCAAAATCTAAAAAGGACAAGACCTAGCCATGTGTCACCTTAAGACAGGGCCAAGATGGTAGTTCCACAATTAGATTCAGATCCTTGATAACATCTCAATTTAGGATTGTTCTGCTGTTATATTAAAGAGAATCTTAAAAGGTATAACCTAGCTTGAATGTCATTAAAGACCTGGCTAAGATGGTAAAACCTGTTTAAAAGAGATTCAAACCCTTATTAACACCTGAAAACGTGTTAACACTCCCGACAACAGTGATGCGATAAAATCACACTTGTCATCTTTATATTAGGAACTTTCTGTTGGTACATCCGTCTGTCGCCTACGTCTTGTATCGAGTCTTGTATAGAAATAGGTAGATTAGGGCTCGGAATCCAAGAAAGTGATATTTGTAAGTGATTCCGCTTGAAATGACATCTTGTCATTTCAAGCGAAATCTCATCTAAGTTTGATTCCGCTCGAACATATAATGCCTGATTTCGCTTGAGTTGGTTATGTTGTGATTCCGCTTGAACCAAACATGTGATGTTCAAGCGGAATAGGATGGCCTATAAATAGGACAGTTGGAGCAAAATCAAGCAGTTAGTTGTATTATTGTCTTCCGGTGTGCCACGAAGTGCTGCCGAAGTGTCGTCGTGATTGTAATCAGCATTTTTATCAATAAAAACGACAAATTAAAGTGAATACAGCTGAGATAACATCAATACACTTGTTTCCGCCGCTTGTATTGTTGAAAAACTCTTCTGATCGACTCGTTTGGGTCTGAAAACGATCCTACAAGTGGTATTAGAGCTCAGGAGGAAGAGTTCATGCTATTTCAGCTGTGTTTTCTGCTTTTCTACACCTTCTTCTTTAAAATCGAATTTTTTTCAGTAAAACAGGCTCAAATTTTCACAAGTCGCTCGCAATCATGTTTTGATAAATCCTTGAAAGTTTCACAATTAAAATCGAGCTAAATCTTGATATTTTTGATATTCCGCTTGAAATGTTTTTCGGAAAAGATGACGTCACTATGATTCCGCTTGGATTTTGACTTGGTTCCGCTTGAAATTCGAGATTCCGCTTGAAAGTTTGGTGTGATCCGCTTCAAACTAATATTCCGCTTGAGGCTGTGACTGATTCCGCTTGAATCAACTTGATTCCGCTTCAAAAGTTGATTCCGCTTGAACTTTCGTAGTGATTCCGCTCCAAATACTGATTACGCTTGTAAAAACTTTGTGATTCCGCTTCAGAAGGAGATCTCGCTTGAAAGCATTATTGTTATTCCGCTTGAAAGGAGGATTTCAATTGAAATTGGAAATTTGTGAATTTTTGACAATTGAAACAGGATAACGAGTTCTCTAATGCCTTTGCTGGTCCAATGACTATCACTCAGAGTACATTGCTTGAGAATTAAACAGGGACTTCACAAAAACCGCCTAAGCTTTTGGATATTGATGACTACAATGGTTGGTCCGAACGTTTCGGCAATTGGGTTGAAGCTTATCATTTGGATGCATGGGAACACACTGAAGTTCCATATGAAAGGCCAACAAAGAACGGTAATCAGATAATGACAATCAGAGAAATGAGTGCTGAGGAGAAAAAGAAGTATAGAGGTGAGAAATTGATGGTGAGTCTGTTACAGCAAGCAATTAAAGAGGACATATTGATTTTGCTTCAACATGATGGGAGTGCATATTCGATCTGGACTGAATTGGAAGCAAAATTTCTGGGAAGTGATGATATGCTCAAAAACAAGATGTCACTCATGAAGAAAGAATTTGATCTATTTCGTGGTTTGAAATCAGAAAATACCAAGCAAATTATTGAAAGATATTGTAACTTGGTGAGAAATATGACGAAATTAGGGATCAAAAAGGATACCGATGAGCTGATTGAGAAACTTGCTGATGCGTTACCACATGATATTTGGGGAACGTATTTGATGATGTTGAGAAACAACAGAAAAGAATATAAAAAGCTAACACTGGGTGAGTTCATCAAACATCTGGAAGCTCAAGAGATGGAGCAGAGAAAGATTGCTAGGATGAAGAACTATGATGGAGAACAAGACATCGGCTTGTACTTTAAAAGTGGTGTTAGTGAAAAGACAATTTTTTCTCCAAAGGTTGAAACTGCTTTTAATGCGAAAGGTTCTTCTGAAAGTTCATCTCATGGATCAAGCAGCACAACAGGATTTTCTTCATTTCCAACATATGATCCACAGTTTTCTACAACAAAGAGTGGCAAAGTTCTTCAATGCAACATTGCCTTAAAAATTGAAAATGATCAGAACTATACTGAAGAAGTTGCTAAAAGTCACATGTCTTTGTTGGTAACGGTGCTTGAATCCTATGGAGGCTTAGTTGCAGGAAGGATCGGGAATCCAATGCTCACGAAAGAGGATTACGATCAAATTGATGCCGAGGAAATGGAATTGATGGATATAAAATGGTGCATGGCTAGTGTGTTGAGACGAGCTGAAAAGTTTAAACAAATTACAGGCAGAGATCATTTTCGCGAGGCACATGTTTCAACTTTAGGTTTTGATAAGTTTAAAGTTACTTGTTTTTGTTGCAGAGAAAAGGGGCATTTCAAGAGGGAGTGCACAAATCGTGAAGCTAGTGGAGCTCAAAACCCTTTCGGAAACAACGATTACTACAAGAAAGCGATTTATCATCAAGTCTCACAACAACCATATCAACAACAACAGGCACCGCATCAGGCTCAAACTGCACATGGTAGAAAAGAAATTGAAGATTCAAAGAGAGCATGTCTGGTTAATCAGGGCAAGGATGGTGGATTCAGTTGGGACAAGCATACTCGTAACGGTGCTTAAATCCTATGGAGGCTTAGTAGCAAGCATACTCGTGACGACAGTTTTAGCCATAGTGTCAATGGAGAGAATGATGATATTATCAAAACCCCATTTCCCAAGAAAATGAAGGCGATAACTCTCGGGTGTACCTACAAAGAATTTCTAGCTTGTAAACCAACTGAGTTCGCAGGCAGTGAAGGCGCCACGGATGCTTTACGATGGTTGGAAAAGACGGAGGCTGTTCTTAAAATCAGCAAATGTGCTGAAGAAGATAAGGTGATGTATGCTTCCAACCTCTTTAAGGAAGAAGCCTTAGAATGGTGGAATACAATTCTTTAGGCAAAAGGAAGTGACATGGCTTATGCCATGAACTGGGAAAAATTCAAGGAAATGGCAGAAAGGAAATTTTGTCCCGCTTATGAAAAGGAACGAATGGTTAACGAGTTTCTAAATCATAAAATGATAGATGTGAATTGTCGTGAATATACGACAACGTTCTTCGAATACGCAAGAATGGTACCAACTCTGGCTTCGCCAGAACCCGTACTAATTTCTCGTTATATTTGGGGATCAGTGAGTGAATCCGAGACATGGTCAAGGCCGCCAGACCACAGTCTATCGAAGAAATAGTCGAACTAGCTAACATCCTGACAGATGGACTAATCCGCATAAGAGAAGAAAACAAGAAGAAAGAGTTGGCCCGGAAAATTTCTCAAGAATTTAAGAAGAAAGGAACTGAACTGTCATTGGAGCAACCTACCTGCAGAAACTGTAATAAAAAGCATTTAGGAAGATGTCGTTCTACGAGAACACCCTACTGTGACTTCTGCAACATGACCGGGCATATAGAGGAAGAGTGTAGAAGGAAGACTAATATTTGTTACAATTGCGGAGAGACGGGACACATCAAACCATATTGCCCGGAACTGACCAAAGCACTCGACAACAAGACAAAAACAACAGACGGAGCTAAGAAGAACGCGCGAGCATTCGTACTTACTACGCAAGAAGCAGAAATGATTCCAGACGTAATCGCTGATATGTAATATCTAAGTTAAGTTATTATTTGACTCTAGTATATATAAAAGTTTATAAATAAATGCATTCTGTCAAATACTTCATAATATCGTTTCGTCTTCACTTTCATTAAATCATTTATTTGGTTACGACACCTTGTGGTGGCATTTTGTTTAAATTGAAACTTGAGCTAATCTCATTTTCACACCTGATGTACGAATAATTTCTGTTGGTTCATTATCTTAAATAGTCTTAATACAATTATGTGTTAAGATAAGAGTACACAAATTCGTATTATATTCCTGTGTACCTCTAAAGATTCTTTCATTGAAAATTCTATGATATTCATTTGTTCTTTTCATCATCAATTGAAAATCGTATTCGAAATGAATATCCAAGTTTATTTCATTAAAACTTTCAGTTGATTACACGGTGAATTTGTTCGGTCACCGTAATTATTGAACTATTTCGATCCTTACGACACCCTGCGGCGTCGATATAAACTTGTAGCTTGAGCTAATCATAATCATACGAATCATTCAAAACCACGTATGTCTTTCCTTTGATTCATCATTCAAAAGTAGTCTTGATACAATTATGTATTAAGACAATGATACACTAAACTCTATTGTAATTCGGTGTATCCTTGTAATTCAATAAATGTCAACACACTGATTTTTCTCTTGTTATGGTTCAATAGTTGACAAATCATTTCCGTGCTTCTATTTCATTTGAGCTTGTTGATTATGAGTCTTCCTCAGTTGACAATCAAAGTAAGTTTCTTTTAACAAAGAAATCTATTGATTCGAAAAGTCATTTCACGACTTGTAAACAGTCAATTTAGACATCTATTGATCATATATCTCTTTTGGCTTGAATCTAGTCACCTTGGAAATTATATCATTTCATCTCATTCGTTTGACATCGATTTCTTGAATTAATTCGGTTGAACCATTGAGTCATATTTATTGTACAACTCATATTCACAAAATTTGATATTTTGATTATGTACCAATTACCTTAATACTGTTCTTATTGACTAAGACGTGACATAACTCTAAAAGAGAAATCGTAGCCCAAATCTCGAGGACAAGATTTAAAACAAGGTGGGGAGGATGTAACATTCCCATTTTTATCATATAAGAATTATAGATTTGTTTAAATTTATTCACCACTAGTAACTAGTTTTATTTTTAATATAATTATTCGACCCAAATAGTTTTAAAAACTATTTTATATGTAATTGGGTGGAAGGTTATACTAATTAATTGGCTTGTATATATGTGTGGCATTTCTATTTTAAAAATAAAGTATATAGAAACTTATATTATTAGACGGGTAGATTACGGGTAAGTTGAATGTTAGAAATATGAATTACCTAGACGGGCCTAAGAACCGTTTAATAATTTAATTATAAAAATACATTATATTTGAACTTACTCCGTTTTTAATGAAACTTGGTTCAAAATGTAGATAAGATTATTCTCGTTCTAATGACATATTCATTGTTTTATATAATATCATATTTTAGAAGTTATGCCAAATAAACGAAGCAGCTGAATTAATATTAATATATAAATAATAAAAAATAAAAATAAAAAGAAAAACTAACACCTCATACGAGGGTGTACGTATGCATGGATAAAGCAAACCACATCAAAACTAAAATTTAAATTGTAGGTACGTGTCCTCAAGATAGGAATGAATATGATTACAAGGCTTTATGCCTTTGATATAAATAGCATGGATGTCTGTCCAATATTTTTTGCTAAAAACCTTTTCTTACATCAATCTCTTTCTTCGTTTCTGTATATATTTTATTCTAAATTTTATTTTCTTAACGTATTATACCTATAATACTCCAAAGCCCTGCCCCGTTTTAAGTGTTTTAACTCCCGATCACCGCTACCCTTTCCGATTAATCTGGAGCCCCATAACACATGTCAAGGCTCTGACCGACTAAGTTCGTTGGGGTTCTGTCTCGTGACATAGGGATAAGGTTGAATTAGGGTTATTATACTTAACGCGAGTGCAAAATATATATATATATATATATATATATATATATATATATATATATATATATATATATATATATATATATATATATAGGACTATATCCGTCGGCTATGGCGGCGATAAGGAGGGAATCGTGGGATTCTGACCAGGAAACGTTGTAGACACCGTCGGCGGTGTCGAAGGCGGCGATTTCGGAGATGGGGCCGGCGGGGGAGAGGTCGATGACGTGGAGGCGGCCGTTGCCGAGGATGCCGAAGTTTTGGGCGGTGGCGACGGCGAGACGTTGCTCGTAGAATGGGCTGAATTTGACGGCGTAGCCGTTGAAGGGGGTTTTGAACACCGGCATGGTGGGGGTTTGGGGTTCCGGTGACCGGAAAGTGGGTTTCTTGGGATTTGGGATATGTATTTTATCTGGTGGAGGGTGGGTACTAGAATATTTTGATTACTTGTTTGTTTGTAGATTTGGTACCTGTACTTTTATTTGTATACATTTCGGTCCCTATGGCGGTTTGTGTTGTCAGACGAAATACACACGTCTTTACCGTACTTCTAAAATCATCACACTTGCACTTTATAGGATTTAAACTCATAACTACTTAGTTAGGGAGCGCACCACTTTACTACCTAGATGGCTGGATGTCCCTTGGCGGCAAAAAGATTATGCGTGATATGGTTTATTGTTGATGGTGTTGTTGATGGTGGGTGACGCCGTGACGGTATCAATAAGATTGATAATGTCGAAGGGGTTTGTAAAGATGGGCGAACGGTGGTGATATTGTATCCAACGAAGAAGAAAGTAGACTAAGTAGTTATGGATTAAGGTTTTCATTTAGGTTTTTGTTTTAGTTAATTATGAAACGATGAGGGAAGTAAAAGGGAGAACTAAGGTTGATGTCGGAGGCACCTTGTCATGGATTAGTGGCGGAGTTGGAAGGGAGAGAGTAACACCGTTGATTTGAGGTGGGTTTATTTATTGTATTATACTGTAAATTTTTTACTGATAGGTATGTTGATCAATTAAAAACGAAGAGGTGATAAATGGCAATTATACGCTTACATGTCTCGCGTATGGCACGTCGTCTTAACGACCCTTTAAATGCCAATTTGATCTTGAGACCATCTATGTAACAAGTTTTAGAGCAATTGATTATTTGTGTAGTATTAGATATTGAAGGAGTAAATATGTAATTTCATATAATGCTATATCAATGATAGATCAACTTAGCATAATCCTAATATCATTCTTTGTTAGTGAAGTCGTACACCATATTCATTTAGTGCATATTCACTTTTAACCGTAATTAAGGGATTAGTAGACCGCATAGCAACCTCACCCGTTCAAACACAATGTACAAGCTCCTAATGCATAAGTTTGACTAACATATACTTTCAACCCGAATTCATACACGAGTACCGTCTAAAGCATATTTTTCAAGTTAGTAAGCTACTACTTTTATCACAACCTATATATATATATATATATTTAAAATAGCTCAGAAGTTATACCCAAGATTCTACCAGGAGGCTTTCTAGTTGAAACCGAAAGTTACAAAGTGAGTCCATTCTCTTTTCTCACAGTTTTATCACCTTTTTGTGATACAGTTATATTTAAAAATGTTTTCCAAAATCCTAAATGTTTACCAGCTTACAGTGATTAAATTTTTATATTCTGTAATAACTGTCGGTATGGGAGGTTTTATACATTACTTGACCCTCGTTACTATTGGCCAAAAAGTTAGCCAATAGTAGCATGACCACAATCACAGAGGGAAATGTGCCCCAGTAGTCATAGCCTATAACTAATAATATTTTTACATTATTATATTAAATTATTTATAAATCTGATGTATTTTAATATCCAATATGACCGTGAATAGTACACTCCATATTAATTCTTTGAAAATTTAATTATTTAACATCTACAAAGGTAAAACATATAAGAATTCTAGAGATGGGTGTCATACCTCTCATGGTGTGAAGAAAATGTAGGCCACATGCCCCTTTGACTAATTACATGTTTTTTTTTTTAGAAATTTTTGTTAGATTTTTATATTTTTTTTGAAGATTAACTTTCATTAAAACCAAAAAGGCAAGCTATCTCCAAGACGGAGAAAACAAGCCAAAACCCAAACAAAAAAACCGGATTACATCAAATCAAAATTAGTCCATCTATCCCAACCCACCAACCCATCTTTGAATCTGTGTTTGTACCAAAGAAAGCCCAAAGTCTTGATGTCAGCCACCAGCTCCACCACCTTTGACTCTTTATTAGAAAAGATCTTGTCGTTCCTCACTTTCCACATAACCCAGCAAGCAATTATAATCGCCCTCTACACCACCGCCTTCTTAACACCAACAATCCCACATAAGTCATGCAAATTGACCAAGTCTTTAACATGAAAAACAAAAATATCTGGAATACGACACCATCTGGAGACCCCGTTCCAAACCCCGGCCGAAACCCCAGAGCCAGTAAAATGTGTTCTGCCATTTCTTCCTCTATCTCACACCAACAGCATAACGGGCTATCCACATGAATGTTTCTCCTAATCAGCGCTTTTTTTGTAGGCAACCGATCCAAAAAAAGACGCCACATAAAGATGTTACATTTGAGAGGCACCCACTTACTCCAAGAGAAACTAAACTGAACACCATTATTGGTCGAACCCTTCATCCACTTCTTGACCTCGGAGACCGAAAAATCTCTAATTCTACCATTATACCACACCCAAGTATCACTCCTATCGGTCACAGTACACCCCATCAATGTGGCCTCCAAAGCTTGCTTCTCGTCACACTCCTCTGTACTAGCCACGTTTCGCTTCCAATTCCACATAAACAACCGACTCGTCCCTTGGGTTCTGAACCGATCACAAACCAAAACCTTTTTATATGTTATAACCTAAATTACTATTAACGTTATAAAATAATATTTATTCAATAAATGTATATCATAATAAAATATGTTAAATATAATATATTCTATTTTTAATATACTAAGATTATATTTAAAATCTTAGTCACATTAATATTTATTTAATATATTATATTTGATAAAATTATAACTATCAATTTGACAGAAAATGATATATTTCATTTTCTGGGCTAATTGGTTTTGTGCCATAGAAAATATATTTGAAAAAGTAATGTCATGGGACACTACTAAATTCAGAGTCACTAGTTGAGAGAATGATCAACAGTGATATGACCAGAAATATGACCAGAGTCACTAGTTGAGAGAATGATCAACAGTGATATGACCAGAGATATGACCAGAGTCACTAGTTGAGAGAATGATCAACAGTGACATGACCAAAGGCACTAGTTGAGAGAATGATCAACAGTGTTATGACCACAGGCACTAGTTGAGAGAATGATTGTGACAACTCGACTTTCCAAGGTCTTTCCCCGACACGTTACTAGATGATGTACTGTGTTTTCAGAATCTGTTATGTTGTATTATGTGTACTTTGCTAGATGATGTATAAACTGCCTTACTGATTGATTAATTTCTGTTTATTGTTTGTTGCTTGTGCATGAGTTGTATCGAATTGTTTAAATGTCATAAACTTGTCAATAAACTAAGGAACTTTCATGAAACCACTCGACGAAACTGGATGTTTCGTCACAAGCCCTAGCCGACGAAACTAAGGCGTTTCGCCATCAATTCCCCCCATGAAACTGGGATGTTTCGTCATATGGGCTTCCGACCCAGGTAGATTCGGCCCAACGTGATACGTTAAAACATAAACTATGATATGATAACCACCAGTTACAAACCAGAAACCCTAGACTCTCTCTAACCTAACGACGGCAGTGAATATTCTCGAAGCATCATCTTCCTGGCCCTAACACCCTAGTAACGTTATCAAGGTAAGTGTTTGTTTGTTTGTTTGGATCTATATTCGATGCGTTGGTTTGTGTGGTAATGATTATGTCGAACACGTTGAGTCATATGTGCTTAATGTTCATCGTTCATCAACTATGTTGGGTAGTTAGAGTGGGTCGTGGGAGTCTTGAATGATCTTGTATTCTCTCAGGATTACTGTTTAGTGAATGTGATAATCAGATGCGGATTGAATAATTGTTATTATGCAAATGGTTAGGACACTTATTGAACGTACTTGTGTTCCCTTATGATCAGTGATGGATGAGATTGATGGTTAGATGTTAACTGGGTAATTGTTATGATTATGATAATCGTATGAGTGTATGAATTGTTAAGTTATTGGTTACATGATAATGATAATGGAGAAACTGATTTACTAGTTTAATTACTCGATGATTATGATGAAACTGTTGATGATGATTAGGGTTTAAAAACTGTCAAAACATATAACCGATGTTTGAATACGTAACTGTTAAGCGACGAAACACTGGGGAGTTTCGCCATCGGTTATCCCGATGAAACTGAGATGGTTCGCCGTGGGTTAGCTCGACGAAACATGATATGTTTCGTCATACAGGGAATCGACGAAACGTAGGGGCTTTCACCGCAAAGAAGGGTTTCGTCGTGTGAGTCTGTTGATGTGAACAGTTAGAACTGTGAAGTGTATAAGGATAGACATCTGCTAGTATGATAGTGAATGACTGTGTTAATAGAACTATGGTATCTACTATTAACAATGTTTAATGATGAATAAGTGATATGACGTGGTTCATACGCCAAGCACATTTAACTGTTAAGTATTAGTGTGAAACATACATATGATCTGTGAATAGTGGTTGAGCTATATAACTGCTATGTCTTACTCGAAAACTGATTATTGAATGCACAACATGACTATAAATTATACATGAGGCTGTGAACTGTAGAATGAAATGCAAACTGTGTGGTTACATTAAGTAACGTATTCGGGAAGAAATTCCCATTCAAGTTGGGGATGACGTGGTACCCGCGAAAAATCCACAGTCATCCTGAGTTAACGTCTTACGGTTTTGAGTTTGCTTATCAAATTTCGGGACGAAATTTCTTTCAAGTTGAGGATGATGTGACAACTCGACTTTCCAAGGTCTTTCCCCGACACGTTACTAGATGATGTACTGTGTTTTCAGAATCTGTTATGTTGTATTGTGTGTACTTTGCTAGATGATGTATAAACCGCCTTACTGATTGATTAATTTCTGTTTATTGTTTGTTGCTTGTGCATGAGTTGTATCGAATTGTTTAAATGTCATAAACTTGTCAATAAACTTAGGAACTTGCATGACACCACTCGACGAAACTGGATGTTTCGTCACAAGCCCTAGCCGACGAAACTAAGGCGTTTCGCCATCACTTCCCCCACGAAACTGGGATGTTTCGTCGTATAGGCTTCTGGCCCAGGTAGATTCGGCCCAACGTGATACGTTAAAACATAAACTATGATATGATAACCACCAGTTACAAACCAGAAACCCTAGACTCTCTCTAACCTAACGACGGCAGTGAATATTCTCGAAGCATCATCTTCCTGGCCCTAGCATCCTAGTAACGTTATCAAGGTGAATGTTTGTTTGTTTGGATCTATATTCGATGCGTTGGTTTGTGTGGTAATGATTATGTCGAACACGTTGAGTCATATGTGCTTAATGTTCATCGTTCATCAACTATGTTGGGTAGTTAGAGTGGTTCGTGGGAGTCTTGAATGATCTTGTATTCTCTCAGGATTACTGTTTAGTGAATGTGATAATCAAATGCGGATTGAATAATTGTTATTATGCGAATGGTTAGGACACTTATTGAACGTACTTGTGTTCCCTTATGATTAGTGATGGATGAGATTGATGGTTAGATGTTAACTGGGTAATTGTTATGATTATGATAATCGTATGAGTGTATGAATTGTTAAGTTACTGGTTACGTGATAATGATAATGGAGAAACTGATTTACTGGTTTAATTACTCGATGATTATGATGAAACTGTTGATGATGATTAGGGTTTAAAAACTGTCAAAACATGTAATTGATGTTTGAATACGTAACTGTTAAACGACGAAACACTGGTGTAACACCTCGAAAAATTTCGGCCAATAATGTCTTGACACGTGTCATAAGGTTCCGTTATGTGAAAACATACTTTAGAGGGACTAAAAGTGACAAACAGTGAAAACTATGGAACGTAAGGATCCAAAGTGTCAACAATGGATAAATAGACTCTATGATAACCCCACATAATGTTTATAACCTTTAACGGATGGTTCATGGATCATACGACGCGGAAATTGCACGAAAGTGAAGTATTGTAAACTATAGGGGCCAAAAGTGTCAACATGTTTAATTTATACCTCTGAGTGAACTTTTGGCAGACCCGAAGCTTTGTATAGCTAAAATATACTCACTAGAATATGTGGTTAAAATTTCATGAAGTTTCGTCAACGTATGAGAAAGTTATGGCCAAAACCGTACTTAAGGGACTAAAAGCGTCAACGTCGAATTTAGGGCTTTTCGGTTGAGCGCAAAGTTATCCGAGGGCATTACCATGTTGGTAAAAGTCCTAAGGTTCATAAAAACCAAGCTTGGGGGTTTACGGGTCGAGAAAAGTAGCCGAAACATCGCGTACAAGTTCAGGGGTCAAAGCTGTCAATGTTTGAAAGATGTTTGGCTGAACAGCAGGTCAGGCGACCCGCCTGGACAGACCCAGGCGGGCCGCGTGGGACTATCAGGTGCAGAAAATCGAATTTGGGTTGATTTGGGTCCGAATTTGAGTGACAAACAGCTGTAACTTGCCTCCACAATCACCAATAACATTTCATGCAAGCCTACAACTACAGTAAGCTCGAAAATACTGATTTAAAACAAGAATTGATCTCATTTTGATCATTTGCAAGTGAAGAACAAGGAGCATTCTCTCAAGAGCTCTCAAGAACACTTCAAGCAAGCTTTCTGGAGGGATTCTGATCAACAAGGCCGACTCCTAGTGACCATTTAACATCTATAGGACTCTTGTAAGCCTTCAATTCGTTCTTTGATCCATTCTTGTTGTGTTAATTGCTAAAAGTCAAACTGGGTGTTCATAACCTTTGACTTTCTGATTAAACGGATTTCTTTCAGTAATTTCTCGAATTGAAACTTGTTATAGATTAGTATTTATGTGGGAAACAAACCCTCTAAAGGTTACTAACTGATTCCCACTACATGCATGCTTAATGTCGAGTCAAACCTAATTCTAAAAAGTCAACAGAAGTGATTTTTGCGAAAAATGACATGATTAATGATATAGATGACATGCAACCTGATTGATCATTGAAAATAACTTGTAACATATATATAAATGTGTTTTAATCATCATCAACTCGACACTCTATAGTATAGCCACGAATCGGAACCGAAAGTCTTGTAAAACGATTATTTCGTAGACTATCGATTCGGATTCATACATGCATGTACAAGATCTGTATTGGAAAGTATTTTTGACTATTTTTATTTTAGTTAAACTTTCTGGAATTTTCCTTGATTGAGTCTATGTTTAGCCTATTCGAATGCTTGTTTCCGGTTTATGCATAAAGTTGACTATTTTGCCCTTTTTGATTTAAAACGGGATTTTTGGAAAAGTGAAAGGATAGAAATCTTTATTTTTATTATATAAACTTGCACCGAAAGTTTCGGATCAGTTGGTGGTCCAGATTGTGAGTTATGGCCATTAGCGTAAAACTATATTATAAATTTACATAAACGGTCCTTTTTGCGTAGAACCCGTTTCTGGCCACATTTTGACACGAAACTTTTTACCAACTGATTATATATAATATTCTGGGAATTTTGGTGATTTTTAATTAATTTTTGGCTGAACGGATCCTAGATCACCTAGCCATTTCGGCTTATGTCGGTTTTGACCGTTTTAGCCATAAAAAGAGTTTTACACCTCCGTTTGACCCGAAACCTTTTTCTACTGATTTTGTATGATGAGTAAATTATTATAAGACTTCTGGAAATATAAAAATCTCAGATTTACTGTGAAAACCCGAAAACGCCCTTAAATCGTATTTTTAGCGTCTTAAGCGCATAGTAAGCGTTGTACTTGTTTTAAACCTATAAAACTTATACCTACTGATGTAAATCACATATTTTCATATAATAACAGTAAGTATAATATTTTGAACTCAGGTTTCCAGTTTTGGCATTTTTAGCCCTTGAGAAATTACTAAATTGCCCCTACGGTGCATAGTTTGGTTTTAAATGATATATTTGGTATATGGGTCATACCCTACTGATATAATATGTTATATTAAGTATATTTACTGTATGAACCAGACCCGAAACTCAGATTTCTAATTTTATCCTTTTATTATCTTTTAAATGACCAAAATGCCCTTCTAAGGCATAAATTGAGTTTAAAATTATCCCGGGCAATATAGAACATAACTTACTGATATAATATCATATTCTAAGCATATTAATTCAGGGAACTTGCATTTGAATCTTTTGGCTACCCGTATCGCCCTTTTCGCGTTCGGTTCGGTTTACGTAACTAGTTTGCGTAAATTGACCGAAACGGGTCAAACGATATCGTTTTTGCTTCAAAATCCAGAATGTATTTAGTATACCCATATTATACAAGTATTCGAACTTGTCGGGTCTAAATCACATTCTATCCGGTCTTTCGCTTAATCGTGCGTAAACCGTATCACTCCTAAAACTAACCGGTCAAAGCTTAAGCTTAAATAAAAGGCCGTTAGGAATCTAATAGGTTAATTATAAACCTTTGTTCCAGATTAGGAAGCCCGGTAAAAGCTACCACCACTTATCGTTTGTGACTTATACTTGCTCAGGTAAATACATTTTGACTTATTTTCCCTATACGGGCTTGGGGTACGGTATTTAAAATACCGCTTGATCGGGCGCACAAGTCCTGCTCCTTATAGGTGTTCAGTCTTGAATAGCTTGTGCGACTTCGTTTAAACAGTTTTGTCTTACTTAAAGGCTTTGGGGGGTTTTTGACCGTGTCCCGGATATCCTTGGCATTATCTTACGAGATGGCCACGACCAGAGCACGGGGTGTAGGCGTACACCCGTCGTGTATAACTCTTTGATGTGGTGTGTCAATTAAATCTCTAGCCCGGACAGTAGATCCCGGGCCACCAGAGATATAAGTGCATGTAATTCGTTCACAAGTTCATATTAAATGATTATCCCAAGTTAATAAAATATTTATGCCTGGTGCATTTAAATAAATTTTAAATCATTTTTCAAAATGAGTCAGTCGATTTGTATTTACCAGTGTAAACTGACGTATTTTTCTCAAAAGATTAAGTGCAGGTACTATACGGAAATAGGCTGGCTGTTTCCTAGAGAGCGTCCACAATAGTCTCGCAAACTCGGACGACATTTATCTGTTGAACTATTTATCTCTGTTTTATTGATCCGCCTGTGGATCCATTTCAACGACTGTGATATTTATTATTGCATTTTAATTAAAGTTGAAATGTTTCTATTCTGCTTCCGCTGTGCATTATTATTTGTGTTGATTGTCTATGACGATGCCAACTACGTCACTGTACCCCACACCGGGCCCACCGGTGACACGTGGAAATTGGGGGTGTGACAGGTTGGTATCAGAGCCAACGCTGAGTGAATTAAACACTATCCTAATGTGTTTAATCTCAGTTACACAATTGCACATTCCTCGATTTTCGAGTCTAGACAAAGAACTTAGGAAATGTTCAACTTTCGTTTAATTTATTTTTATTTATTATTGCATTGTCTTACATATATTGTTGTGCAACTTGGTTGATTTTTGACAGGATCAGGATGCCGCCAAGGATGAGAGGTCGTGGAGGATTTCCTACATCGCACGATCACGAGGCTGGCCCCTCACATAGGCGAGCACCATCTGCTACACACCACACAGCCGCCAACGACCTTTGGAGGTCTTTTGCCGAGCCTGCTAGGCATTCGGTTTCCGCGAGCACTTCTCCGTCATTACCCCACTCGTTTGGGCCCCATTCGGAGAACGGGCCCCATGATTCGCTTGGATCATACATACCATTGCACCAGTCGCCGCAGCAGTATCCAGCGCCAGCCTACCAGGGTTTGTATAACCCTAATGCTTATGTGGAGGAGCCAGTGGGCCATAACCCACTTGGACAGGAGGACCACTTTTCTGGTGGTCACGAG
This sequence comes from Helianthus annuus, assembly GCF_002127325.2. Classification (NCBI taxonomy): domain Eukaryota; kingdom Viridiplantae; phylum Streptophyta; class Magnoliopsida; order Asterales; family Asteraceae; genus Helianthus; species Helianthus annuus. Next base: position 147,163,639 of record NC_035449.2, read on the forward strand.
ATGGACGTGGACGAGGAGACGGACCCTTCGCTCCCACCATCAGGTACACCAAACCACCCGATTGAGATATCGGATGGGTCGCCATACACAGGATCACCATTTAATGGTGTGGACAGCTTCCAGGAGAGGTTCAAGCAGCATGATTGGTACTTCACCCCTAGCCACAACTCTCCTATGCTTCAATCACTCCATGGTACTCCGATGCTTCAATCGCTCCATGGATCGCCGGTGCACTCACAGCACCACCCGCAGCAGCAGCAGCTCCAGCAGCAGCCGCCTCTACCGCAGGACCTATCTGAGGCCCTGTGGCGTGACGTGATCACTCCGTCACCACCGCCGCCGCCAGTTTTACCTCCTCCGCCTCAGAGGCCTAGGAGGAATGCGCGCATGTCTACGCGCGGAGGGATTCGCATAGGCACCCCTCCACGTGTTAGTAGCAGCCGCTACACGTCTCTACCCGGGGAGTCTGAGACAGGGGAGTCTCAGCATCCCGTATCGGAGGTTACTTCTGTTCCGATCCCGCCTCTGCCGCCGCAGAATTTTGGAGAGCCGATTCCGGCTTATGCTAGTGCCGCTCAGTTCAACCCGTTCGAGCAGGTGTTCCCTCAGGGTTATGATTACACGGGAGACCCTTATTGGCAAGCTGTGAACTACAGCTCACTCCCACATAGTGGTCCACTTGGAGACCCTTGGGCTGCTGGCCCATCTACTTTTGGTTACCCTCCGGGTTACCAGCAGCCACCGCAGCCGCAGCCTTACCAGCCGCCGCAGCCGCAGCACTACCAGCCACCACCACCGGCGCCTATGATGTCGCCGCCGCAGGTTCAGGAGATCCTGCAGGGGATTGATAGCATGCGACGCGAGTTTCAGCACAATATGCGAGAGGATCGCCGACGCACCAGTGGCTTGTTTAAGAAGGTATTTGATTTGCTCAAGGGTAAGGGCAAGAAGGATCGTTGAATCCTTCGATTATTATTTCATGTACTCATGTCCCTGCGTGGACATTTATTCCAGTACTCTACCCCTGCGTGGGTATATCTATCTTTCTCTACCCCTGTGTGGGTATGTTATCCTGTTAGCCCCTGCGTGGGTTTGTTTTATTTTATTTTTGTTATTGTTATACTTGTTTAGCCCCTGCGCGGGCATGTGATTCATGCTAGTTATGTTATTTCAAAGTCCCGTTTAGGGCAATTATGTACTGGTATTTTATTTGAAATTTGAAATGATTAATTTGAATTTCTCATTTTATTTATATGCGTGAATAATATTAAAATAATGGAAAATATCAATTTTTATTTGATTTGCCATTTTATAAGAATCTTAGTAAGGTATAACCTAGCCTAAATGCCTTATTAACAGGCCTGGCCCTGATGGTAAAACCTGGTTGAAAGGATTCAACTCCCTGTTAACATCTGAGAACATGTCAACATTCTGGCTAAGCGTGATCTGTAGAATCACACAAGCCACCCTTTTTAATAAATTATCTACAGATTATATCTGTATACAAGTCTATTAATGACTTGATACCTACGGGTTATGACTATGTCATATAGTGGCAGTTGTGGTTTATAACTCCCTGCCTAGTAAAGAAATATCTACAGATTTTATCTGTACACAAGTCTATTAATGGCTTGATACCTACGGGTTATAACTATGTTATATAATGACAGTTGTGGTTTATAACTCCCTGCCTAGTAAAGAAATATCTACAGATTATATCTGTACACAAGTCTATTAATGGCTTGATACCTACGGGTTATAACTATGTTATATAATGACAGTTGTGGTTTATGACTCTCTGTCTAGTAAAGGGATTATTTGTTTAATTATACAATTTATAGTCCTATAAAAATCTAAATTTATAATTTAGTGATTGTCCTTGTGACTAGGCCTATGGTGCCAATATATATATTTTCATTCCTTGATTGCTAATAAGAGCCTGAATGAAACTTACTAAATTAACTGCTAAGGTTTTTGATACCATGGTTAATAAATCGACTAGGACGATAATACTGTTAGGTTCTAAATAAGACCTTGTCCTTTATTGTAGCTTAAAGCTACGATGGCCAAATCGGAAGAAACCAACAGTCATACTGGGGAACGCTCAGATAATGCAAAGATTCACGTTACCAGTGCAGAACTGCAAGCACTGATTGATAATGCTGTCGCCAAGGCTATGGATAGGCAGTTCAGAGAATCTAGTGGTACTCAGAGTAGAACCCGCTCAGTGACGCATGTCAAAGCTAAGACTCATTCTGGGGCTCATAGTAAGCCGCCGTCTAAAAAGAGTGAGCCAAAGAAAGTTGAGGATGATAATCATTCCTCCAACCACAGCAGCGTTCCGAAGCAGGAGATTGAGCTGAAACGTGACACGTACAGCAGGTCCTGTACGTACAAATACTTTGTATCCTGCAAGCCCAGAGATTTCACTGGGGAAAAAGGAGCCGTCGACTGCATGACATGGATCGACGAGATGGACACTGTAGTTGATATCAGCGGGTGTGCTGATAGGGACGTCGTTAAGTACGTGTCCCAATCATTCAAAGGAGATGCGTTAGCATGGTGGAGGTCACTCCTACAAGCTGCCGGTAAGGCCACACTGTACGGTTTGTCGTGGGAACAGTTTGTGGCCCTGATTAAAGAAAACTTCTGTCCGCAGCACGAGGTCGAGCGAATTGAATCGGATTTCGTATCCTTAGTCATGAAGAACCTCGATTGTCAAGCGTATCTTACTACGTTCAACACGCTGTCTCGTTTAGTGCCTTACTTGGTGACCCCGGAGCCACGTAGGATTGCTCGATTCATTGGGGGTCTGGCACCGGAGATTAAAGCCAGCGTCAAAGCATCAAGACCCACTACATTTAGATCTGTAGCAGATCTATCCCTCTCCCTCACTCAAGACGTGGTTAGATTGAGAGCTATAAGGAGCTCTGAGGAGAACAAGCGGAAACGTGAGGATGACACCTCACGAAGATCTGAAAAGCGACATAGAGGGAACAACGACCACAGGAAAGGGTCGGGGTCTAGGAAAAATGATCATCAGTCGGGTGAGAAACCCAGATGCAAGTTTTGTAGGAGACACCACTTTGGGAAGTGTCGGTTAGAAACGAAATCCCAGTCTTTCGAGAAACGTTGTGGGATCTGCAAGTCCACAGATCATAAAGCTGTGGATTGCAAGAAAATGAAGGATGCAACGTGTTTTGGTTGCAACGAGAAAGGGCACATTCGGCCCAACTGTCCGAAGTTTGCAAAGAAGGCCGAGGAAGGAAAGAAGACTAATGCGAGAGTCTTCAAGATGGACGCAAAGGAAGCAGTCCTGGACGATAACGTCATTACCGGTACGTTTCTTGTAAACGATGTTTTTGCTAGAGTCTTGTTTGATTCTGGAGCTGATAAGTCGTTTGTAGATAATAAGTTTTGTAAACTGTTGAACCTTCCTGTTAAAACCTTAAGCGTGAAATATGAGGTGGAATTAGCCGATGGAACCTTAGAAACCGCCTCGACTGTTCTAGATGGATGTGTTATATCCATTAGGAATCATTCCTTCCCGTTATCCTTGCTTCCCTTTAAGTTAGCTGGATTCGATATAGTAATAGGCATGGATTGGTTGTCGAGTAACCAAGCCCAGATTCTGTGCAATAGAAAGCAAGTAATAGTTAAGACTCCGTCTGGTGAGTCACTTACTATTCAAGGAGATACCCAACATGGATTGCCCGAGCAAGTGTCCATGCTCAAGGCATCCAGATGCATGCAGAAGGGTTGTGTCATTTATATGGCACAAGTTACCATAGATGAGCCGAAGCCGAAGATTGAGGATATCCCTGTTATATCAGAATATCCTGAAGTGTTTCCTGAAGAACTACCCGGTTTGCCACCGGATAGACAAGTAGAGTTTCGGATAGATATCATCCCAGGCACTGCACCTGTAGCAAGAGCACCATACAGATTGGCACCAACGGAGATGAAGGAGTTGAGGACGCAGTTGGATGATCTATTAGCTAAAGGTTTTATTAGACCTAGCTCATCTCCTTGGGGAGCGCCAATCTTGTTCGTTAAAAAGAAAGATGGTTCGATGCGTCTGTGCATCGATTACCGTGAGCTTAATAAGGTCACTATCAAGAATAGGTATCCGTTACCCAGGATCGACGATCTGTTCGATCAGTTGCAAGGAGCAAGTTACTTCTCCAAGATTGACCTGAGGTCAGGTTATCATCAGTTGAAGGTCAAGGAGGAAGACGTGCACAAGACCGCGTTTAGGACTCGTTATGGACATTACGAGTTCCTAGTAATGCCGTTTGGGCTCACTAACGCACCAGCCGCGTTCATGGATCTCATGAATCGCGTCTGCAAACCTTATTTAGATAAGTTCGTCATAGTCTTTATTGATGACATTCTTATCTACTCGAAGAGCCAAGCTGATCATGAGAAACACCTTCGTTGTATTCTCAAACTTTTGAATCAAGAGAAGCTTTATGCCAAATTTTCGAAGTGTGAATTTTGGCTTCGAGAAGTCCAATTCCTTGGACATGTTGTAAGCGAGCGTGGTATCCAAGTAGATCCCGCTAAAGTAGAAGCAGTCATGAACTGGCAGGAGCCGAAGACTCCTACCGAGATTCGCAGTTTCCTCGGATTGGCAGGATATTATAGGAGATTCATCGAGAATTTTTCAAGGATTGCTGCGCCCCTAACCTCATTGACTCGTAAGAAGATTAAGTTTGATTGGGGCCCTAAGCAGCAGGAATCCTTTGACATTCTGAAGCAGAAGCTGAGCAATGCGCCAGTATTGACATTGCCCGATGGTATAGATGAATTTGTGGTGTATTGTGATGCATCACATACTGGTATGGGGTGTGTACTCATGCAGAAAGGCAAAGTCATTGCCTACGCTTCTCGACAGCTCAAGGTGCACGAGAAGAACTACACCACCCACGATTTGGAATTGGGTGCAGTTGTATTTGCTCTGAAGCTATGGAGACATTACTTGTATGGAACCAAGTGCATAATTTATTCGGATCACAAGAGTCTTCAGCATCTGTTCAATCAGAAAGAATTGAACATGCGTCAAAGGCGATGGATGGAAACTCTCAATGATTATGACTGTGAGATAAGATACCATCCAGGCAAGGCAAATGTGGTTGCCGACGCCTTAAGCAGAAAAGAAAGGGTTAAACCGATCAGAATCAATGCCAAGCGCATTGAGATAAGAAATAACTTGAATGAAAGGGTGTTAGCTGCACAGAAGGAAGCTGTGCTGGAAGCTAACTATCCTGCAGAAAAGTTGGGAGTAACTGAGGAGCAGTTATCCCACGACAAAGATGGAATGCTACGTCTAAACGGACGAATATGGGTCCCAGTATATGGAGGACTTCGGGATGTTATCCTCCAGGAAGCCCACAGCTCTAAATACTCAGTTCATCCTGGAGCTGATAAGATGTACCAGGATTTGAAATCAAACTACTGGTGGATTGGTTTGAAAAAGTCCGTGGCCGAGTATGTGGCCAAATGTTTGACTTGTGCGCAAGTCAAGGCTGAGCATCAGAAGCCGTCAGGTTTGCTTCAACAACCTGAAATTCCCAAATGGAAGTGGGAAATGGTGACAATGGATTTTATCACCAAGTTGCCGAAGACGAAAAAGGGAAATGATACCATATGGGTCATAGTAGACAGACTGACTAAGTCAGCTCATTTTCTACCCATCAAAGAGACGTATAGCTCAGATATGCTAGCTCAATTATACGTCGATAAGATAGTAGCGCTACATGGTATACCTATATCTATTATCTCTGATAGAGATACGAGGTATACGTCACATTTTTGGAAGAGTTTCCAACAGTCGTTGGGCACTCGTTTGAATTTTAGTACGGCTTACCATCCTCAGACTGATGGTCAGAGTGAGCGTACTATTCAAACCCTGGAAGACATGCTTCGTGCATGTGCGATCGACTTAGGTGGTAGTTGGGATAAGCACCTACCACTGATTGAATTCTCCTACAACAATAGCTACCATTCCAGCATAAAGGCTGCGCCTTTTGAGGCCCTATACGGTAGAAAGTGTAGATCGCCCATTTGTTGGGCAGAAGTTGGAGATGTCCAGTTGTCTGGACCAGACATCGTCTTTGAGACGACAGACAAGATCGTTCAGATCCGTGATCGTTTGAAAGCTGCCAGGGATAGGCAGAAAAGTTATGCGGATCCTAAGCGCAAAGATTTTCACTTCGATGTGGGTGAAAAAGTGTTGCTTAAGGTATCACCTTGGAAAGGTGTGATGAGATTTGGAAAGAAAGGCAAGCTGAGCCCGAGATACATAGGACCTTTCGAGATAATCGAACGTGTCGGGGCAGTCGCTTACAAGTTAAACTTGCCTGAAGAGCTTAGTGCCATTCATAATGTGTTCCATATCTGTAATTTGAAGAAGTGTTTCGCTGACGATTCACTGGTTATACCGCATACAGATATACACATAGACGAAAGCCTAAAGTTTGTTGAAAAACCTTTGTCGATTGAGGATCGACAGGTAAAGAAGCTTCGAAGGAAGCATGTGCCTATTGTAAAGGTCAAATGGGATGCCCGTAGAGGTCCCGAATACACGTGGGAAGTGGAATCCACGATGAAAGAAAAATATCCCCATTTGTTTGATTAAATCTCGGGGTCGAGATTTCTTTTAAGGGGGTGAGGATGTAACACCTCGAAAAATTTCGGCCAATAATGTCTTGACACGTGTCATAAGGTTCCGTTATGTGAAAACATACTTTAGAGGGACTAAAAGTGACAAACAGTGAAAACTATGGAACGTAAGGATCCAAAGTGTCAACAATGGATAAATAGACTCTATGATAACCCCACATAATGTTTATAACCTTTAACGGATGGTTCATGGATCATACGACGCGGAAATTGCACGAAAGTGAAGTATTGTAAACTATAGGGGCCAAAAGTGTCAACATGTTTAATTTATACCTCTGAGTGAACTTTTGGCAGACCCGAAGCTTTGTATAGCTAAAATATACTCACTAGAATATGTGGTTAAAATTTCATGAAGTTTCGTCAACGTATGAGAAAGTTATGGCCAAAACCGTACTTAAGGGACTAAAAGCGTCAACGTCGAATTTAGGGCTTTTCGGTTGAGCGCAAAGTTATCCGAGGGCATTACCATGTTGGTAAAAGTCCTAAGGTTCATAAAAACCAAGCTTGGGGGTTTACGGGTCGAGAAAAGTAGCCGAAACATCGCGTACAAGTTCAGGGGTCAAAGCTGTCAATGTTTGAAAGATGTTTGGCTGAACAGCAGGTCAGGCGACCCGCCTGGACAGACCCAGGCGGGCCGCGTGGGACTATCAGGTGCAGAAAATCGAATTTGGGTTGATTTGGGTCCGAATTTGAGTGACAAACAGCTGTAACTTGCCTCCACAATCACCAATAACATTTCATGCAAGCCTACAACTACAGTAAGCTCGAAAATACTGATTTAAAACAAGAATTGATCTCATTTTGATCATTTGCAAGTGAAGAACAAGGAGCATTCTCTCAAGAGCTCTCAAGAACACTTCAAGCAAGCTTTCTGGAGGGATTCTGATCAACAAGGCCGACTCCTAGTGACCATTTAACATCTATAGGACTCTTGTAAGCCTTCAATTCGTTCTTTGATCCATTCTTGTTGTGTTAATTGCTAAAAGTCAAACTGGGTGTTCATAACCTTTGACTTTCTGATTAAACGGATTTCTTTCAGTAATTTCTCGAATTGAAACTTGTTATAGATTAGTATTTATGTGGGAAACAAACCCTCTAAAGGTTACTAACTGATTCCCACTACATGCATGCTTAATGTCGAGTCAAACCTAATTCTAAAAAGTCAACAGAAGTGATTTTTGCGAAAAATGACATGATTAATGATATAGATGACATGCAACCTGATTGATCATTGAAAATAACTTGTAACATATATATAAATGTGTTTTAATCATCATCAACTCGACACTCTATAGTATAGCCACGAATCGGAACCGAAAGTCTTGTAAAACGATTATTTCGTAGACTATCGATTCGGATTCATACATGCATGTACAAGATCTGTATTGGAAAGTATTTTTGACTATTTTTATTTTAGTTAAACTTTCTGGAATTTTCCTTGATTGAGTCTATGTTTAGCCTATTCGAATGCTTGTTTCCGGTTTATGCATAAAGTTGACTATTTTGCCCTTTTTGATTTAAAACGGGATTTTTGGAAAAGTGAAAGGATAGAAATCTTTATTTTTATTATATAAACTTGCACCGAAAGTTTCGGATCAGTTGGTGGTCCAGATTGTGAGTTATGGCCATTAGCGTAAAACTATATTATAAATTTACATAAACGGTCCTTTTTGCGTAGAACCCGTTTCTGGCCACATTTTGACACGAAACTTTTTACCAACTGATTATATATAATATTCTGGGAATTTTGGTGATTTTTAATTAATTTTTGGCTGAACGGATCCTAGATCACCTAGCCATTTCGGCTTATGTCGGTTTTGACCGTTTTAGCCATAAAAAGAGTTTTACACCTCCGTTTGACCCGAAACCTTTTTCTACTGATTTTGTATGATGAGTAAATTATTATAAGACTTCTGGAAATATAAAAATCTCAGATTTACTGTGAAAACCCGAAAACGCCCTTAAATCGTATTTTTAGCGTCTTAAGCGCATAGTAAGCGTTGTACTTGTTTTAAACCTATAAAACTTATACCTACTGATGTAAATCACATATTTTCATATAATAACAGTAAGTATAATATTTTGAACTCAGGTTTCCAGTTTTGGCATTTTTAGCCCTTGAGAAATTACTAAATTGCCCCTACGGTGCATAGTTTGGTTTTAAATGATATATTTGGTATATGGGTCATACCCTACTGATATAATATGTTATATTAAGTATATTTACTGTATGAACCAGACCCGAAACTCAGATTTCTAATTTTATCCTTTTATTATATTTTAAATGACCAAAATGCCCTTCTAAGGCATAAATTGAGTTTAAAATTATCCCGGGCAATATAGAACATAACTTACTGATATAATATCATATTCTAAGCATATTAATTCAGGGAACTTGCATTTGAATCTTTTGGCTACCCGTATCGCCCTTTTCGCGTTCGGTTCGGTTTACGTAACTAGTTTGCGTAAATTGACCGAAACGGGTCAAACGATATCGTTTTTGCTTCAAAATCCAGAATGTATTTAGTATACCCATATTATACAAGTATTCGAACTTGTCGGGTCTAAATCACATTCTATCCGGTCTTTCGCTTAATCGTGCGTAAACCGTATCACTCCTAAAACTAACCGGTCAAAGCTTAAGCTTAAATAAAAGGCCGTTAGGAATCTAATAGGTTAATTATAAACCTTTGTTCCAGATTAGGAAGCCCGGTAAAAGCTACCACCACTTATCGTTTGTGACTTATACTTGCTCAGGTAAATACATTTTGACTTATTTTCCCTATACGGGCTTGGGGTACGGTATTTAAAATACCGCTTGATCGGGCGCACAAGTCCTGCTCCTTATAGGTGTTCAGTCTTGAATAGCTTGTGCGACTTCGTTTAAACAGTTTTGTCTTACTTAAAGGCTTTGGGGGGTTTTTGACCGTGTCCCGGATATCCTTGGCATTATCTTACGAGATGGCCACGACCAGAGCACGGGGTGTAGGCGTACACCCGTCGTGTATAACTCTTTGATGTGGTGTGTCAATTAAATCTCTAGCCCGGACAGTAGATCCCGGGCCACCAGAGATATAAGTGCATGTAATTCGTTCACAAGTTCATATTAAATGATTATCCCAAGTTAATAAAATATTTATGCCTGGTGCATTTAAATAAATTTTAAATCATTTTTCAAAATGAGTCAGTCGATTTGTATTTACCAGTGTAAACTGACGTATTTTTCTCAAAAGATTAAGTGCAGGTACTATACGGAAATAGGCTGCTGTTTCCTAGAGAGCGTCCACAATAGTCTCGCAAACTCGGACGACATTTATCTGTTGAACTATTTATCTCTGTTTTATTGATCCGCCTGTGGATCCATTTCAACGACTGTGATATTTATTATTGCATTTTAATTAAAGTTGAAATGTTTCTATTCTGCTTCCGCTGTGCATTATTATTTGTGTTGATTGTCTATGACGATGCCAACTACGTCACTGTACCCCACACCGGGCCCACCGGTGACACGTGGAAATTGGGGGTGTGACAACTGGGGAGTTTCGCCATGGGTTATCCCGATGAAACTGAGATGGTTCGCCGTGGGTTAGCTCGACGAAACATGATATGTTTCGTCATACAGGGAATCGACGAAACGTAGGGGCTTTCGCTGCAAAGAAGGGTTTCGTCGTGTGAGTCTGTTGATGTGAACAGTTAGAACTGTGAAGTGTATAAGGATAGACATCTGCTAGTATGATAGTGAATGACTGTGTTAATAGAACTATGGTATCTACTATTAACAATGTTTAATGATGAACAAGTGATATGACGTGGTTCATACGCCAAGCACATTTAACTGTTAAGTATTAGTGTGAAACATACATATGATCTGTGAATAGTGGTTGAGCTATATAACTGCTATGTCTTACTCGAAAACTGATTATTGAATGCACAACATGACTATAAATTATACATGAGGCTGTGAACTGTAGAATGAAATGCAAACTGTGTGGTTACATTAAGTAACGTATTCGGGAAGAAATTCCCATTCAAGTTGGGGATGACGTGGTACCCGCGAAAAATCCACAGTCATCCTGAGTTAACGTCTTACGGTTTTGAGTTTGCTTATCAAATTTCGGGACGAAATTTCTTTCAAGTTGAGGATGATGTGACAACTCGACTTTCCAAGGTCTTTCCCCGACACGTTACTAGATGATGTACTGTGTTTTCAGAATCTGTTATGTTGTATTGTGTGTACTTTGCTAGATGATGTATAAACCGCCTTACTGATTGATTAATTTCTGTTTATTGTTTGTTGCTTGTGCATGAGTTGTATCGAATTGTTTAAATGTCATAAACTTGTCAATAAACTTAGGAACTTGCATGACACCACTCGACGAAACTGGATGTTTCGTCACAAGCCCTAGCCGACGAAACTAAGGCGTTTCGCCATCACTTCCCCCACGAAACTGGGATGTTTCGTCGTATAGGCTTCCGGCCCAGGTAGATTCGGCCCAACGTGATACGTTAAAACATAAACTATGATATGATAACCACCAGTTACAAACCAGAAACCCTAGACTCTCTCTAACCTAACGACGGCAGTGAATATTCTCGAAGCATCATCTTCCTGGCCCTAGCATCCTAGTAACGTTATCAAGGTGAATGTTTGTTTGGATCTATATTCGATGCGTTGGTTTGTGTGGTAATGATTATGTCGAACACGTTGAGTCATATGTGCTTAATGTTCATCGTTCATCAACTATGTTGGGTAGTTAGAGTGGTTCGTGGGAGTCTTGAATGATCTTGTATTCTCTCAGGATTACTGTTTAGTGAATGTGATAATCAAATGCGGATTGAATAATTGTTATTATGCGAATGGTTAGGACACTTATTGAACGTACTTGTGTTCCCTTATGATTAGTGATGGATGAGATTGATGGTTAGATGTTAACTGGGTAATTGTTATGATTATGATAATCGTATGAGTGTATGAATTGTTAAGTTACTGGTTACGTGATAATGATAATGGAGAAACTGATTTACTGGTTTAATTACTCGATGATTATGATGAAACTGTTGATGATGATTAGGGTTTAAAAACTGTCAAAACATGTAATTGATGTTTGAATACGTAACTGTTAAACGACGAAACACTGGGGAGTTTCGCCATGGGTTATCCCGATGAAACTGAGATGGTTCGCCGTGGGTTAGCTCGACGAAACATGATATGTTTCGTCATACAGGGAATCGACGAAACGTTGGGGCTTTCGCCGCAAAGAAGGGTTTCGTCGTGTGAGTCTGTTGATGTGAACAGTTAGAACTGTGAAGTGTATAAGGATAGACATCTGCTAGTATGATAGTGAATGACTGTGTTAATAGAACTATGGTATCTTAAGAATGTTTAATGATGAACAAGTGATATGACGTGGTTCTTATGCCAAGCACATTTAACTGTTAAGTATTAGTGTGAAACATACATATGATCTATGAATAGTGGTTGAGCTATATAACTGCTATGTGTTACTCGGAAACTGATTATTGAATGCACAACATGACTATAAATTAGACATGAGGATGTGAACTGTAGAATGAAATGCAAACTGTGTGGTTACATTAAGTAACGTATTCTGAAACTGACATTGCTTGATAATCACAATAGGGTGGTTAAACTAACGGAAACGGGTAAATATACATACCGAGCAAACCAAGGTGAGTTCACTGCTCTTTTCTAAGCATGCGTCCGGTGGTTTGGGACATCTGGTAAACGTTCCGGGAAGGAATGCTGGGTAAAATGTTAAACTGGGATGTTGGTTATTAAACTCAATATCTATCATATAAGACCCCTTACATCTACTGTGTTGCTGGGAAGGCAACGAGGTATTTAGTTGATAGCGCTATTAGGTTTGGCACCCTCACACCGGGCCGGAATGGACGGGCGTGAACTATTTACCTTGGCCACTTGACCAATGCTTTGATAGAGGCATTGGGGTTTGGGCAAACACATCTAGTAGCCACATACGGTAATCGAGTTAATAACATCATCAAAAACAAACGTTGAACTGTCTTATACACACATCTGGTAACTAAACGCTTTAACAAAACTTGAACTCACCAGCGTCGTCTGACACACTTGTCTGCATGCTTGCAGGTCGTTAGATTTCGGATCATGGACTTGCTATCTGGGAGTGCTGGAGTGGTTATGGATCGAGACTCTTGGATATATTTGATACATTGGTTTTGAACACTTAATTTGGAAACAGTTGTTTAACAATTTATTATATGCTTCCGCTGAATGTTTTCCGTGGTTTAAACTTATGACTTGGTTTTATCTTATGAAATGAATCGAACGTTTTATTTAAATATTATTGGTTCAATGTGATTGGTGGCTTGGATCTTGATACGTCACACGTTCCGCGGTGTTCCCGCATGTGGTATTTTGGGGGTGTGACAGTTTGGTATCAGAGCCACTGGTTATAGTGAACTCGGTTTTAAAACGTTTTTTGTAAAACCAGACTATAACCGAACAGCTTCGAAAATCGATCATGACACTCAGCTCCAGATTGCAAGGTTCGTCTTCTGTTTACTTTACGCATTTCCTGTTTAGTAGTCACACACTCACAGCTTGTATAAAACAATATATTAGATACCATGGTGATCTGATAGTGTGACACTACTCTTCGACTTATGTGAATCGTAACCCTGTGATACCTTTCGTTGTGTTATTGGAACGGGGGAAACTTCTAGCGCAAGCTAAGAGGCACTGAGATAAGCATACAAAGTGCCTTATTATTATGGGTGCACACTTAATAATAACGTGAGGTGCATGTAAGTCCCAGTGAGGCTTAACGAGCGTGAGAAGGGTTCTGCCTTATTATGTGTAAACTTGGTAGTACGTAGACATTAACGTGATACTTGACTTTCACCTCATTTCGACTCCTAAATTGGTTCATTTCCATATATAGAATCATGAGTGGACGAGGACACGGACGTGGTAACATCAACATGGCTCAAGCTGAGTTAACAAATCTGATAAACACACGTGTGGCTGAGGCTTTGGCAGCCTACCAAGCTGGTACGAACTGTACCAAATACTTTTAAATCCTGTGTCGTGTACACAACTCTTACTCCTGTGTGGTATTTTTTTTCTTTCATTCAACGCATCTGAACAACCAGCCTGCGTGTACATTCAAGATGTTCATGGATTGCAAGCCACAGACCTTCAACGGGACTGAAGGGGCTGTAGGACTCCTACGATGGTTTGAGAAGGCAGAGTCGGTATTTGCTATGTGTAACTGTCCTGCTGGGGACAGGATGAAGTATGCTACGGGCACACTCGAGGATGGTGCCCTAACATGGTGGAATGCCCAGGTTCAGCTGTTGGGTATCGAGGCAGCGAACGCCACTACCTGGGACGACTTTAAAGAATTGATCAGGGAGGAGTATTGTCCTCGCAATGAGATCCAGAAATTGGAAAACGAGTATTATGACCTGAAAATGGTGGGATCTGAGATTGAAGCATACATAAAGCGGTCGTATGAGTTGGCTAACATGTGCCCGAATTTGTCTCGACCTATGTCTCGAAGAATTGAGTTGTTCATCAAGGGATTACCTCCACGAGTGAAGGGTTTAGTTACTGCAGCAAATCTCAACAACTTGACACAGATTGTCCGTTTGGCTCACAAGATCGTTGATCAAGAGGTGGAGAGTAATTCACTACCACCACGTGTTTCTGCTATTGCTACGACCACCGCTACTACGCCTGCTAGTGATAACAAGCGGAAATGGAACGACGCTGACAAAGCAACCAGTGCCAGCCAGTCTCAGAAAAGGCCAGACAACAGCAACAACCGCAGTTTCAGTCAGTCGTCTTCAGTCAATCAAGGCCAGGGTAGTAATCAGAATTAGGGTTCTTATGTTGGGAAGAAGCCACAGTGCAAAAAGTGTGGCTATCATCATTACCGGCAGTGTGTCCGGGCCTGTCGTAGGTACGAGAAAGTGGGCCATGAGGCCAAAGACTGTAGAGCCCCGCAGCCGAAACATCAACAGCAGCAAAACCAGCAGTATCAGAGACAGCAAAGGCAGCAACCTCAGCAGAATCAGGGTCTCAAGAAAGGGTGCTATCAGTGTGGGGATGAGGGCCACTTTAAGCGGGATTGCCCTTAGTTGAATCAGAACGCCAACAACCGCCAGAATAACAGCAATGCTGGAAACAACAACGGCAACAATGGAGGAAATGGCGCTCGTGGAAGGGTATTCACGATCGGTGCTTGTGATGCTAGGAACGACGGCAATGTCGTGACTGGTACGTTTCCTGTGAACAATCTTATTGCTTCTGTGTTATTTGATTCCGGTGCCGATTGGAGTTATGTGTCCCTAGAGTTTAGTCAGCGATTAGGGTTAACTCCCACTAGGGGTGAGCAAGAAAACCGAAATAACCGAACCGTAACCGAATAACCGAAATAACCGAACCGAAAAAACCGAACCGAAACAAAAACCGACGGTTCGGTTTTCGGATTTTTAATAACCGAAAATTTCGGTTCGGTTTTTGGATAAACTTTTTCAATAACCGAAAAAAAACGAACTGAACCGATAAGTTACAATCCATATATTTTTATGTTTAAGTTTAAATTGTTTAAGTGTTTAACCCAATGCTAGTAGAAAATGTTAATTTTATTCTTGAATGTTAAGTGTTTATAATAAAAACATTATAACTGAAATGATTTATTATTATCTATAAGATATAACAAAATTTAATATAAAAATTAAATTTAATAAAAACTTTGAAGAAACATAAAAATAGATTTGAAGATTAGGTTTATATAAAAAATATTAATTAAAGATGTTAACTATAATAACTTAAATATAAACATATAAAAAGATTGTTATAATATAAATTATACTTTTTATTTTTTGAATCTTACAGAATTTTGTTCCAAAAACCCAAATAACCGAAAAACCGAACCGAACCGACGTAAAAACCGAAAAACCGAAACCGAAAAAACCGAAACCGAACGGTTTTTAAAACCCAAAAACCGGCATTTCGGTTACGGTTTTGATTTTACCCAAAAACCGAACCGAACCGAACCGTGCACACCCCTAACTCCCACACCTTTAGAGGTTAAGCAAGTAGTAGAACTAGCTGATGGTAAAACGATAGAAGCTTCGCATGTCCTTTTTGGGTGTAAACTAGATCTCGTGGGTCAAGTGTTTGATATTGATCTCCTTCCTGTTACCCTCGGTAGTTTTGATATAGTAATTGGTATGGATTGGCTGTCTAAGCACCAAGCTGAGATTCTATGTAACGAAAAGATTGTGCGTATCCCTATACCTGAAGGAGAGCCATTGTTGGTTCAGGGGCATCGCAGTGGTGCGATGGCTGGAATTATTTTAGCTATGCAAGCGCAGAAATGGCTACGAAAGGGGTATCCTTCTATTTTGGCACTTGTTACTGATACTCCGTCAGGAGAAAGAAAGATCGAGGATCTGCCAGTGGTACGTGAATTCGCCGATGTGTTCCCTGAGGAGCTTCCTGGTTTACCTCCTCACCGTCAAGTAGAATTTCAGATTGACCTTGCACCAAGAGCAGCTCCAATTGCTCGTGTTCCTTACCGTTTAGCACCTGGAGAATTGCAGGAACTGTCTAACCAACTACAAGAATTATTGGACAGAGGTTTTATTCGACCCAGTTCTTCGCCATGGGGAGCCCAGTTTTGTTTGTAAAGAAGAAAGACGGGTCCTTTCGCATGTGCATTGATTATCGGGAACTCAACAAGGTGACCATCAAGAACCGTTATCCATTGCCACGCATCGATGACTTATTTGACCAGTTGCAAGGGTCAAGTTTTTATTCGAAGATCGACTTAAGATCGGGCTATCATCAGGTAAGAGTCCGAGAGGAGGATGTTCCAAAAACGGCGTTTCGAACGCGCTATGGGCACTATGAGTTTTTGGTTATGCCGTTTGGATTGACGAATGAACCAGCGGTCTTCATGGATCTCATGAACCGCGTATGCAATCTGTATCTTGACGATTTCGTTATAGTATTCATAGATGACATTTTAATCTACTCGAAGAGCAAGGAAGATCACGAGCGACATCTGCGTCTTTTCTTGGAGCTCCTGAGGAAGGAGCAGCTTTACGCGAAGTTTTCTAAGTGTGATTTCTGGATTCGAGAAGTACACTTTCTGGGGCATATTGTCAACGAGTTGGGGATACATGTGGATCCTGCCAAGATCGATGCTATTAGGAATTGGGCGGCACCGAAGAATCCTTCGGAGGTGCGACAATTCCTGGTTCTTGTAGGGTACTATAGTCGGTTTATTCAGGATTTCTTGAAGATCGCTCAACCTCTTACCTCCTTGACACAGAAGAACGTTTCTTCTTTTTGGGGAAAGAAACAGGAAGACGCTTTCCAGCTTTTGAAACAGAAATTATGCAGCGCACCAATCTTTTCTTTACCAGAGGGTACTGAAGATTTTGTGGTTTATTGTGATGCATCGATTCAGGGTCTCGGTTGCGTGTTGATGCAACGCGAGAAGGTAATAGCATATGCTTATCGACAGTTGAAGGTTCATGAGAAAAATTATACGACTCATGATTTGGAGTTGGGAGCTGTGATATTTGCGTTGAAGATCTGGAGGCATTATCTGTACGGTACCAAATGCACCATCTACACTGATCACAGAAGCCTTCAGCATATCTTCAACCAGAAAGAATTGAAGATGCGGAAACGGCGTTGGATAGAGCTTTTGAACGATTATGATTGTGCTATCAAGTATCATCTGGGTAAAGCTAATGTTGTAGCAGATGCACTTAGCCGAAAGGAGACGAAGCCTAAGCGGGTTCACGCATTGCAACTCACTATTCATTCGAACCTTCCTGATAAGATTCGTACGGCTCAGACTGGGGCATTAAAGGAAGAAAACATTGAAGCTGAGGGTTTGCGAGGTATGAAAAAGCAGCTCGAGCAGAGATCTGACGGCATTTATTATATTATGGAAAGAGTATGGATTCCTCTGTTTGGTGATCTCAGAGAGCTTGTGATGGATGAAGCGCACAAGTCACGATATTCTATTTATCCGGGATTGGATAAGATGTATCAGGATTTTAAAGTTTTGTATTGGTGGCCGAATATGAAAGCTCTCATCGCCACATACGTGAGCAAATGCTTGACTTGTGCTAAAGTCAAAGCAGAGCATCAGAAGCCCTCGGGTCTACTTCAGCAGCCAGAGATACCCACGTGGAAGTGGGAGCAGATCGCCATGGATTTCGTTACAGGGTTACCCAGGACTCAGGCTGGAAACGATACTATTTGGGTGATTGTCGACCATCTCACGAAGTCAGCGCATTTTCTGGCAATCAAAGAAACAGATAAGTTTTCGCAGCTGGCAGCAGTTTATCTCAAGGAGGTGGTTTCCAGGCACGGGGTGTCAATTTCTATCATCTCAGACCGAGATCCGCGGTTCACTTCTGAATTATGGCAGTCAATGCATAAATCGTTCGGTTCACAACTCGATATGAGTACTGCTTATCACCCGCAGACGGATGGTCAGAGTGAGCGCACCATTCAGACACTAGAAGACATGCTGCGGGCATGCGTTATCGATTTTGGCAAGGGTTGGGAGAAACACTTGCCTTTGGTGGAGTTCTCCTACAACAACAACTACCACACTAGTAATCAGGCAGCTCCGTTCGAAGCATTGTACGGGCGGAAATGCCGTTCTCCTCTCTGTTGGGCTGAAGTGGGTGACAATCAGATCACAGGCCCTGAGCTTGTACTTGAAACTTCAGAAAGGATTGTTTAGATCAGAAACCGTATGGCGGCAGCGCGCGACCGCCAGAAAAGCTACGCTGACAAGCGTAGGAAACCTTTGGAATTCGAAGTTAATGATCGCGTTATGTTGAAAGTCTCACCCTGGAAGGGTGTGGTGCGTTTTGGGAAACATGGCAAGCTAAACCCTCGTAATGTAGGACCATTTAGAATTCTGGAGCGAATTGGTAAAGTGGCCTACAGGTTGGAGTTATCTGCTGAGTTGGGTAACGTCCATGATGTGTTCCATGTGTCGCAGTTAAAGAAGTGTTTGTCTGATGAAACACTGGTCGTGCCATTTCAAGAACGAAAGATCGATGACAAGTTGCAGTTTGTCGAAGAACCAATTGAGATTATGGATCGGGAAGTTAAGGTTCGCAAGCACAGCCGTATTCCGATTGTGAGAGTTCGTTGGAACTCAAGATGTGGACCGGGGTTCACGTGGGAACGCGAGGATCAGATGAAGCTTAAGTATCCACATTTATTCCCCAAAGACAAGACCAAGCCTGGCAAATCTAGATCTAATGCAACTAGTGAATTTCGGGAAGAAATTCCCATTCAAGTTGGGGATGACGTGGTACCCGCGAAAAATCCACAGTCATCCTGAGTTAACGTCTTACGGTTTTGAGTTTGCTTATTAAATTTCGGGACGAAATTTCTTTCAAGTTGAGGATGATGTGACAACTCGACTTTCCAAGGTCTTTCCCCGACACGTTACTAGATGATGTACTGTGTTTTCAGAATCTGTTATGTTGTATTGTGTGTACTTTGCTAGATGATGAATAAACCGCCTTACTGATTGATTAATTTCTGTTTATTGTTTGTTGCTTGTGCATGAGTTGTATCGAATTGTTTAAATGTCATAAACTTGTCAATAAACTTAGGAACTTGCATGACACCACTCGACGAAACTGGATGTTTCGTCACAAGCCCTAGCCGACGAAACTAAGGCGTTTCGCCATCACTTCCCCCATGAAACTGGGATGTTTCGTCATATAGGCTTCCGGCCCAGGTAGATTCGGCCCAACGTGATACGTTAAAACATAAACTATGATATGATAACCACCAGTTACAAACCAGAAACCCTAGACTCTCTCTAACCTAACGACGGCAGTGAATATTCTCGAAGCATCATCTTCCTGGCCCTAGCATCCTAGTAACGTTATCAAGGTGAATGTTTGTTTGTTTGGATCTATATTCGATGCGTTGGTTTGTGTGGTAATGATTATGTCGAACACGTTGAGTCATATGTGCTTAATATTCATCGTTCATCAACTATGTTGGGTAGTTAGAGTGGTTCGTGGGAGTCTTGAATGATCTTGTATTCTCTCAGGATTACTGTTTAGTGAATGTGATAATCAAATGCGGATTGAATAATTGTTATTATGCGAATGGTTAGGACACTTATTGAACGTACTTATGTTCCCTTATGATTAGTGATGGATGAGATTGATGGTTAGATGTTAACTGGGTAATTGTTATGATTATGATAATCATATGAGTGTATGAATTGTTAAGTTACTGGTTACGTGATAATGATAATGGAGAAACTGATTTACTGGTTTAATTACTCGATGATTATGATGAAACTGTTGATGATGATTAGGGTTTAAAAACTGTCAAAACATGTAATTGATGTTTGAATACGTAACTGTTAAACGACGAAACACTAGGGAGTTTCGCCACGGGTTATCCCGATGAAACTGAGATGGTTCGCCGTGGGTTAGCTCGACGAAACATGATATGTTTCGTCATACAGGGAATCGACGAAACGTAGGGGCTTTCGCCGCAAAGAAGGGTTTCGTCGTGTGAGTCTGTTGATGTGAACAGTTAGAACTGTGAAGTGTATAAGGATAGACATCTGCTAGTATGATAGTGAATGACTGTGTTAATAGAACTATGGTATCGTAACAATGTTTAATGATGAACAAGTGATATGACGTGGTTCTTATGCCAAGCACATTTAACTTTAAGTATTAGTGTGAAACATACATATGATCTGTGAATAGTGGTTGAGCTATATAACTGCTATGTGTTACTCGGAAACTGATTATTGAATGCACAACATGACTATAAATTATACATGAGGATGTGAACTGTAGAATGAAATGCAAACTGTGTGGTTACATTAAGTAACGTATTCTGAAACTGACATTGCTTGATAATCACAATAGGGTGGTTAAACTAACGGAAACGGGTAAATATACATACCGAGCAAACCAAGGTGAGTTCACTGCTCTTTTCTAAGCATGCGTCCGGTGGTTTGGGACATCTGGTAAACGTTCCGGGAAGGAATGCTGGGTAAAATGTTAAACTGGGATGTTGGTTATTAAACTCAATATCTATCATATAAGACCCCTTACATCTACTGTGTTGCTGGGAAGGCAACGAGGTATTTAGTTGATAGCGCTATTAGGTTTGGCACCCTCACACCGGGCCGGAATGGACGGGCGTGAACTATTTACCTTGGCCACTTGACCAATGCTTTGATAGAGGCATTGGGGTTTGGGCAAACACATCTAGTAGCCACATACGGTAATCGAGTAATAACATCATCAAAAACAAACGTTGAACTGTCTTATACACACATCTGGTAACTAAACGCTTTAACAAAACTTGAACTCACCAGCGTCGTCTGACACACTTGTCTGCATGCTTGCAGGTCGTTAGATTTCGGATCATGGACTTGCTATCTGGGAGTGCTGGAGTGGTTATGGATCGAGACTCTTGGATATATTTGATACATTGGTTTTGAACACTTAATTTGGAAACAGTTGTTTAACAATTTATTATATGCTTCCGCTGAATGTTTTCCGTGGTTTAAACTTATGACTTGGTTTTATCTTATGAAATGAATCGAACGTTTTATTTAAATATTATTGGTTCAATGTGATTGGTGGCTTGGATCTTGATACGTCACACGTTCCGCGGTGTTCCCGCATGTGGTATTTTGGGGGTGTGACAATGATCAACAGTAATATGACCCGAGTCACTAGTTGAAAAAATGATCAACAATGATATGACCACCATTACTAGTTGAGAGAATGATCAACAGTAATATGACCCGAGTCACTAGTTGAGAGAATGATCAACAGTGATTTAACCACCGTCACGGGAATCGCTTAGTGACAAATACCTTTGAATAATAATAAGATATATTTTATATCTACTACGTGATAAATTCACTATTGGGCAAAAGTGAGCCAATAAGTGATATGACCACTGTCACATCGGAACTGCCACTATGTGACAAATACTGATTGAGTTTTTGGGTAAATATAAACAAATATAAAAACCATGTTGCTGTAAAGTACAACAATATATTTTATTAAAATGGAATGAACTCGCCAGTATTTATTACTGATAAACTGTTTTCAAAACACGTTTCAGGTAACTTGATGTAAGGATAGTAGAAGCCAGCTATGGAGCACTGAAGGCTTAAATAAAGTGGCTATAAATACCTGAATAAAAGAAGAAATTTATGTTTTATTTATTTGGGTTTATCCCTATAAAAATAATTGAATGGAATATGGGGTTTAGCCCATTTGTTTAAATATTAAAAGTATGGTGTTTTACAAACTCTGAGATTATTTCCTAACTACGATCCTGATGAAAAATTTTCCGCTGCGTAATTAATAAACACCAATACCATCTGGCTGGTTCGCGACTCCCGCTCCCAAGGTGGGGTCGGGGGCTGTGACAAGTCTCCCTTGAAGGCAACCATTACTGATCTTGTCATATTAACCACTGGTGTGTTTCATTTACCCACTGGTGTGTTAAATAAGATAGTTGATGTACATGGAAGTCCCCAGTACCAAGACAAAGGGGCATCAGTGGATGAACCACTAGTAACTTCTTCTGGTCCACCTGCTGATACAACCACTGCTAGTGGGAAATCAGATTATCTCATTCATTTGGGTGATGGTTTAAAATACAAAGAATTGATGGAGAGGGTAGACAAAATTGAAACCTCTGTTGCAGATATCAAAAATATGCTGCAATAGTTGTTACAGTCTCAAAAAGCTCAATCCACTGCTGCAACATCTGCTCCATTCTCCACTGAGCTATGTCACTTGTTTCAACCTATGCTTCATCAACAAAGGCAATATGCTGATCACTAGCATGAAATTCAACTTCAAATGTTTAGAAATGTGATGGAAGCTAGGTACAAGGATACTCAAGCTGATATGAAGGCCATTAAAGCTCATCTGCTCCAAACCACTGGCACTTCTCCTCCTACCATCATTTATGTTGAAAACCCTGATGATGTCAAAAAGGGGGAGAAAGGAAAGAAGGGAAAAGAAGGGCTGTACCTACCACCGGATCCAATGGCTAAAGCAGTTGTAGAAATTCCAAGGCCCGATGGTTCTAAAAAGGTTGATGTGACTCTCAATGCTTTTGCTGAAGAAAAAACAAAGTTAAATAGAAGATGGAAACAAAGGGAGATAAAAGATTTGTAGAGGAAAAGAAAGTTTTTATGGCTAAGGAAGCACAGGGTACTTCAAACCGAAGAAAGACTACCAGAAAGGTTAGCCAACCGAAAACCATACCTTCTAAAACCATTAAACAAATCTCTGAAATCCCCAAGAGTTCCTTACCTCAAACCTCCAAGCCAACAGATGTTAAGACACCGGTTGTATCAACAGTTGTTGATACTTCAGTAGTTTCAACAAATGTTGTGTCAACCACTGCCCTTATCATCTCACCAATCATTACTCAATCCACTGCCACACCAAAAACAACATCACCATCACAAAAACCACCTGCCAAAAAACAGAAGACAACAGTTGATACATCAACAGTTGTAGTGACAACAGTGGTTGAGACACCAGTTGTTTCAACAGCTGTTAGTCAGTCACCCATCACTTCAACCACCCCTTCACAAGCCATAATCCTTTCTGCTCCAAAAATTCAAACAAAAACACCTTCTCCCAAAAAGGTGTATACAAGAAAAAGAAAGTTTCAGGTGCATGATGATGATATACCAGCACCTGATCCTATTTCATCTGCTCCTTACAATATAGTCAAACCTCAACCATTCATACCTCCAACCTTAGCTAATCCAATCAAAGATCCAAAGGTGCTTGAAGGATATGATCCTGCTGATGTTATACCAGTAGCAGCCAGTTATCCACTAGAATTGCATGCTGTAAAGAATGAAACAAGGCAATTCTACACAGTGGATGACCCTTCAAAAAGAAAATTCCCCTCTCTTGTTGGCTTTGGAGATCCAAACAACATGGATGAGTATTTAAAACTCAAAGCCAGTCAAGCTGAAATAAGAGCTAAACTTGAATGCAAAGGGGAAAGTGACAATGTTATCTCAAGTCATATGCAGTTTTTGCTTACCAAAGTTAAACAACAGGAAGATTATGCAAGAGATTTGAGCAAAGAAATGTCCAACCTGCAACAGGAAATGAGAAAAGACCTTCTTGCATTGATCATGAGGGAAAAGTTCTACCCTGCCAAGATTGAGCAGTTCCAAGACTGGCCACTCATTGCTTTGAAACATGAAGCCAACAGAATTGAAAGAATTAAAAATGATCCAGGTATGAAAAGATCAGCACCAAACTGGAGCAAATACAAAAAGGCAATTGCTGATCTTACCTTGGAGTATAAAAGAAAGAAGCAAGAGCTGGTTGCAGTAAAGGTTGGTACAGCCAAAGCCATAGCAAAATGGTCAAGGCAATACACAGATATGGCATATAAGAAGCTGGAAGAAAGGAGAAAGACAAGTCCTAACCTTCCAAAGAAACCAGCATACAGAACCAAGAAAATTGATGAATCTCAGCAGCAGGCCCTCATTTTGAAAACATTATTTACATCATCTGACACTTCCCTCATTGTTATGAATCAAAGGAAGAAGCAAAAACAGACTGATGCTAAAGATGTAGCAAGTGAAGCTGTTTATATGAAAGAAGCCCTCAAAAGAATAATAGAAGAGGATTCTAACTCAGGAAAGTTACAAGAAATTGCCAAAAAGGTTCTGAGCAAACCTCCATCACCTAACTCATCAAAAATAAAGCCTCTCCCAAGAAACCCACTGAACTCAAAAATACTAAAGTGGAAGTCTGATCAAAAGACCCACGTATTGACTCTGATCAAGTCTAGTGGAGAAGTTAAGCACATATCAAGAGAAAATGCACTAGGCCTGAGTGTAGAAGATTTATAAGATCTCCTTGAGCTTCAACTATGCAGGGATGAGGATGATGAAGATTCCATGAACTTTGAATTACAATTCAAAGGGAAAGTTAGGGAATTGTTGATGAGACAATAAAGACCAAAAATAAGGAGGAGTTTTGGCATCATCTGTTCTAGGGAGAGATTGTTGGGTCATGCAATCAAGCCAAAAAAGAACAGATGATATGGAAAGTCAAAACTAGATCCCAACTGTTGATCCACAATAAGCACTATCTATCTAAGTTCCCTCTAATGACAGTGGATATAATAGACTTATAAAGCTAAGCACTGATCTGCCTAACAACTGCTGCATGTAAAGACTGATGAACACAAAGACTGTTGAAGACTATCCACTGTTGCCATCAAAGAACTGATAAAGACTAAAGAACTGTTGAAGACAAAGCCCTGTTGAAGACAAGCACTGATGTACCTAAGGCCTGATCAACCAAAGTAAAACCCCTGCTTAGCAACAACAGAGGTTCAGCATTAACAGCGGATTCAACATCAGTGGTTATGTTAAATAGTGTTTATATGTAACAGTACTTACAATTTCAGTGTTTAGAGTTTGTTAGTTTGTTAGATGGTGCTGTCTAGGTGACGTCAGCTTTGATTCTTAGTGGTTTGATCTGTACTATAAATAGAACAGTTTGTATTGTTCTATTTGAGTGAGTTTTCTCCTCCAATTCATTCATCTTGTACGATTAACCAGTGAGCTCAGGCTGAGGGGGAGTTTAGTATGTAAGCATGTAATCATTTGTTTGTAATCTTATGACTAATGAAAAGCATGTGTTTATCAAAACTATTTCTCTTTGATTGTGTTATAAAGTTTTCCTCCATTTTCGCTGCACTTAATCTCATTTTATATTCATCCATTTGTTCATTTTTATCAAACAAACACAATCATGACGGCCCAAAAATCTTAACAAGATGCAACTAGAAAAATGCAAATTAAAAGGTTTAATTGTATTTGTTTAAAAACTTTAAGGGGGAGTGCAATCAGTAAATTTGTAGAAACGGGAGTGCATTTAGCAACACCCATTAAAATGTTTGATTTAAAGATTGTTCTTTTTGAAGATCTAATCCAATCAATTTCTTGATATTACAAGTGGTGCAAGTTAGATTTTTGTTCTTAATATGTAAATTGTGGCTTTCAAGTCTGTACATTCTGGGCTTTGCTAGTTGTTGAGTTGTCTTTCAAAAAAAAATAATAATAAAGATCCAAAGTACTCCATGCAATTTAATGTAAGTTTATTACTTTATCAAAGAGACAAGGGCCGGGGGTCTCGGCTTGTGTAATATCGGTCAAATTAACACGACTCTTCTTTCTAAATGGGGGTGGAGGTATAAAACGGAGAGGGATAGCTTTTGGGTTAAAGTAATATCCGTTCTTCATCTCCACAGATTATCTTGGGACTTCCTTTCGGTTCGGTTAACACTTAAAGGGGTTTGGAGTAATATTTACAAGATCAGTTCGAGACAACTAGGGGAAAACACTTAGCTTAGAAGTTTAATGTTAGGAGAAGTCGGGGATGGCTTGGATATCTTCTTTTAGTTGGACCCGTGGTTGAATCCGATCCTTCTTAAGGAGGAATTCCCAAATTTGTTTCGTTTGGAACCAAATAAAAGGTGCAAAGTCAAAGAACGTATTGTGAGCCTGTTTCCAACCCGGGTGGCAGGTGGGAGTGGAGAGCAAATCCGGAAACTAATGAAAAGCTTGCTGAATGGAGCTATCTTTATTGTTTGCTCCAACTGGTTTCACTTTCCAATATACAGGATGGGTGGAAATGGCTGGGAGATGTGTCTGAGAAGTTCTCGGTTGGGTCTGTGAAGCGCATCATCGATATTAAATCCGATTACAGCTTTCGTTATGTTTGGGAATGGTGTAAATGGTTGCCGAGAAAATGCAATTTGTTCGCTTGGAGAGCCAAAATGGATAGGATTCCGACAAGGCTTGCGCTTCAAAAAAGGAATATACATGTCGAAGTCAATAGTTGCCCTTTGTGCAACATGGGGTGGAGTCGGTAGACCGTCTCTTTACAACCTGCAGCATTTCAACGGTTATTTGGCAGAAGATCGAAGGCTGGTGTAAAACTTCATTTCTCATCGCGTTTTCATTTAGAGATATCCTAGAGGCGCATAATTGGTGCGGGTTGGAAGGCCAGGCTAAGGACCTTTACCACGGTATTATGATTCTCACTTGTTGGGGTATATGGAAAGCTAGGAATGATTTGATCTTCTAGGGCAAACACGTAAACATTGTGACAACCCGAGTTTTCAAGGTCTCTATTCGACTTAACCTTGTACTCATTTGCAAAGTGTGTTTTATATATATGGTGTGCATCATATTTGAGTGTATGTTAGTAGTGTGTTTTGTGTTAAATTGTGTCTTATAATTAATTATGTAACCTTGGCTGAACACACCCCTACCCTCACGAAATCACCCCAGCCGAAATACCCCACCTGAAAACACCCCTTGTGGTGAAAACACTGTAGTGTTTTCATCCACTAGGGGGCCAACGAAAACAAGAGTGGGCTTCGGCCCAGTAATGATTAAATAAAGGAACTGTTTTAACTCGCGCACGAAATCGATAACTGACAAAACCCTAACCTCCTCTCACATTCTCTCTCTCCCTACCCTTTGAACCTGACGACAAACTTGTGTTCCTCGTAATCTCAAGATCAGTCAAGTTATTGTCTTACTCGTCGCGGTTAGTGTCTACAAACCGTGTGTGCCTGTTAATGAATGATCTGCTGATTGATTTATGATCTTGGTCTCACAAAGATTTGGTAGTTTATATGTTACATATCAATGATATGATTAAATGATTTCGTCGATGACTGATCATGCAACTGTAAGTGATGTTTAGGGTTACTGTATTGCGTAACTGATGTGTGTTGGTGAGGATGTAACCGACAAAATCAAGAGCAGCAGATGAAATCATGAGGACCAGGCGAAAACACCCAATGTTTACGTCCAACATTAAACCCGATGAAATCACTGGGGATATCGTCGCCTGAGTGATTTCGCCAATAAGTGTTTTCGCTCGAAATGATTTTCGGCACAAGTGTTTTCCCCGCAAAAGGGGTCTTCGCCTATAAGTGTTTTCGCCATACATGTGATTTCGTCCAGTGTCTGTCACACTAGTTCTGTTAGTTTAACTCTGTCAAGTTGTTAATGCTGTTAAGTTTATTAACTCCTGTTAAGTCCATAACTCTGGTTAGTCTATTAACTGAGTTAAGTTATTAACTCTATTAACTTTATTAACTCCGTTAAGTGAATCATTACGAACCAGAACTGACTAAATATATGTACATACTTTAGGACTTGACTGATTACTTGTGAGCACATAGTTTAGCATACCGAGCAAACCAAGGTGAGTTCACACTTTCTACAAGGCATGGGATTCCCGAGGGTTGGGAATGGGTTAAAGAACTAAAACGGAAAACCTACATATCCTCCTTGGGTAGGATATGTACGGCCATCCTCCTTGGGTAGGATGCCACTATAAATCCTACGTATTCTCCTTGGGTAGAACTACGTACGTTCGTCCTCCTTGGGTAGGACAACAACCTTAAACTTACTAGACAAAACTCTATCATGAAGTCCCTCACTTTATATCGACTTAATCGCTGAGGCCGATGGCGAGCGGGTCATTAGTTAATAGCGCTATTAGGTTTGACAAACCTCATACCGTGTCGTTTGAACGGGCGTGTACTAATGGATCATGGCAAACTGTCAATGGTGATAGACATTGACGTAGGGCACAACTATTGTTCGTTAGTGGTCGATATGGTAACGGTCTAGTGGTTCACATGGGAAGCCCCCACTGATTATGGTTTGGGAAACAAAAGAACTGGTTAACTCGTGGTATACGAAACAACTCATGATTTCAAAACAAACTGGTAAAACTAAACAACCAACTGTGAACTCGCTCAACTTTGTTGTTGACTCGTTGTTACATGCCTTGCAGGTCGTTAGGTACTCATCGAGCTTGCACGGGGAGGCGTGGTCGTTGTGGGACATGGCTTGTCATATACCATGTCAAACATTTGATACATTTGAACTTTTATTTTGGTTTTAACATTATGCTTCCGCTGATTACTTAAACTATGTTTTGTTTGGACACCAATTATATTGTGTTAGGGTTTTACATTTATTTATACGCTATGTTCAATATGATTGGTGGCTTGATCCTGGTCAGTCACGCCTCCAAGCGGTGATACTCCGCATGTGGACTTTGGGGGTGTGACAGATTGGTATCAGTGCCATTGGTTATAGTGAACTTGGTTTTAAAAAGGGGGAAAAGCTTTTTGGTAAAACCAGACTATAACCCGTACAATGCTCAACGATCCACAACGACGCTTCGCTCCACGTGCAAGGCTCAACACTATAGGTGATATGGTTTATGTTTATTGCCTACTTGCTAGTTACATAGAACTTTGCTCATGGTATGCTTAGATGAACGTAACAACTATTGTTTGAAAACACATGTGTGCTTACTCTCTTCTGTCATCGCACTTTCGCGAACATCTCTCACTCATCTTTCCTTTGATATGAAGATCATGAGTGGACGCGTTAACCTAACTCAAGCCCAGCTAACGGCTCTAATCAATGAACAAGTCACTGCAGCACTCGCAGCCGCTCAGGCAGGAGGTATAACCTGCCATTGCAACTTACTCTAGGATCTTTAGATCCTACTCACGTAAACCAACACTTGTGTTTAACTTTGTCTCTTCTTACACACACGACAGGTCAACATGCTCAGCCTCCTGCATGTACCTTCAAAACTTTTATGGACTGTCGACCTACTACTTTCAATGGCACTGAAGGAGTGGTAGGCCTCCTCCACTGGTTCGAGAAGCTCGAGTCTGTTTTCGAGATGTGTGAATGCCCTGAGGCTCGCAGGGTGAAGTATGCTACTGGTACTCTTGAGGGTATAGCGCTCACGTGGTGGAACGCTCAGGTTCAAATGCTTGGGATTGTTGCTGCTAATGCCACCCCACGGAATGACTTCAAGGACTTGATCAAAGAGGAATATTGCAACCGTGATGACATCCACAAGCTGGAAGTAGAGTTTTTCAACTTAAAGATGACGGGGTCAGAAATCGAAGCATATACGAAAAGGTCAAATGAACTGGCTATTCTGTGTCCTACTATGGTGGATCCTCCCATCAAGCGAATCGAGTTGTACCTTAAAGGCTTGGTGCCAGAAATTCAGAGTCACGTGACCTCAGCTAATCTTGGCACTATCCAGCAAGTTATTCGTTTGGCTCATCGTCTCACTGATCAGGCAGTCGAGCAGAACAGGCTGCCCAAGCGTATTGGTACTACTGCTACAGTTACTACTTCTGATGCCCCCAGCGACAACAAGCGCAAATGGGATGGAATCTCAAGCAAGGGTTCGACATCAGCTCAGTCTCTATCTTAGCAGCGAAAGACTGATGACTACCAGAGTCCTGGTCAGCAATCTTCTGGTAGTCAAGGGCAGGGTGGATACAGGGGAAACCACCCCAAGTGTAACCGATGCAACAGGCATCACAGTGGGCAGTGCAACAAGGGTCATTGTCTGAGGTGTAACAAGTTTGGTCATGAAGCAAAGGATTGCAGGGGCACACGACCGGTGAATCAGAATCGTCAACAGCAACAGCAGGCTCCACAAAATCAGCCGCAGCAACAGCAGGGTAACAGGGGATGCTTTCAGTGTGGTGCTGAAGGTCACTTCAAGAGAAACTACCCCCAGTTGAACCAGAATCAGAATAACAACAACAATCAGGGAAACGGAAACAACAATGGGGGTAACAACAGGGGAAACAATGGAAATAATGGTGCCCGGGGCCGTGCGTTCGTGATTGGGCAGGGTGATGCAAGGAATGATCATAACGTGGTGATGGGTAAGTTTCTTCTCGACGACTTCTATGTTACTGTTTTATTTGATTTGGGTGCAGATACTAGCTATGTGTCCCTAAAAGTTAGTCAGTTGCTTAAGCGCACACCAACACCTTTGAGCACCAAGCATGTCGTACAGTTAGCAAATGGTAAAAGTTTATAGGCCACACATGTAGTTAAGGGTTGTAATCTTATCTTAGCTGGTCAAACCTTTTCTATCGACCTCATTCCTATCGTTTTGGGTAGTTTCGACATTGTTATTCGTATGGATTGGTTATCGCAACATCAAGCAGAGATCCTTTGCAAGGAGAAGATCGTCCGCATTCCTCGTTCTGGTGAAGAACCTTTAGTGATTCATGGCGACAAGAGTGGTGCCGTTGTGGACATCATTTCTTTTCTCAAGGCCCAGAAGTGTTTGCGTAAGGGCCACACTGCTATTTTAGCCCTCGTTACTGACGCATCAACGAAAGAGAAGAAAATAGAGGATATTCCAGTAGTACGCAACTTCCCTCAAGTGTTTCCTGAGGATTTACCTGGTCTTCCGCCTCATCGTCAGCTTGAATTTCAAATCGAGCTAGCTCCTGGAGCAGCGCCAATAGCTCGAGCACCTTATCGTTTAGCTCCATCAGAACTTGAAGAACTGTCCACGCAACTACAAGAGCTCTTGGATAAGGGTTTTATTCGTCCTAGCTCTTCGCCTTGGGGAGCTCCAGTATTATTTGTGAAGAAGAAAGATGGTACCTTCAGGATGTGTATCGACTACCGCGTACTCAACAAGGTGACTGTGAAGAATCGCTATCCTCTTCCATGCATCGATGACTTATTCGATCAGCTGCAAGGGTCGAGCTACTACTCAAAGATCGACCTGAGGTCAGGCTACCATCAACTGAGAGTTCGAGACGAGGATATCTCTAAGACAGCATTCAGGACTCGTTATGGGCATTATGAATTCCTGGTTATGCCTTTTGGATTAACGAACACGCCTACAGTCTTCATGGATCTTATGAACAGAGTGTGCAAGCCCTACCTGGATAAGTTTGTTATTGTATTCATCGACGACATCCTGATCTATTCTAAGAGTCAGGAGGAACACGAGTACCATCTACGGCTTATTCTGGAACTCCTCCGAACAGAACAGTTGTACGCTAAGTTTTCGAAATGCGATTTTTGCCTTCGTGAAGTCCACTTTCTAGGCCATGTGGTAAACAAGGATGGGAGTCATGTTGATCCATCCAAGGTAGACTCGATCAAGAACTGACCTGCACCACGTACACCAACGGAAATCCGCCAATTTTTGGGTTTGGCGGGCTACTACAGAAGGTTCATCAAGGATTTCTCCAAGATTGCGCAACCTCTCACCTCACTAACTCAGAAAGGTGTCACCTATCGTTGGGGTGATGCACAGGAATCTGCATTTCAGCACCTAAAGGATAGACTTTGTAGCGCACCGATTCTTTCATTGCCTGAAGGCATAGACGATTTTGTGGTTTATTGCGACGCGTCAATTCAGGGTCTTGGTTGCGTATTGATGCAACGGGATAAAGTCATTGCTTATGCATCGCGCCAACTTAAAGTTCACGAAAGGAATTATACTACACACGATCTGGAGCTGGGAACTGTTGTTTTTGCACTCAAGATATGGAGACATTACCTGTACGGTACCAAGTGCACTATTTACACCGATCACAGGAGTCTCAAGCATATCTTCAAACAGAAGGAACTAAACATGCGACAACATCGATGAGTCGAGCTATTGAATGATTACAAATGCGCGATCAAGTACCATCCGGGAAAAGCCAATGTTGTGGCTGACGTCCTCAGTCGGAAGGACACTACACCTAAACACGTGTGTGCGTTACAACTCACCATTCAATCTAGTCTTCCTGCTCAGATACGAGATGCTCAAGTTGAAGCATTGAAAGCAGAGAACGTCAGGGCGGAGTCCCTACGTGGATCAAGGAAACGATTAGAACAAAAGGAAGACGACGCTTACTACGTTATAGGGCGCATCTGGGTTCCACTTTTTGGAAATTTACGCGAACTGGTGATGGATGAAGCCCATAAGTCTCGTTACTCAGTACATCCTGGTTTGGATAAGATGTACCACGACATAAAGACTACATATTGGTGGCCTAGTATGAAAGCACACATAGCAGCTTACGTCAGCAAATGTTTGACTTGTGCGAGAGTCAAGACCAAATATCAGAAACCATCGGGCCTACTTCAACAACCAAAGATACCACAATGGAATGGGAGCAAATTTCCATGGATTTCGTTACAGGCCTGCCTAGATCTCAACGTGGAAATGACACTATTTGGGTTATAGTGGATCGATTGACTAAGTCTGCACACTTTTTGGCCATCAAAGAAACAGACAAGTTTTCTACTTTAGCAGACGTTTACTTAAAGGAGGTAGTTTCGAGGCACAGGGTGCCAACCTCTATTATTTCCGATCGTGATGCGCGCTTTACTTCTGAACTATGGCAAGCAATGCACAAGTCCTTTGGCTCACGTTTAGACATGAGCACCGCTTATCATCCACAAACGGATGGGCAGTCTGAACGCACCATCCAAACCCTTGAAGACATGCTTAGGGCATGTGTGATCGATTTTGGCAACGGCTGGGAAAAACATATGCCGTTAGTGGAATTTTCGTATAGTAACAGCTACCAGGCCGCTCCATTTGAGGCATTGTATGGGCGTAAATGCCGATCACCTCTTTGTTGGGCAGAGGTGGGTGATAGTCAGATCACGGGTCCAGAACTTGTAGTAGACACAACGGAAAGGATTGCACAGATACGACAACGAGTGGCGGCAGCTCGTGACAGTCAGAAAAGCTACGCTGATAAGCGCAGGAAACCACTCGAGTTCCAGGTTGGGGATCGAGTGCTACTCAAAGTCTCACCTTGGAAAGGTGTAGTTCGTTTTGGAAAATGAAGCAAACTTAACCCGCGATACGTTGGACCTTTCGAAATCATAGAGAAAATAGGCAAAGTGGCCTACAAACTGAACCTACCCGCAGAACTCAGTGGAGTTGACAACGTATTTCACGTGTCAAATCTGAAGAAGTGTCTGTCAGATGAGACCCTCGTAGTTCCTTTGAAGGAGCTCACTATCGATGATCAGTTGCGATTCGTCGAGGAACCAGTTGAAATCATGGACCGAGACGTTAAGGTTCTCAAGCACACCAGAATACCTCTTGTTCGAGTTCGTTGGAACTCCCGTCGTGGCCTAGAGTTCACCTGGGAACGAGAAGACCAAATGAAACTCAAGTATCCCCATTTGTTCGGGAACAGTGCAACCACTACTGAGGCTGAAGCTACTACGGAATTTCGGGACGAAATTCCAAACCAACGGGGGGATGATGTGACACCCCAGGAAAACCAGGAAACAACACAGCACAACTAGCTTCCTCAATAACCACGTGCTAAATTTCGGGACGAAATTTCTTTCAAGTTGGAGATAATGTGACAACCCGAGTTTTCAAGGTCTCTATTCGACTTAACCTTGTACTCATTTGCAAAGTGTGTTTTATATATATGGTGTGCATCATATTTGAGTGTATGTTAGTAGTGTGTTTTGTGTTAAATTGTGTCTTATAATTAATTATGTAACCTTGGCTGAACACACCCCTACCCTCACGAAATCACCCCAGCCGAAATACCCCACCCGAAAACACCCCTTGTGGTGAAAACACTGTAGTGTTTTCGTCCACTAGGGGGCCAACGAAAACAAGAGTGGGCTTCAGCCCAGTAACGATTAAATAAAGGAATTGTTTTAACTCGTGCACGAAATCGATAACTGACAAAACCCTAACCACCTCTCACATTCTCTCTCTCCCTACCCTTTGAACCTGACGGCAAACTTGTGTTCCCCGGATCCTCAAGATCAGTCAAGTTATTGTCTTGCTCGTCGCGGTTAGTGTTATTCTTTAACTGATTGTTTGATTAGATCAATTGTATGAACGACTTGTTTATTATCATAACTGTGATTGTTTTATGAACGTAAGACTGGATGATCGTTATATATATTGTCTACAAACTGTCATGTATATTGGATGATATGATCGATCGTGTGTGCCTGTTAATGAATGATCTGCTGATTGATTTATGATCTTGGTCTCACAATGATTTGGTAGTTTATATGTTACATATCAATGATTTGATTAAATGATTTCGTCGATGACTGATCATGCAACTGTAAGTGATGTTTAGGGTTACTGTATTGCGTAACTGATGTGTGTTGGTGAGGATGTAACCGACAAAATCAAGAGTAGTAGACGAGATCACGAGGACCAGGCGAAAACACCCAGTGTTTTCGTCCAACATTAAACCCGACGAAATCACTCGGGATTTCGTCGCCTGAGTGATTTCGCCAATAAGTGTTTTCGCTCGAAATTATTTTCGGCACAAGTGTTTTCGCCGCAAAAGGGGTCTTCGCCTATAAGTGTTTTCGCCATACATATGATTTCGTCCAGTGTCTGTCACACTAGTTCTGTTAGTTTAACTCTGTCAAGTTGTTAATGCTGTTAAGTTTATTAACTCCTCTTAAGTCCATAACTCTGGTTAGTCTATTAACTGAGTTAAGTTATTAACTCTATTAACTTTATTAACTCCGTTAAGTAGGTAACTCTACTAGTTTGTTAACTCTGTTAGTTAACTAACACTGTTAGTTTATTATTCTTGTTATGTGAAGCTTGTTATCTTTGCTAAATATATTAACTTTGTTAAGCCTGTTAACCCCATCAAGCATGTTAATTGATTAACCATGTTAGAATTGACTAAGAACTCAGTTATATGGAGTATGATTGTATGAACATGAAATAACTGTTATGTGTTACTTGATGATGATTGCATAAACACACTATGTGACATAAATTGCATGTGAATCATTACGAACCGGAACTAACTAAATATATGTACATACTTTAGGACTTGACTGATTACTTGTGAGCACATAGTTTAGCATACCGAGCAAACCAAGGTGAGTTCACACTTTCTACAAGGCATGGGATTCCCAAGGGTTGGGAATGGGTTAAAAACTAAAATGGAAAACCTCATATCCTCCTTGGGTAGGATATGTACGGCCATCCTCCTTGGGTAGGATGCCACTATAAATCCTGCGTATTCTCCTTGGGTAGAACTACGTACGTTCGTCCTCCTTGGGTAGGACAACAACCTTAAACTTACTAGACAAAACTCTATCATGAAGTCCCTCACTTTATATCGACTTAATCGCCGAGGCCGATGGCGAGCGGGTCATTAGTTAATAGCGCTATTAGGTTTGACAAACCTCACACCGTGTCATTCGAACGGGCGTGTACTAATGGATCATGGCAAACTGTCAATGATGATACACATTGACGTAGGGCACAACTATTGTTCGTCAGTGGTCGATATGGTAACGGTCTAGTGGTTCACATCGGAAGTCCCCACTGATTATGGTTATGGTTTGGGAAACAAAAGAACTGGTAAAACTAAACAACCAACTGTGAACTCGCTCAACTTTGTTGTTGACTCGTTGTTACATGCTTCGCAGGTCGTTAGGTACTCATGGAGCTTGCACGGGGAGGCGTGGTCGTTGTGGGACATGGCTTGTCATATACCATGTCAAACATTTGATATATTTGAACTTTTATTTTGGTTTTAACATTATGCTTCCGCTGATTACTTAAACTACGTTTTGTTTGGGCACTAATTATATTGTGTTAGGGTTTTACATTTATTTATACGCTATGTTCAATATGATTGGTGGCTTGATCCTTGTTAGTCACGCCTCCAAGCGGTGATACTCCGCATGTGGATTTTGGGGGTGTGACAAACATCAACGACATTTTCAGCAAAATTAGGTCGCTAGGTTTCTTATGGTATAAAAATAGATCGATGAATAGGAATCTTACATGGGAGTCATGGTATAAATTTGTTGATATGTAAGTTGAGTTTTGCAGCTCGGTTTTTAAGTCGGTGTTTTTAATAAAGTTTTCCGTTAAAAAAATCAAGGAGACAAGGTTTTAACACGTAGAAAATCTTATATTGATGTGAAAAATTTTTATATAAAATATCTTTTAATCTATAATATATAATCTTTATCTAATGACGTGTTTATTTTTATCTACTTCTTGATATAACTTTGAAAATAAAAAAAAAACAAAACAAAACTTAGTCATGTCTAATTTAATATACTATATTAGATAGAGATCTAGTTTCTTATAAATTTATATTGATGCATAGTTAAAAACAAACAAATCGTAAAGATATAACTATTCTTCCTATACTAATAAACGAATTTTTTTACGTGTGTCACTTCTTGGTGCTTTCTCAATGTAACACCTCAAAAACGGGTTTGGTAATCAAACCACGTTAATATTAATGACTTGGTAAAATACCGTTAGTGGTAAAATTTAACCCGGTGAATATTAGGACTTAAATAAATAATCCTAATATTAACTAAAAGGTGAATAAAAGCTTTCAAGGAAACAAAATGGATAAAAGGCCCGAGTTAGCGGGAACTAAAATAAACTTAGTCATAAATATTCCCGAACCCGTTAAGTTAACTAGAAATGTAAAACCTAGTTAATAAGTGGGAATATTATTGAAAGTAATTTAGGTTGTAACCTAATTAATAACTAACCAAACACGAGGGACCAAAGCCGGGTAACTTGAAAATGAATTATAAACTTAAAAATAAAACACAAACACACACACAATAGTATGTGTGCGTGTGTGAGGATCGACCAGGAAGAGCTTTAGGGAGCTCAAACCCTAACTTCAACAAATCCATCAAATTGAAGGTCAAATCTGGTCCAAATCGGATGCATGAACACATATTAATGATCACCAAGTCGTGGGGATCACAAGGTATGTTGAATCTTATGATTTAGTGATACTTTGAAATTATGATGAACAATCATAATCAAAATTCTGGAATGAATGTTGAATCTATGAGTGTTATTGTGATGAAATCCATGTTTAGGAACAACCCTAGTTAATAATTTGATAAACTAGTGTTGAAAAATATAAATTTGATGATTACCCTTATGTGTGCTAAGTGGGTTTTATGACAAGAAGATGAACACTTGAATTAGAGTGTTAAATTGATGAATATTGATGTTATGATACTAGTACTAAGTGTAGTTCATGAACACTAGACATGAAAGTTTGAATTTTGATGTTAATCTTGGTAAAAATAACTAGTTGTGAACTAGTTAGCAAATGTGTAGAAGTATGCCTATTAGGTGTTTGATAAAATGCCTAAATGAGAAGTAAAGTGTTGAAATTCAATTAAAACGTGTAATTGGCAAGTTTGACTAATTACATGAGACATGGGATAAAACGGGTTCCAATCATAATGTTGAATTGCCTTGATCGTGCATATTATATGATTAAAGGTAGTTGACTTTAGAAAGTCAAACTAACTAGTGATGAAGTCGAATAATAGTTTCGACAAAGAAAATAAGTAAGGTGGAATAGTCATGATTGTTAATGACTAATCTAACCACCTTGTAAATGTTGAAAATAGTTTGACGCTCAACGAGCTAGGTGAAAGGCTTGGGGAAGGAAGCGGGTCAAACGAATCAAGAATGAAGGGAAAAGCATAATTCGGATGCAATGTAAGTATAGCTTACACTAGTCTTATATGTTCGAATATTCTCTTATCGTATTAGTTACGAATAAGATAAATACATAATTTAAGTATGATGTTCCGACGTGTAAACGTACGGAACAAGGTAGTCGAGCATGACAAGAAATCGTGTTGATGGTTTAAAAGAAATTAAAACGGTAAATTGGTCATGCGTTGACCATAATTATTTGTTTTGAAAGTCACTGTAAGGCGTAAGCCATGATAGGCTAAAAAGCGTTAAGAAAACGATTAGTACGTGAAATGACCACACGGTGTAAACCGAAGCGAGTCATATAGATGAGATGGTCATAAATATCATCTTGCCAACATAATCGGTCACTTAGACCAAATGGGTCAAAAGGTGAAAAAAAAATATCACCCTTTGACAATAACGACTAATGATTATTGTCGAGCTGTATTATTTCAGGTGTAAATGTCAAATGGGTATTAGCAACGCTATGAATTAGCGGTTATAAAAGCAAGGTATTAAAAATGGGTCAATAGATTGATCTGCGCCAGGTATGTGAAATAGGGTAACACTCATTTAGAACATGTGGTTCAAGAGTGTTAAAAGAGGTCAAATGGACATTTGGTTACTTGATAAGTAAACCAAATGTTTTAAGTAATGAACATAGCGTTTGGAAAGCTTAATGACTTTTCAAACAAAATCATAGGTTAAAAGAGGGATTATGGGTCAAATATACTTTCAAAGGTCCTTCATTGTTAATAAAAGACTAAAATGGACCAAAGCGCCCTTGGAGGCTAAATTGAACAAACAACCTTTTTTTAAAGTTGTTTGGAAATGATTATTACGATTAAATAAATACATAGGACAAGTATAGAAGTTGAAAGATGTATTACGTTAGTCAAACGGCTCTATTTGAGTCCTTGCCGTAAAATAATGAGTTGAGGGGTAAAACTCGGTTTGCATAGATTACCTTAGTAAACACACCATAAATATAGTTGTGGTGGAAGATCATTTGACAAATATTGCGAAATTAAGAAGCTAGAAATAAATAATTATGAATTATGCGGAGAAGTGCTTAAATACCCTTAACGGGTCAAAATAAGCACTTGAGTACAAACGGGTTTAAGAATATACATGAACTCGTGAATTGAACCTAATAAGATAGACAACATTGAAATTACAAGATTTATGTGACATAGGAATCAAACAAATACGTTTGTTTGGTAAAACCGCGAATGGGTCAAAATTTGGTAAAAAGGGTAATAAGCCGAAGACTTAAAAGTCTTAAATTTTGTTAAGCCGGACGTCGAATTTTAACTCCATGTGATGGAGAATCAAATTACAATCACGTAGGAAGAAACGGTAGGTTAAACGGACAAGCGGTTTGAAAGATACGAAAGATTTCGTGTCAATTACGGCAAAAAGGAAACTGGGCTGTTACAGAGTCCACCGTAACTTACGGTGCCACCGTAAGTTACGGTGGAGATGAAAATGATACGGTGGGTTTCTACTGTTGTACGGTAGAAACAGATTAAACCAGAGGCCACCGTAACTTACGGTTCCACCGTAAGTTACGGTGGAGGCCAGGATTGAAAATTTTGTTTTGGTGATCGATTGTTTCTCGAACTCGTTTAGACACGTTTTAAACCTAGTATGACTAAAGCATTTCATGTTTATGAAATGTAGGTACACCACGGATGCCGGAAGACGATCAAGCTCAACGAAGAACCGAACACGATACAGTTACATGCTTCCGCACTTTGCCACGTTGAAATTTTTAAGCAACGAATTAGATCACGTTACGTAGAATAAATTATAAATTGTAAAGGTTTTAGTAAACCCGTATTTCCAAATGTTTATGTAATCTGAATTACATGATTGTTTTTTTTTTTTTTTGTAAAATATACGTTAAACCTTGAATAATAAGAACGGGTGTTACACTCAACTTATTTTCCTATTTATCTCTCATATTAAATAATAATAATAATAATTTTAAACAAAATATTAGATAAGAATACATATTTGTTTTTCTATATGATCATATTAAATAATAATAATTTTAACCAAAAAATTAGATAAGAATATTTACATTTGTTTTTATGTATGATCATATTAAATAATAGTAATAATAATAATAATAACAATAATAGTTTTTAAACAAAAAAATTAGATAAGAATATTTACGTTTGTTTCTATTATAATCATATTAAATAATAATAATCATAAGTTTAAACAAAAATTTAGATAAGAATAAATATTTGTTTTTCTATAATTAATTTTAAACAAAAATTTAGATATTATAAATATTTATATATATTTTGGAGTTCGGTAATTGAAATTATGGTAAATTTGGAATCAAAGGTTCTCGTTTGATATATACTTAATAATTGTATTATTGTCTTTTTTTCACTGTAATTAAATAATTATTCTTGGTCGGGTAGATGCTTCTATCAAATTGTAAGTGTTTTTAGATGCATTGCTATAACGGTTTGGAATGTTTTTTTCTTAAAAGATAAATCTTGACGACTGTTTGTGTTATCATATGACATTATATTTTATTCAACACGTGCAATATACGAGTTTTTTAAAGATATATCTTTTTTATTATTATTTTATAAAAAATACATTTATACAATTATACTTAATATACACACACTTTGTTATGGCATTCGACTCAAAACTAAATTACCCGATATAGTATTTTATTTAAATTTAAGACAAATTTTATAAAGCACATATATCAGAATTTACTTTTCACAAATGATATATAAGGGTGATCGGGGCTCCCTTCGGGGACCCCATCGGTGACCATTTTTACCTATTAGGGGGGGCTGCTAATTAATAGGTGAGTTAGAGAGAGAGTGGGAAATGGGTGAGTGGCTGCCGAAGAGAGGGGAGGAGAGAGGGAGAGCTTGACCAATCAAAAGTTTCCTTTTCTTTTTTTTTTTTTTTTTTTTTTTAAAACCAACTCACCTAATAGGGGAGTGCCGCCATCAAAAAGGGGTATTAGGGGAGTGTTAGAGGGGAGTTGACGTGGCTTATTCTGGTTGGTTACGTGTAAGAGGGGGGACTCACCTAAGAGGTGAGCACCCCTTACACCCTAACGATGGCTAGTGAGTAAACTTTCAAACTTGAGTGAAAATATCCCTAGAAAAATGTTATTATTTAGTTATTATAAAAAACAACTTGTATTATTTTAAGATGAGAAAATAAAGGTTGAAAAGATGTTTCCTTAATGACATTAGAAGGGTATCCTAATTTTTGGTAGATTTAAAGTCAATTTTGACATCAAATGATCATTGTCAAAGAAAAAGACGTTCGAGCCATATTATTACAATTGGAAAATAGCACCCTAGTTTTGACTATTAAGTTTATATCAAAGTCAAATCATATATATTTTATTAATGTTTTAAAAACCGGTTTTTAAATCATAAAGGGTTGAACTCTGAAATGGTTGAACCAGGTTGTAATGGGCAGTTCAACCAGGTTACTAGCTAACCCTATATAATTCCATTAAATACAAATTTATCTCAAAAAACAATCTAGTCTCAGTTAGGATTTATGTAATTAATCATGGTTTTATTTTAAAAAATAACTATTTTCTTATAAAATATAAGTATTTTAAGAGCATTTTAAGTACTTATAAACAATATTACATTGGACGAGTTGGATAACAATTTCATCATTGATTGAAATATTAGAATGGAAGACACTAGGTTAACTACCAGAAATATGAAAGGTCAACGTAACCTTAATATCATATTTTATTAAAATTAGAAAATAAGATTTTAAGATAACGCAAACCGGTTCAATGGTTTGAAACGGTAGAACCGGATTTACCGCCGGTACGTAAGACATACCGTATTCGGGTTTTACCGGCCTTTATCATACCGGGCCCATGTCCGATATCTGGTTTAACCGATATAACCGATCGGTTCATACCGGTATTTAAAACATTGATATTGACGGATTCAATATTTTTCGACATTGGAGTCCAAACACGAACAAGACAATATTGCTCAAAACATTACATTAAACCATAAAAAAAAGGAAGAAACGAATAGTTACTCCATGTTGTAAATACTAACATCAGTTATGATATTAAATTTAAGGAAAATTGGTTTTTAATAAACCAACCTTTGTCTCGTTGGTAAACAATAATCTTACTTACGTAATTGGTATACAATAATCCTACCTATCAACATGTTGGTACTCAATGAACTTTCGTTAATTTTTTTTTAACTGAAGTTAGTTTTTAAGTTTTATTTATTACACTAACAGTCCCTGTAGTTGTAAACCTGGCTATTTAAATGGCATAAACCCTAATTCCCTTCATTTTTGAATCAGACAAACAAAACACTAGCCTCTCTCATCTTCTCTACTCCCTCGATCCTCTGTCTGACAAGCATATCAGCCAGTTGCTAGCTGTAATACCGGCGGCGGAGTTGTCGGCTCACCCCACACACACACCCACCTGCAAATCACCCCACCCCCTTCCTTTTCGATCTGTATGACGGCCGACCACCACCACTATCTGGTGGTGGCACGATGACACAACAAGAGAGAGAGAGAGAGAGACGAGGGGAGGTGGTCCGACGAGGACTTTTGACGGCGACAGCACCGTGAGCGATGGCCGGTAACAACGCCGCGGCGGCGGTGGCTGAGTTCTTTTGTCTGAAATTCCAATTTTGGTGGTCGTTTACTTGATCCGTCGGAGAACTCCCATGGCGGTTGCGGTGGCGATGGTAGTTGTTTACATCGGAAATCAAAATCGAGTAGTGTTTGTGATAAATTTGGAACTGTATATATAAAATTTAATTACATGGCTCTTGACGTTTTTTTGTTTTACAAAATAGTTAAAACTAGTAAATTATAACTACAGGGACTGTTTGTGTAATAAATAAAACTTAAAAACTAACTTCAGTTAAAAATAATTAACGGAAGTTCATTAAGAACCAACATGTTGATAGGTAGGATTATTGTATACCAATTACGTAGGTAGGATTATTATTTACCAATGGGGCAAAGGTTGGTTTATTAAAAACCAATTTTCCTAAATTTAAACTAGATTTGTTGGCGTCGCGCGTTGACGCTAATCATAGCAAATGATAAGGTAAAACAAATGTTATTTGTAAAAAAAACATGTTTTTTTAGAAAGCCTAACCGTCAAAATCGGTTCAGTTTATTATTGTATCGTTTTATGATACCAAATAAATACTCTAATTTGAATTTATGTTTATTTTTGTCACACCCCCAAAATCCACCTGCGGATAACACCCGCTTCGGGGGCGTGACTGACCAGGATCCAGCCACCAATTATACTGAATAATTAAGTTGATAACAAAAGTAATACTTACTAACCATAGGATTAGCAAATATCAAGTTCAGAGTTTAAGGTTTTAAGTTCAAACAGTTAATAAGTAGCGGAAGCATAAGTAAAGTAGTTTAGACAAAGTTCATAATTCAAAATAAGGTAACACCCAACACAAGGGTGGACAGACACTACACGTTCCCAAGCTGCAAGCTCCTTCGTCACTGGTTACCTGCAAAGCATGCAGTAAGGGGTCAACAATAATGCTGAGTGAGTTCACTAGTTGTCCAGTTTTAATTACCAAAAACTTGTTTCACCGGTTAATTTATCCGTTTATACATGCCCTGGGGAGCTACCCCAAAAGTTAGCGACTAAACTGTTTTCCAATACCGAACACTAGGTAACCGTTGCGTATCCGCAGGATGCCCCGATGTCAATGTTCTATCATCATTGACGAATATCTGAGTACATTAGTTCACGACCGTCCCAAACCAGGGCACGGTGTGAGGCTGGTAAACACCTAAATAGCGCTATCAACTAATAACCCGTTCGCCTAACCCGGCGACTAATCGGTATTTGTAGTAGGGACTTGAGTGATAGAGTTTCGTTTAGTGCCGTTAGTTGCAATCCGTATAAACAGTAATTAACCAAAAAGGTTTCCCATTACCCGGGAAGTAAAAGTAAGTTTGGTTCCCAATAACTAGGGAAGGTATGTAAATGGTATCCCTTTTACCAGGGGATAGGGTTGTTTTAGTCTCGTGTCCCAAACCACCGGGACGCATGCTTTTAAGTTGTGAACTCACCTTGGGTTGCTCGGTAGGTTTAGGTTACTTGTCAATCACGTTGGTCACCACGTCCTAACTTGGTTACCGGTATAGGTCAGGTTCGGTATACAAACATTCACGTAAAACACATACTGGCACGTAACATACATACGGATAAACAGTCATGGGGTTATTGGGCCGGCCTAAACAATTAAGCAGTCAACAGCAACACAGAATTCAGTCAACAGATAGCCCAAGTTAAACTCATATATGGGCCCAGAAACCAAAATGAACAGCCCACTCGCAATCAGCTGGTCTCGAGTCGCAACCAGGTGGTTTCGGCTTGTCACGCTGTGGTTGCGAGTCGCAACCGTGGTCTCGAGTCATCACGTTTTGGTTGCGAGTCGCAACGGCGTGATCTCGAGTCGCAATCTCGTGGTTTCGAGTAGTCATGCAGTGGTTGCGAGTCGTAACTGCGTGGTCTCGAGTTGTCATGCCTTGGTTGCGAGTCGCAACGGCGCAGTTGCGAGTCGGAATGCTGTCATTTTCATGTACACGTGATGATGCAGATATGACAGTCCAAATTGTACCAAGAATTCAGGCCCATTTTAGGAAACAACCAATAATATTTCACTAACACTTTGCCTAATCTGAATGCTAGTAAAGATAGATCAAACTTTGCCATTTTTAAAACC
This sequence comes from Helianthus annuus, assembly GCF_002127325.2. Taxonomy (NCBI): domain Eukaryota; kingdom Viridiplantae; phylum Streptophyta; class Magnoliopsida; order Asterales; family Asteraceae; genus Helianthus; species Helianthus annuus. The sequence continues at coordinate 147,208,539 of NC_035449.2, forward strand.
TTCAAACCATATTCAAACAAGTTCTTCTTATGTTCATAGTTTTTCTAGGGTTTTCATGCCAACATAAACATATATTTATGAACCGAAAATCACATATTTTGACAAGATCATGATGCTAAACAAGAAACATACATTATATAGCCGAAAATCTTATGCTAAACATCATCATTCTTGCAAGAAACAAAGAAGCATAGTGTAGTTGGCTATGAACACTTGTAAACTACCAATATCATGTCATTTTAGTCATGTTAACACATATTCACAAACTTTACAAAACAACCTAATAATCATGCATAAACTATCAACCAACCATTTCTTAGTTCATACAACATACACACATCTTAAACACAAAAGAAAACACTAACCGGTTACGAAAAGGGGGAGCCGAAAACAAAGAGAAGAGAATGAGAGAAGATGGAGTGTCCGAGTGGTCCGAGATTTCTTGACCGAGATCCCTTGCTTGAATCCGAAAGTTGGAGGAGGTTGGGATGTTGTTTGGGGTTTCTTGTTGAGAGCAAAGAGTAGAAGTGTTGGTGTAGCAAATGAAGGGGAAAAGGGGAAAGTGGGGGATTATATACCAAGTGTCAACAAGACTAAGGGGGTTTCGGGTTGGGCTTGGGGTTTCGGCCCAAGCCGGTTACGGCCCAAGGGCCACTCGAAACCAAGAGGCCCACTCGCAACCGCCCGGTTGCGAGTCATGGTCTCGGGTCGTGGTTTCGGCTCTCATATACATATATATAACACATACATACATCACATATCATGCACAAAGGTCACGTTTTCATTTAATAATATTTATATACACAAAATATTACAAGGTGATCGTTCGGAAAGACCTCGAGTGTCACATTATCCCCAAGTTTTAAGAACTTTCGTCCCGAAAGTTGAAGCAGCCACTGCCAAGCTAGCGTGTTTTAACGGGGTGTCACATCATCCCCCCGTTAGTTTGGAATTTCGTCCCGAAATTCGGTTGTAGCTTCAGTGCTGGGGTTTTTGTTTGGGAATAACTGGGGATACTTGGACTTCATCTGGTCCTCCCGCTCCCAGGTAAACTCTGGGCCGCGCCGTGAGTTCCAACGAACTCGCACAAGGGGTATCTGGCTACGTTTGAGGGTTTTGATCTCTCGATCCGTGATCTCAATCGGTTCCTCAGTAAAGTGTAGTTGTTCATCAATCGTTAGTTCCTTAAAAGGAATCACAAGCGTTTCATCCGACAAACACTTCTTTAGGTTAGATACGTGAAAAACGTTGTGCACTGCACTCAGCTCTGCAGGCAGGTTTAATCTATAAGCAACCTTACCGATTTTCTCGGTAATTTCGAACGGTCCAACATACCGTGGATTCAGCTTGCCTCGTTTACCAAAACGAACCACACCCTTCCAGGGTGAGACTTTAAGTAGAACCCGGTCCCCGACCTGGAATTCTAACGGTTTCCTACGCTTGTCAGCGTAGCTCTTCTGACGGTCACGAGCTGCCGCCATGCGTTGCCTGATCTGGGAAATCTTTTCCGTTGTATCTACCACTAGTTCTGGGCCTGTGAGTTGACTGTCGCCTACTTCCGCCCAGCAAAGAGGTGATCGGCATTTACGACCGTACAATGCCTCAAAAGGTGCCGCCTGAATACTACTGTGGTAGCTGTTATTGTAGGAGAATTCCACCAACGGTAGATGCTTCTCCCAGTTCTTGCCAAAATCGATCACACATGCTCTAAGCATGTCTTCCAGGGTTTGGATGGTGCGTTCAGACTGCCCATCCGTTTGCGGGTGATAAGCGGTGCTCATGTCCAAACGTGAGCCAAAGCATTTGTGCATAGCTTGCCACAACTCGGAAGTAAAACGAGCGTCTCGGTCGGAAATAATAGAAGTTGGCACCCCGTGCCTGGAGACTACTTCCTTCAGATAGATTTCTGCCAAGGTAGAAAACTTGTCTGTTTCCTTAATGGCCAGAAAGTGTGCAGACTTAGTCAATCGATCTACTATTACCCAAATAGTGTCATTCCCGCGTTGGGATCTAGGTAGCCCTGTAACAAAATCCATGGAAATCTGTTCCCACTTCCATTTCGGGATTTCCGGTTGCTGCAGTAGGCCTGCTGGTTTCTGATACTCGATCTTGACTCTTGCGCAGGTCAAACATTTGCCAACATAGGCTGCTATGTGGGCTTTCATGCCAGGCCACCAGTAAGTGGTTTTTAAGTCGTGGTACATCTTATCCGCGCCAGGATGTACTGAATAACGGGACTTATGGGCTTCGTCCATCACAAGCTCTCGTAGATCTCCGTAAAGTGGGACCCAAATGCGCCCTGCCACATAGTAGGCGCCGTCTTCTTCTGTTCTAGTTGTTGTCTCGATCCTCGCAGGGATTCAGCCCTGATGTTTTCCGGTTTCAGAGCTTCAATCTGAGCATTTCGAATCTGGGTAGGGAGACTAGACTGGATGGTAAGTTGTAATGCTCGCACGCGCTTTGGTACAGTGTCTTTCCGGCTGAGGGCGTCTGCCACAACATTGGCCTTGCCCGGATGATACTTAATGGCGCATTCATAATCATTCAGAAGTTCGACCCATCGGCGTTGTCGCATGTTTAATTCCTTTTGCTTGAAGATATGCTCGAGGCTCCTGTGATCGGTGTAAATGGTGCACTTGGTACCGTACAGGTAATGTCTCCATATCTTAAGCGCAAATATCACTGCTCCCAGTTCCAAATCATGCGTTGTGTAGTTCCTTTCGTGGGTCTTAAGTTGTCGAGAGGCGTAAGCAATAACTTTTTCGCGTTGCATCAACACGCAACCGAGCCCATGAATAGACGCATCGCAGTAAACCACAAAGTCGTCCGTTCCTTCAGGTAACGAGAGAATAGGAGCACTACAGAGGTTATCCTTAAGCCTCTGAAAAGCAGATTCCTGTGCTTCATTCCACTTGTAGGTGACGCCTTTCTGAGTAAGAGCCGTGAGAGGCTGAGCGATCTTTGAGAATCCCTGAATGAATCTGCGGTAGTAACCTGCCAATCCCAAGAATTGGCGAACTTCAGTGGGAGTCTTAGGGGTAGGCCAATTCTTTATAGAGTCGACTTTTGCAGGGTCGACGTGGATTCCGTCCTTGTTAACCACGTGCCCAAGGAAATGGACTTCTCGAAGCCAGAAGTCGCATTTCGAAAACTTGGCATACAGTTGCTCATTGCGAAGGAGTTCGAGGATAAGGCGTAGGTGCTGTTCATGCTCTTCCTGACTTTTCGAGTAGATCAAGATGTCGTCTATAAACACGATCACAAATTTGTCGAGGTAGGGTTTGCATACCCGGTTCATGAGATCCATGAACACTGCAGGGGCGTTGGTCATTCCGAAGGGCATAACGAGGAATTCATAATGACCATAACGAGTTCTGAATGCAGTCTTAGAAATGTCTTCATTACGGACCCTTAACTGATGGTAGCCTGATCGCAGGTCAATCTTAGAGTAGTAGCTCGATCCTTGCAGCTGATCGAATAGGTCGTCGATTCGCGGGAGAGGGTAACGATTCTTGATGGTGACCTTGTTCAACTCACGATAATCAATACACATTCGGAACGTGCCATCCTTCTTCTTAACAAAGAGTACCGGTGCTCCCCAGGGTGATGAACTAGGACGGATAAACCCTTTATCCAATAGTTCCTGTAGTTGAGTAGAGAGTTCCTTCAATTCTGCGGGGGCTAGTCGATAAGGTGCACGAGCTATAGGCGCTGCTCCGGGAGCTAGCTCGATCTGGAATTCGACCTGACGATGGGGAGGGAGTCCAGGTAATTCCTCAGGAAATACCTCGGGGTAGTCACGCACTACTGGAAAGTCTTCAATCCTCTTTTCCTTTTCCTGCGTGTTGGTGACGAGTGCTAAGATAGCGGTGTGCCCTTTTCGTAAACACTTCTGGGCCTTCAAGAACGAGATAACGCCGGAGATTTCTCCACCTTTGCCACCTTGTACAATGAGGGGTTTGCCAGAACGGCGAGGAATACGAACTGCTTTCTCTTGACAGAGGATCTCAGCGCGATGCTTGGATAACCAATCCATACCAATAACGACGTCGAAGCTTCCAAGAGTAACAGGGAAAAGGTCGATGCTAAATGTCTGATCAGACAACTCTAGTTTGCAGCCCTTGACAACATGTGAGGCCTCGATGTTTCTACCATTAGCTAACTCGACGATATGAGGAGAACTTAGTAACGAAAGCGGACGCTTAAGCTTCTTACTAATACGTAGGGATACATAACTAGCATCGGCACCGGAATCAAATAACACAGAAACATAACGATCATCGAGTAGGAACTTACCCGTCACAACATTGGGGTCATTCCTTGCTTCTCCAGCTCCAATCACGAAAGCTCTTCCTCTAGCACCATTCCCAGCATTGTTGTTCTGATTGTTGTTCCCAGCTCCCTGATTATTGTTGCGGTTCTGATTCAGTTCAGGACAATCCTTCTTTAAGTGCCCCTCAGCTCCACACTTAAAACATGCCCGGTTGTTTCCCTGCTGCTGTTGCTGTTGGGGTTGTTGCTGATTCTGTCTAGCTGGGAACTGACTTCGACAATCCTTGGCGTCGTGCCCCATCTTGTGGCATCGCTGACACTGGCCCTTGTTACATGCCCCATTGTGGTGCTTGTTACACTTGTTGCACTTAGGGTAGCTTCCCCGGTAGCCACCCTGTTGCTGAGTGCCCTTGTTGTTTTCAGTTTTCCTTTGCTGCGCTGGGGCCTGAGTGGGGTTAGCATCCTTGCTTTGACTTCCTTCCCACTTACGCTTGCTGTCACTAGAAGTTCCGACAGTAGCACTGATCCTTTTGGGCAACCTGCCCTCTTCCACGGCCTGATCAGTAAGTTTGTGAGCAAGTCGAACAATCGGCTGAATGGTAGTGTGGTTGGCTGTAGTGACATGGCTTCGAATCTCTGGAGCCAAACCTTTGATATACAGCTCGATTCTTCGGTACATTGGTCGAGACATGTTTGGGCAAAGAGCAGCATAGTCGTTAGACAGCTTGGTGTAAGTTTCAATTTCCGACCCAACCATCTTGAGCTCGTAGTACTCGTTCTCAAGCTTGTGGATGTCATCCCGATGACAGTATTCATCCTTAATCATATCCTTGAAATCCTCCCACGCAGTAGCATTTGCAGTTTCCAATCCAAACATCTGAATTTGCGCCTTCCACCAAGAAAGCGCGCTTCCTTCAAGCGTAGCAGTAGCAAACTTCACCCAGTTTGCAGGGGGACATTCGCAGACAGCAAAAACAGCTTCGATTTTCTCAATCCAATGCAGAAGACCTATGGCACCCTCAGTGCCGTTGAAAGGGAGAGGCTTGCAATCCATGAAAGTTTTGAAAGTACACACTGGTGGTTGCGCAGGTGCATGCTGACCTGTTCGTGAGAAGCGAAGCGTATAGGTTTAGAGGCGAAATGTCGATGTGGTGGTAGGATCTAATCATCCTAAAACAACGAGCTTACCTATAGGGTGAGCTGCGAAAGCTGCAGCCACGGTGTTGAGCAGGTTAGTAAACTGAGCCTGCGTCATGTTGATGTTTCCTCTTCCGCGTCCACTCATTGTCTTCATAACCAGAAAACACAGTATGAGTGTGATGTCGTAGTGTAGCGAGAATGAGATAGGAGAGAGAGGTGTATCTATCTGATTTAGGCATACTAGTACGTATAGTAAATCAGGAAACATAAAGCAAACAAGTAAACACTGGTCCGAGCTATGAGGTCAAAAGTGTCGAGCCTTGCACTTGGAGTGTAGTGTCGTTGCGAGTCACGGGTTATAGTCTGGTTTTCTCCAAAAAGATTTTCCCCTTTTTAAAACCAAGTTCACTATAACCAATGGCTCTGATACCAATCTGTCACACCCCCAAAATCCACCTGCGGATAACACCCGCTTCGGGGGCGTGACTGACCAGGATCCAGCCACCAATTATACTGAATAATTAAGTTGATAACAAAAGTAATACTTACTAACCATAGGATTAGCAAATATCAAGTTCAGAGTTTAAGGTTTTAAGTTCAAACAGTTAATAAGTAGCGGAAGCATAAGTAAAGTAGTTTAGACAAAGTTCATAATTCAAAATAAGGTAACACCCAACACAAGGGTGGACAGACACTACACGTTCCCAAGCTGCAAGCTCCTTCGTCACTGGTTACCTGCAAAGCATGCAGTAAGGGGTCAACAATAATGCTGAGTGAGTTCACTAGTTGTCCAGTTTTAATTACCAAAAACTTGTTTCACCGGTTAATTTATCCGTTTATACATGCCCTGGGGAGCTACCCCAAAAGTTAGCGACTAAACTGTTTTCCAATACCGAACACTAGGTAACCGTTGCGTATCCGCAGGATGCCCCGATGTCAATGTTCTATCATCATTGACGAATATCTGAGTACATTAGTTCACGACCGTCCCAAACCAGGGCACGGTGTGAGGCTGGTAAACACCTAAATAGCGCTATCAACTAATAACCCGTTCGCCTAACCCGGCGACTAATCGGTATTTGTAGTAGGGACTTGAGTGATAGAGTTTCGTTTAGTGCCGTTAGTTGCAATCCGTATAAACAGTAATTAACCAAAAAGGTTTCCCATTACCCGGGAAGTAAAAGTAAGTTTGGTTCCCAATAACTAGGGAAGGTATGTAAATGGTATCCCCTTTTACCAGGGGATAGGGTTGTTTTAGTCTCGTGTCCCAAACCACCGGGACGCATGCTTTTAAGTTATGAACTCACCTTGGGTTGCTCGGTAGGTTTAGGTTACTTGTCAATCACGTTGGTCACCACGTCCTAACATGGTTACCGGTATAGGTCAGGTTCGGTATACAAACATTCACGTAAAACACATACTGGCACGTAACATACATACGGATAAACAGTCATGGGGTTATTGGGCCGGCCTAAACAATTAAGCAGTCAACAGCAACACAGAATTCAGTCAACAGATAGCCCAAGTTAAACTCATATATGGGCCCAGAAACCAAAATGAACAGCCCACTCGCAATCAGCTGGTCTCGAGTCGCAACCAGGTGGTTTCGGCTTGTCACGCTGTGGTTGCGAGTCGCAACCGTGGTCTCGAGTCATCACGTTTTGGTTGCGAGTCGCAACGGCGTGATCTCGAGTCGCAATCTCGTGGTTTCGAGTAGTCATGCAGTGGTTGCGAGTCGTAACTGCGTGGTCTCGAGTTGTCATGCCTTGGTTGCGAGTCGCAACGGCGCAGTTGCGAGTCGGAATGCTGTCATTTTCATGTACACGTGATGATGCAGATATGACAGTCCAAATTGTACCAAGAATTCAGGCCCATTTTAGGAAACAACCAATAATATTTCACTAACACTTTGCCTAATCTGAATGCTAGTAAAGATAGATCAAACTTTGCCATTTTTAAAACCTTCAAACCATATTCAAACAAGTTCTTCTTATGTTCATAGTTTTTCTAGGGTTTTCATGCCAACATAAACATATATTTATGAACCGAAAATCACATATTTTGACAAGATCATGATGCTAAACAAGAAACATACATTATATAGCCGAAAATCTTATGCTAAACATCATCATTCTTGCAAGAAACAAAGAAGCATAGTGTAGTTGGCTATGAACACTTGTAAACTACCAATATCATGTCATTTTAGTCATGTTAACACATATTCACAAACTTTACAAAACAACCTAATAATCATGCATAAACTATCAACCAACCATTTCTTAGTTCATACAACATACACACATCTTAAACACAAAAGAAAACACTAACCGGTTACGAAAAGGGGGAGCCGAAAACAAAGAGAAGAGAATGAGAGAAGATGGAGTGTCCGAGTGGTCCGAGATTTCTTGACCGAGATCCCTTGCTTGAATCCGAAAGTTGGAGGAGGTTGGGATGTTGTTTGGGGTTTCTTGTTGAGAGCAAAGAGTAGAAGTGTTGGTGTAGCAAATGAAGGGGAAAAGGGGAAAGTGGGGGATTATATACCAAGTGTCAACAAGACTAAGGGGGTTTCGGGTTGGGCTTGGGGTTTCGGCCCAAGCCGGTTACGGCCCAAGGGCCACTCGAAACCAAGAGGCCCACTCGCAACCGCCCGGTTGCGAGTCATGGTCTCGGGTCGTGGTTTCGGCTCTCATATACATATATATAACACATACATACATCACATATCATGCACAAAGGTCACGTTTTCATTTAATAATATTTATATACACAAAATATTACAAGGTGATCGTTCGGAAAGACCTCGAGTGTCACATTATCCCCAAGTTTTAAGAACTTTCGTCCCGAAAGTTGAAGCAGCCACTGCCAAGCTAGCGTGTTTTAACGGGGTGTCACAATTTTTAACAAAACACTTATACGGGAATGTCAAGGTAAAAAATAACGAATATAATTTATTAAAAAATATCAAATTAACTAAACAGGAAATATGATTTAAAAAAGAAAAAAATAACAATTAAAAATAGAAAATAAATGATAGAGGAAATATGGTTTAAGAAAAGAAAAAGAATAAAAATATGTAAAAAAGTCAAAATGAAAATATAATAATCATGTATTACAATATTAAAATAATAAATAATTTAAAAAGCTATATACCATTATAAAAATAAAATTACTATTCATGATTGTTTGTTAACAATATATACTAGTTTTTTTATATCGCGCGTTGCGACGAAACCGAGTAAATGATAATGTAAAACAAATGTGATTTGAAAATAAAGCATGTTGTTTAGAAAGTTAAACCATTAAAACGATTTAGTTTATCATCGTACCGTTTTATGATACTAAATAAATACTTTATTTTGAGTATAACCTCATTTTAACAAAACTTATAACATAATGTCAGGGAAAGAAATCAAGTACAATTACGTACTTAAGTCTTTTAAAAAAAGTTATAAATGTAACTTATTAAAAAAGTATCAAATTAATATATTAAAAAAAGGAAAAAACAATTATTAAAAAAGGTAAATGAAATATATGTTTAAAAAAAGAAAAATATGTTATGAAAAGTAAATATAATAATAGCTATTATAATATATTAAATAATAAAATAATAAAAAACTATATATTATTATAAAAATAAACTTACTATTCATCATCACTCGAAATCAATATATATATAATATAATATAATATAATACACTGAATTAATAATTACCTCTGTTATTGAAGTTATTGATTTGGATTAATCTTGGGAAAAATCAAATTGCTTATTAATTTAACTGAAAATAGACACTGGTATCCGTTTGGATGACTTTATCTTATTGGAGGTCGTCGGTTGAAGTCTCGTTTGTGAAAAAATGTCATGCGCGAGTCAGAGATCTTACCACAGTGGACCTCCAGTCAGTGGGTTTTCCCTGGATTTAGTGACAGGCCTGATCATCAACGTTGTCTGCGATCACAGACGTGGGTAGTCTTTTGCCTATTCGTGTACCCGAATGATTGTGCTTTTTTAAACGTTTATTTTCATCCATCATATCTTAAATCAGCTGTATTGAATTCTTTGCATCATATTGAAACATTAAAGAAATTATAATAGGATGTTGATTGGTAATGAACAAAAGGAAATCAAGGAATTTAACAAGGGAACTAGTTCCACTGAATAAGTAAATAACAGTTAAGACTAAGTTACGATTTTTGTTCTCTTGTTTTAATCAAATTCTTGTTTTAGACCTTTTTATTCATACAGTAAACTCTATGGTTTCACTTTTTCGTAATTTTAGTCCACCAGCTTAAAGTCATCCATTTGTCTAGTTAATGTATTTGTGAATTGATCGAACTTTTATTTTATTAAAAAAGGCCCCTAAATTTGATATATATTGTTTGATTTATGGTATAAATACAAATAGGTCTTAACATACTAAGTAAAGCCTTTTTTTCATATAGTTAAGCATGATGTTTAGTTGAAAAATATAATTAAAAAATCATATATTTACTCTAGTAAAGTAATTATGTGTAATTACTCTAGATTGATTACATAATTACTCTACTAGTGTAAATACACGGAAAAAAAATTAGATTATGTGACAAAAATACGTGCTTGACAAGATTTGAAAAACAAAATAAAAAAAAAAATCTCTACTTCACTTCTCACATTTAGTATATTAAGCTCATTTGTACAATAACCTTACTTTTGATTCCTATTAGGGTCATGCATAGTAATGTTATGACCCCGAGATTTATAGGTGTAGTTTTTAAAAAAAAGTTGGTTTTGCTATTCAAAAAGTGGTAACGGGACAGTTTGTTGCACGTTTACCTTCTATTTTGATATAATTTCTATTTAGAGAGTTAATGAAAGACAACTAAACAAAAGTATTAGGGAGGGAGGGGCACTCGAGGATAAGTACCCTAGCCCCGACCAAGTACAGTTCGCCACATCAAAAAGTGCACCAAGTACCCATGGCGCAAATTATTTTTTTAAATAAAGTCAAATGTTATATAGAAAATAAATTCCATTACCTTAAAATAAAAATACATAATTCGACACAATTCCTCCTCGAGGTACGGTAGATCTTGAGCTGCAATATAGATGAGAAGATCATTTTAAGTCGATAATGCATATAGGGAAAACGGTATTTGAATATTTCATCATCATATTTTGGTTCATCAACAAAATAATCGTTCATGAGATTTTCGTTACCTTATATGCGATAATGTTTGACAATTTTTTTTGGAACGGTCGACGACGTTGCCGTGTCTTCCGCTTCGAGTTCTTCTAGCTTCTCCACGAAATAAAGTAGGCTACTATCGGTTGAAACGTCGTCTTCTAATTGTTTGGCGGTAAGTAAATATCTAACTTTTCGTAAGAATGATTAGACATTGAGAATGAAAATGAGTACAGATTGTAGAGTGAAATGAGATGGTTATGAGTGAAAATGGGTTGAGAAAGAGATGGTTATTTATAAAGTTTAAAAAATAAATAAACAAATTTTTTAGTTTTATTTTAACGGTTATATGACTGTTGAGGTCAATCAAAACATTCACAAAGTTACACCTCTCATGTGGGTACCCATGCCGGCCAACGCAACCCGCCAAGCCTACCTGCGGGGGTGCCGGCAATGTGTTGGCTCGGGTTCATCCCAAAACATGCTACCCGGGCAGTGCCCCTGTCATACCCCAACCGATGGAGGAAATATTGGAGGGAGACGAAAACGAGATTAAAATAGATTTCATAACGACTATTTGTGACAATATTTAATAATCAAAATTTCATTTCATTTCTAACTCGGAAATGCATAGTTTCGAATCAAAGTAAAACATCTTGAACAAGGAAACAAAGTACAAAACATAAACATAATTTAAAGTGTGTTTATAGTCTTCCTACTAGATTTCTTTCAACGTACATCATCAAGTTCTTGCAATACGTATTAAAGTACACGTCAACACGTAAAGTATTGGCGAGTATACAAGTTTGAGTTATTAGCACAAGTATAAAACGGTTTAAACGAATCCAGATGGCATAATCATAAATTAAGACTTATCATACAACACTGGCATGCATCTCCTACTTGTCAACACAAAGTTTCCCACTAGCGTAATCTTGTCGTCACAACGATAAAACCGTTTTTGTATAACTTAACATGACCTCAAGAATACGGAAGGTATATTACTCCTATAGCGCTATACATGTTAAGGGAGACTTGTACGGAGTTAATGACAAAGTATAGGTATCTAATTGGCTAAAGAAGAAAGAAAGTGATTGGAGAAGTATTGGTATCTAATTGGGAGTTAATGACAAAGTTAATGACATGTTAAGGGAGACTTGTACGAATTTAATGACAAAGTATAGTTATCTAATTGGGAGTTAATGAAGGTGGAAGGTGATTGGAGAAGAAAGAAAGTGAAAAAGGGTGAAATATGATTAGCTAAAGAAGGGTGGAAGGTAATTTGAGGAGAAAAGAGGTGGAAATGAGTGAAATCTAATTGGCTAAAGAAGGGTGGAAGGTGACTGGATGAGAAAAGATGTGGAAAACCTTTTGGTTTTGCTCACTTTTAGTCCCTGCACTTTGTAATTAGGTTATTTTATGTCGTTTTCTTGTATTTTAACTTGTTTTTAGGTATCCAAAGTGTATTTTAAGTCGCGATTTTGTGTATAAACACGTATTTAAAAATTGTTTGCGTATATAACACAAATATGAAAGGTAACACGTATGACTTTTAAAGTGAATTCCTGTTATGATCAAAGTCTCAGGATTGAAACGAAAAACAAATTACAATGTTTCTAAAAATAGAAATGTGAATACAACTTTTAAATATGGAAAGTACAGAAATGTGGGGCATTACAGTCTCGCCCCCCCCCCCAAAGACCTGGAAAAAAAAACAAGGGATCTTGATTGAAGCTTTTTTATATAAACTAACTAGTTATTTTCCGTCCGCGCGTTGCGGCGGGACCCAATGACTACAAAAGGCGTGTCAGCAACGGTAAACAGATATCGAATATCAAAACATAAATAAAATGACATGGTAAGGATAGTCACTCCGTCATAAAAAACGATTTTAAATAACCTAATATATAATAATAGGACTCACACGCCCTACACGTTGGAAATTCGGTTCTTTTCAGTTCAGTTATTACGGTGCTAACACGTTAAAATATGGATGAGCTCGGTACCGGTAATGGCAGTGACAATACCGATCCAGAAAATCATCGAAATTAGGTACCGGCATCGAAAATGCTCGGTACAATACGGTATGGTATTTGAAGGTAAAAATCAATAAATACAGGTATGGTGCTAGACCGGTGTCGAACCGAAAGTAACGATTCTGAAAACGCCAAAAGGTGGGTACCAAATTGGTACCGAAAATGATTTGGTATAGTAAATTTGGTACCGATACGATACCGGTTCATTTACAGGATTTTATACGAATTGCTCATCAATATTCTAAATATTCAAGTTAATTTTACATACCACAATTCATTCATTACAGAAAAAGACAAAAAAGAAAGCAAAATAAGTTGTTGTGTATATAAAACTTCATTCAAACGAAATACAGTTTACTTACTGTGTGTATGAAAAGTAATATAAACGGTGCAATTACTTGCATTGCTGCGTTGCTACAGGATTTGATGAGCTCGTTACCAACCGGTACCGAAAATACTGGTACCAAAATCCCCAAAAGTGGGTACCGGTACCGAATATACCTAGTATGGCACGGTTCGGTACAGGTCGGTATTGATACGGCACCGGTATTTGAGGGTAAAAGCCGGTGAATACCTGTGCGGAACCGGTACGAAAAATACACCGATTTGGTAAATTTGAGACTGGTACCTATTCTCAATACCATTTGCTACTTGCGTTGCTGCGTTGCTACAGGATTTGATGAGCTCGTTACCAAACGGTACCAAAAATACTGGTACCGAAATCCCCAAAAGTGGGTACCGGTACCGAATATACCTAGTATGGCACGGTTCGGTACAGGTCGGTATTGGTACGGCACCGGTATTTGAGGGTAAAAACCGGTGAATACCTGTGCGGAACCGTTACCAAAAATACACCGATTTGGTAAATTTGAGACCGGTACCTATACCCAATACTATTTGCTACTTGCATTGCTGCGTTGCTACAGGATTTGATGAGCTCGTTCCCAACCAGTACCGAAAATACTGGTACTGAAATCCCCAAAAGTGGGTACCGGTACCGAATATACCTAGTATGGCACGGTTCAGTACAAGTCGGTATTGGTACGACACCGGTATTTGAGGGTAAAAACCGGTGAATACCTGTGCGGAACCGGTACCAAAAATACACCGCTTTGGTAAATTTGAGACCGGTACCTATACCCAGCTCATCTCTTAATCATATATGAATTTTAAATAATTCTAATCTAATTCTAATTCTTATATTAATTTAAATATATCTACTATTCATTATGTTTCTTTTTTATCATATATGAATTAGGTTAAAAAATTGAAGCTTTTTGTAATTCCTATGGTTTGTTTCGATTCAAGGGATCTTGATTGAAGCCATATTGTGAAAATATTGCATTGAAATTGACTAACAAAACCCATTGTTCTAAGAGTAGTCCTTCAATTTTGAAATGTGATGCTCGTGTGACATTTAAGGGCTGGGTTTGAATTTATTTTTTATTTTTATACCGTTATTTACTTAATTATGATATTTTGGTTCATTTGTAAAAGGATAACATTAGAAATGAATGGCGTCAAAAAATGGGTTGAAACCGAGAATTTAGCCAAACCCAAAGAACAAAAACATTACTATACGATTATCGTTTTTAATCAAACTGATCACCAATGTCACCCTACACTTCCTGCTTTGTTTTTAGGCAAATTGTTCATTATATTCATCCTCATTGGAGAAAACCTTGGCGTGACGATGATGTGTAGAATTTTTTAAAACAAAATCCTAAATTTCTAAAAAAATGTATCCATATTGTTTAAGCTCAACGTTTGCAACCTTTTGAGTGCCTCACACCAATTTACTTCTTCTTAGGGATTTCACTCCCACTTATCATTGTCTTCCTAAATCTCATCGGTGCTATTTTATCGGAGCCACCGGTTTCTCATCTAACACCAAATTTACAAGAGTATACTAGTACCATTCGGTATGAACATATTTTTTTGATGCAATCGTTTTGTGAACTAGAAGAATTGAAGAAGTTATATTCTATTATTGTTCGTTGTTAGCTATCGGAATTGAAGAAATTGAATTCATCTTAAGGCATAATACTTCTTGTTTCATTAACAGGGCCGTCTCCGAAAATCACAAAAGAAATTTTGGCCTTGTGCGAGAAAAAAAATTGGGCCCTATTCGCAATTTTTTTTCCTTTTTTTGCCAAGCAACACCCCTCAATTCATTAATTGGATTTTAAATTAGTTTTGTTTATTCAATTTGGCCCGAGTTACTTTCATTACAGATGAAGGTGTTTGTATCTTTGTCTCTCAAGTGTATAAATTCAGTAATAAGAGAATATAGATAAATATAGAATGTAAATATGTTAATATTCTGTTAAGTAAGCTACTCTTTTGGTTGTCTAAACCCAATGTAAAAAATATTACATACATTCACTTGCAATATGCACACTGCTACTTATTTATATAAATGTGCCAAAACTGTGAGTTTTATTATTCTCTTTCAGCTTATTTTTGGCTCACAAGAGATTTGATTCAGTAAGCTAAGTGGGTTAGTTGTTTGAAAATCTAACTATTTCATTTTTTGGTTGTTGTTACTGAGATTATATTCCAAGTGGGCTTCAATCATTTTTTTCTTAAAAAGTGCCAATTTAGTAAATGTTAGGCCCAAAAGTAATTACATCTGCTGAACAAAAATAATTTAGTAATGTTAGGCCCTAAAATAAGCACTGTTACAACTTGCAGGAACAAAAAGAATTGGCAAACTTTTAATGTCCAGACTCGAACCTGGATTTCTTGCAAAGATATGGAAGCGCCGAACCAAATGAGCTGTTACAAGATTCTTGTTTTTATTGGATGTATATATTATATATGCATATATTAACGAGAATATTTTTTATTTGGGCCCCCATATCTTTTGGGCCCTGCGCGGGTGCACACCCTGCACACCCTTTGAGCCGGGCCTGTTCATTAACGATTCAGTATAATAGAGAGCTATTTTTTATGTCTTTTTAAATTCATCAGTTTGTGGAATTTTATGTACAAGGCATTGATTCAAACATTTTTTTTTAATTTTTATATAACAGCAAGGGTGAAAATTTTTTTATATTTTTATATAACACCAAGGGGTGAACCAATTTTCTTGACGTCATCTAAATGAAAGAAATTTTAAATTTCAGTTTAAAGAATACGATTTATGCCGATGATGTTGTGAAAATTGATTTTTTTTTTCTCATTTTGAGGTATGGGTGTTTTTGTCAATGTAATGAATTGTATTCCATTCTAATAAAGGGTAACCAAACATGAAATAGAATGGTAATGATCCATTTCTTTCCATCTTCCATTCCGTTACTAAATCCATTTCATTCTCTCGTCCGTTCCATTACCCTATATCAAACACAGACCCCTAGGGTTTGGTTGGGCGATACTCTTTAGTTGCATCCTAGTGATTCTAGTAATCTAATTGTTGTAAACATCAAGTTAAAAGGAACTGAAAACTATTATGTCTGGTCTAGTACTATGAAATTAGCTTTAGCTGCAAAAATATAAAAGTGGTTTATTGATGGTAAATGTGCTAGGTCTGAGGATAATGAAGTGTTGGAAAAACAGTAGGATAGATGTAACTCTGTTGTGTTATCTTGGTTGTCATATTCTGTATGTGAAAACTTAATTGGATTTTTTACATATTCCCCCACCTAAGATGACTTATTACATATTTGCTGTAACACCCCGTGTTTTCGAATGTCAAAGTCAAAGTCCAAGTCAACTTTGACTTCTTTGACTGTAAATAGTCTATTTCATGTTTTGTATTATGTGGAGTAAGTGTTGTTAATCAGAATAAATCGAAGTAATCGAATGTTTAATTGACGCGAACCGATTTACGACTGTGAATAGTAGGAAGTAACAATGCGATAAAGTTAATCAATCAATAATCAAGCTAATCGAATCATCAATCAACTCGAGACTCGAACTATGCGAATTTGGTGTTATATTACTTGTGTGTGTGCCTTATGTGTTACTTGTGCGTGTTTACTTTACGTTTTGTGTGGTGATCAGTCGAATCTGTCAAAACTCGAATCGAAACTCGAAACTCAAATCGAATGCAATCGAAATCGAATGGTAACGTAAGGATAGTGTGAAATATAGATGATTGTATGTTAGATATAGTTATTGGGATTAAAAGTAATTTGAATAGGAAACTCTCTCGTACTCGTATCGTCTTCGATCGAAATCGAAATATCAGAAATCGTCGCACCGAACACTCGAAACAGGCTGTGGATCGATCAGGCGGCCAGCCGATCGAACGGCCCAGCCGATCGGACGGACTGTCCGATCGAGCAGGCTGTCCTATCGGGATGCCTGGCCGATCGGCCAGCCCTTTCCTCTTTTGGAGCCTATAAATAGGGCTGTCATTGTCATTCTTTCCACTTTTGGAAACTCTCTGACCGAACAGCTCGTGCTCCTCATCTTTTCTCAGATTTCTTCCGATTACGGTAAGTTTTCATCCTAAATCTTGTACTTTCTTAATCAGTACACACTCCTACACCTTTCTATCTTTAAAATCTTGATTTCTAACCGTGGAATCATCCAGATCTAGGCATTCTAGGATGATGTCATTATAGTGTTCTTCAAGAACATCATGCTTTGGCCTCATTCCACTATGAATAGCTTGGATCTAACCGATTTCCACATAAACAAGCTAAGATCTATCACAGATCTGAACATTTACACGATGTGAAGGATTGAAAGAAGGGATTCCAACTTTCTTTCAACTCTTTTACACTCAATGCCTTCAAATCAGTAGAAACGGAGCTTGAGCCAACTCTCCAATCATTCTAATGGTTGTGTGGTTCAAGATTCGGATTCTATCTACGAGGTTCACCGACTTCGGGTTAAATGTTAAACTACCGTTCCGAACCGTTCACCGGCCGGACTTGGGTGATTCCTGTCCGAGCAGAGGAAGCAAGTAAGAACGAAAGTCCATTGTTCAGCTCGTTGTCAAACTACCTCAATATAACGTCAAATAAACAGAACAGCCAAGGTGTTAGACGAACAGGCCGAGCAGGTCAGGATGCTGACCGAAAGGTTAGGCTGTCCGAACGAACAGCCCAACCGATCGGACATGTCAGCCGATCGACCAGGCCAGCCGATCGGCTAGCATATGGCCCCACAATTTGGCAATTTCAGAAGTATGGTATTGAACGAAGTGATGTCCGATCGAACGAGCTATTTGATGACATTACTCATTGGATCATGAGATACTATGCTTCAACACTTAATCGATTTACAACTCGTAGTAGTACGGAGTGCCACCCGATCGAACATACTGTTCGATCGATCAGGTGACATCCAGCTGAGGACTCACTATCGAAGTGTCTAACCGATCGGTTAAGCCGGCCGATCAAACAGACCGTTCGATTGATTGACCTGAAAGGTAAGAACACTTCAGTGTTCTCAAATACTACAACGAAAACTTCAAAAGGTCAAACCATCATACACAAACACATCCTATTCAAAGGAAGAAATAATCCACTCGAAAAGTCCAGCCGATCGAGCCTACCGGCCGATCGAACAGACTGTCCAAACGGACTGTCCAGCCGAACGAACAACCCGTTTGATCGAACCAACTGTCCGATCGACCAGGCTGTTTGACCCATCATCACTTGTTTCCGTTTCGCGTGTTACTCGTCGTTATGCTATCGAACTATTCAGGCTAACCCTACTCTCAAGCGCTCCCTTCAATCCATCAATCAATCGCTGTGAGTATACTCGATCCCTTTTTGCTTTTAGCACTTTTGGGTGTTACATACGTTACTTATATCAAAACACAATCGAACACACTACTCAACTATTTGAACGCTAACCGATTCACATGTGTTACGTGACTAAATGAATGCTTGTTGTTATGTTTACACGTGGAATGTTGTCTACCTGCCTTAACGACGTAGTACTATAGTTTGGACTCAGCACCCGTTCACACGGGGGTTGTTAAGGACAATTACTTGCGTGGATTACGGTGGTAATCATGTATTGCGAACTGTCTCGGACAGTCAACCTGCAATCATTGGTATCGATAGATCCATGTCGATAATTAACATGCTTCGTTTACCTCTGTGTACGTGCTGGTTATGCGTAAACTATTTCGAACTCTATATGCTATTATCAAACTTGTATGCTCACCTTTACATTATATATATTGACTTTATTTTAACGTATGTGACAGGTGTTTAAGATGTTTTCTTGCTAGGAAAGCGAGGCTAGAATAAAGCTCTAGAGGCCCCCAACAAATAGTTGTCTGTCAGGAACAAGCGTCTAGAGCATAGTTGTTTGTAGATCTTGTCCGACCGGGTCTTTAGGAGCATTTGAACAATATTTATTTGTTTTATTTAAATCTGAGTTGTCGGAATAGAATATTTGACTGGCTGTTATCTGTAATAATTTGTTTTATTATTTGGGACACGGTATGGGACGTGTTATTTAAACTAAATAGTGATGATAGTTGTTATGGAAACTTCTGAACAATCTGTTTCGCTCAGTGCCATGCCCCGATGATTCCGCCATCGGTTGGGGTGTGACAGATTGGTATCAGAGCCATAACTATAGGGAATTAGGCTAGACACGACCTAGTCCGGGTCGCTGTCTTAGAGACCTAGACTATAGTTAGGAACCAACAAACCAAGCGTATACGCTAAATCCTGCTATTCTACACTATCACTACACTCGAATTTTCAAATAGAATCAAGCGATTCAATCGGGATTAGGTGTGAAAACCGCAAACTCCCGACTAGATTACTTGATTAATTCTGATTTTATCGATTTATCTATGCTTTCCCTCATTACTTTCGATAACAAACGAGGAGAATTATACCAAATCAGGAGTGAAATCCATATTTTGATGAATAATCTCCTCAATTTTACTAAAACAAGGAAGAAATTGCTAAGCCAGGGGTGAAACCCGAACCTTGGAAACTTATTCCAACTTTTACTCATCTCACCAAAGCCTCGACGGACTCCAACGACCTGAACTCACAAGTATGACCTAGGGAATACATGTTAAATGCCCAAGAATCGAGGAAAAAACACGAACCTGAAAGTCGAAAGTGACGACAACTCTATTGTGAATAGTCGAATCGCTTTGGGTAGTCAATGTCTAGTAGCCGCAGACAATCCATTTCTCGATTTTATGTGTTTTGATTCTGAGCCTGCAACTGCCTACTCTGATTGTTCGTTAATTTTATGTGTTTTATGTATGTATATCTGTTTACGTGTTTAAATTTTTGAAGCGTTATTCAATTTTTGCTATCACTTCGATCGACACACACGACTCGCATTGCTATTCTACCTCAATACGCTAACAAGTCGCTGCAATTCTAGACGATATCATGCTACAAAATACGATTATACTATACTCGACATGCTATACGATTATACTATACCACTCGATATGCTATATACGAACGACTCGCGAGCTTTGAATGATAGGTTTCTATATTCTGACTGCATCTGTGATTAAATGTGTATATGCTTCTGTGCTTAGGTGTGTATGTGCTTCTGTGCTTAGGTGTCTCTGTGCTCTACGTGCTTACATGCTTATGTGCTTCTGTGGTTATGTGAATCTGTGGTTATGTACTTATGTGTTATGTGATACATGTTTCGACGTGTTCCTAAGCCTTAGTGAGTAGTAGACGTGTGAGGTGAGATTCAATCATGTTGTGTTGAGTCCTGTGACGATGTCTGTTGCAGACAATGTCGTCCGGATCCCGACACCATCTTACTCGCCAAGAGAAGAGAGACAGACGTCTCGCTGCTATCATCGCCAAGAGTGTGGCAAAAGCTGTAAGCGATGTATACGAGAACGTCAGCAAGTCGTCCGAGGAGTCGCGAATTGAAGCTCCTAAGGATGCCAACAAGACTGGTTTCAGCTTCAAACAGTTTAAAGCATGCGGACCCAAAGAATTCACCGGAGAAGATGGCCCTACCGCCATGTTTCAATGGTTTGATTCGGTCGAAGTCACTCTGCGCCAAAGCGGCTATCCTGAGAATCTCCGCACCCTCAATGCTACAGGCGTCTTCCAGTCCCGAGCTCTAGACTGGTGGACGGCCGAACGAAACAAGCGCGGAAATGATGCAGCTTATGAGCTGACTTGGGAGGAGTTGAAGGCCATCATGATGGACGAATTCTGTCCTCCCCATGAACGCCAAAAGCTCGAGGATGAGTTTTGGAACATCAAGCAGAAGGATGGAGACAACGCTGCTTTAACTGCTCGCTTCAAGCAGCTTAGCATCATCTGTCCCGATCAAGTCAAGACGCCAGACATGGCCATTAAGAAGTATATTCGAGCTCTACCCGATTGTGTTGCCGATTTTGTTCATGCTGCCAAGACATCATCGATTGAAGAGACTTGTCTGTTTGCCGCCGAGATCAATGACAAGCGGGTAAAGTATGGTTTCTGGGATAAGCATACCAAGTCTCTGCATCAAGCTATAACTGCAGCAACCACCGACTCCACTGATCAACCCTCCAAGTCATCAAGAAGAAGGAAGAAGCACAACAACAACAGCTCCAGCAATAAGAACTGTGCGGTCACAACAACTGCTGCCCCTCTGCAAGCCGTACAGGCTCAGCAGCAGCCTCACCATCGACAAGCTCCAGTGGTCAATGCGCCGCCAGCCAAGCGCGCTTACACAGGTCCCCACCCGCTCTGCCCGACATGCTCATATCATCATCCGGTGGGAATCGCCTGTCGTTTCTGCGCCCACTGCAACCCCTACGGGCATTTCAGTGCGAATTGTCGCTATGGTCCCCGTCAAGCCCCAGTTCAAGCCGCCGCTCATCAAGCTCTACTCCCAGCCCCTCAAGGCCAACCTGCAGCTCAAGCACCCGCGGTCAATGCTCGAGTCTGCTTTGCATGTGGTGACCCTAACCACTTTGCAAACATGTGCCCGAACAGGGTTGTGAAACAAGAACCCCAGCAGCAGCAGCAACAGCAGCAGCCTCAGCAGCAACAGCAAGCAGCCCGTGCCAGAACCTTTAACATCAACGCCCGTCAAGCTCAGGCTGATAACAACGTGGTTAATGGTACGTTCCTTGTGAATGGTATTTATGCATCATGTTTGTTTGATACTGGAGCCGATAACTGCTTTGTGTCGTTTGAATTCGAGAAGTTCCTTAGTCGTAAGCGCTCTTATCTCCCCTCATCATTCGAAGTTGAAGTCGCTACTGGAAGAACTGTCGTCGTTAACTCTGTTCTTCGTGATTGCACCCTCGAGCTCAACAATCACCTCTTCCCAATTGATCTCATTCCGATGCAGCTCGGAAGTTTTGATGTCATAGTAGGCATGGACTTTCTTCGCGAAAACCATGCTGAAGTTGTGTGTTTTGAAAAGATGATTCGATTCTCGCTCGCAAATGGTGATCTCTTATGTGTATACGGTGAAACAGCTTCGAAAGGTCTCAAGCTCATGTCATGCGTCCAAGCTAGCAAGTATCTCCGCAAGGAATATAGAGCTTTCTTGGCCAACATTGTAGTAGCGGAGAAGGAAAAGAAAAAGAAGGCCGAAGTCAGAGACGTTCCAGTGGTTCGTGAATTTCCTCAGGTGTTCCCTGATGATCTTCCCGGACTACCGCCAAGTCGTGATATCGACTTTCGTATCGACCTCATTCCTGGAGCTAACCCTGTTGCCAAAGCCCCTTATCGACTTGCGCTATCCGAAATGAGGGAACTTTCAAACCAACTCCAGGAGTTACTTGAAAAAGGCTTTATTCGCCCGAGCACCTCTCCTTGGGGCGCACCAGTCCTTTTCGTCAAAAAGAAGGATGGGTCGTTCAGGATGTGCATCGACTACCGGGAATTAAACAAGCTGACCATAAAGAACCGATATCCTCTACCTCGAATCGACGACTTATTTGATCAGCTGCAAGGTGCTAAGTGTTTCTCGAAGATCGATCTACGTTCAGGCTATCATCAATTGCGCATTCAAGAGGAAGATATACCCAAAACAGCTTTTCGCACTCGATACGGCCACTACGAATTCGTTGTTATGCCTTTTGGTTTAACCAACACACCTGCGGTTTTCATGGATCTGATGAATCGCGTGTGTAAGCCATTTCTAGACCGTTTCGTCATCGTGTTCATCGACGATGTCTTGATCTATTCCAAGTCGAAAGCCGAACACGCGCAACATCTACGTTTGGTTCTCGAGTTACTCCAGGGGAACCAACTCTATGCCAAGTTCCCCAAGTGCGAATTCTGGTTGGAGGAGGTTCAGTTTCTGGGTCACATCGTGAATAGTCAGGGTATTCATGTCGATCCCGCGAAGATTGAAGCAGTTAAGAGCTGGATTACGCCTAAGAACCCGTCCGAAGTTCGTTCTTTTCTCGGACTAGCGGGCTATTATCGACGATTTATCGAAGGATTCTCTAAGATCGATGTGCCGCTTACCGCTCTTACTCATAAAGACAGGTCTTTTGTTTGGGTAACTGAACAAGAATCTGCTTTTCAAACCCTTAAGCGCAAGCTCTGTAATGCTCCTGTTCTCACATTGCCAGACGGAAACAACGATTTCATTGTCTATTGTGATGCTTCTAACCTTGGTATTGGCTGTGTTCTCATGCAACGGGACAAGGTTATAGCTTACGCATCTCGTCAGCTCAAAATCCACGAGAAGAACTATACAACCCACGATCTCGAACTAGGCGCGGTTGTTTTTGTATTGAAGATTTAGCGACACTACCTGTATGGTACCAAGTGTACGATCTTCACCGATCACAGGAGTTTACAACACATCTTCAATTAGAAGGAACTTGACATGCGTCAACGCCGATGGGTAGAACTTCTTAGCGATTACGACCGTGAGATTCGTTATCACCCAGGAAAGGCAAATGTTGTAGCCGACGCACTCAGCAGACGGAGTTATTTGCTCAGTATTCGCAATACCCAAGCCCAGCACAATCTCGAAGCTCTCATCCGCGAAGCCCAGCATGCCTGTTTTAATGAACGCACCTTGAAGAAGGAGAGAATCTATCACGATGGAGCTCAACTGGTAAGCAAGGCAGATGGGATTTTCTATTATCTGGACCGAATTTGGATCCCTAAGGGGACCGATTTGCGAAAGATTATAATGAACGAAGCCCACAAATCCTGATATTCTATTCATCCCGGTGCCGATAAAATGTACCAGGATCTTACTGGTGGCCAGGTATGAAACGAGATATCGCCCTCTATGTTAGAAGTTGTCTGACTTGTGTGAGAGTTAAGGCTGAACATCAACGACCTTCTGGCTTACTCGAACAACCTCCAATCCCTATATGGAAGTGGGAGAGTATAGCTATGGATTTCATAACCAAACTTCAGCCCACGCCATCAGGTCACGACAGCATTTGGGTTATAGTTGATCGTCTGACCAAATCAACCCACTTTTTGCCAATACGGGAAGACTACAAGGTAGAAAGACTAGCCCGAATCTACACCGACGAGATCATTTGTAATCATGGTACGCCTCGTGACATCATTTCAGACCGTGATGCTCGGTTTACTTCGCGATTGTGGCAAACGTTTCAAGCGGCCCTTGGTACGTCGCTTAACTTGAGTACTGCATTCCATCCTCAAACTGACGGACAGACTGAAAGGACGATCCGTACTCTTGAAGACATGCTCCGCGCGTGTGTCATAGACTTCGGCGGTGGTTTGAACAAATACCTACCGTTAGTTGAATTCTCGTACAACAACAGCTATCATGCCAGCATACAAATGGCACCATTCGAGGCTCTATATGGAAGAAGATGTGGATCGCCTATTGTATGGCACGAGATCGGTCACTCGCAATTAACCGGTCCCGAGTTATACAAGAAACGACTAACAAAATTCTCCAGATTCGAGACAACTTGTCGAAAGCCAGGGATAGACAGAAAAGTTACGCCGATAGAAGACGCAAGCCCCTTGAATTTGACGTTGTCGACTACGTACTCCTAAAGGTATCACCTTGGAAGGGTGTGGTCAGATTCGGCAAGAAAGGGAAACTAGCGCCTCGATATGTTGGACCTTTTAAGATTCTAGAAAGGATCGGCAAAGTCGCCTACAAACTCAAACTACCGGAGGAACGTAGTAACGTCCACCCGACTTTCCAAGTGTCAAACCTTCGAAAATGCCTAGCTGATCATGATCTGATTGTACCTCTCGACAATCTTCAGGTCAACGAAACGCTACACTTCGTGGAAAAGCCTGTCGAGATCATGGATCGCCAAACCAAGCAACTCAGACGCTCGCGCATCCCTATCGTGAAGGTCCGATGGGAAGGCAAACGAGGCGCAGAGTTCACTTGGGAACTCGAAAGCGACATGAAGGCTAAGTACCCACAGTTGTTTGAATGAACATCTGAAGCGAGAAATTGGTAAAATCATTCACGGTGCTGTGCAGCTTCAAGCCTAATTACGAGACGAAATTCCCTAAACAAGGGGAGGCTGTAACACCCCGTGTTTTCGAATGTCAAAGTCAAAGTCAAAGTCCAAGTCAACTTTGACTTCTTTGACTGTAAATAGTCTATTTCATGTCTTGTATTATGTGGAGTAAGTGTTGTTAATCTTAATAAATCAAAGTAATCGAATGTCTAATTGACGCGAACCGATTTACGACTGTGAATAGTAGGAAGTAACAATGCAATAAAGTTAATCAATCAATAATCAAGCTAACCGAATCATGAATCAACTCGAGACTCGAACTATGCGAATTTGGTGTTATATTACTTGTGTGTGTGCCTTATGTGTTACCTGTGCGTGTTTACTTTACGTTTTGTGTGGTGATCAGTCGAATCTGTCAAAACACGAATCGAAACTCGGAACTCAAATCGAATGCAATCGAAATCGAATGGTAACGTAAGGATAGTGTGAAATATAGATGATTGTATGTTAGATATAGTGATTGGGATTAAAAGTAATTTGAATAGGAAACTCTCTCGTACTCATATCGTCTTCGATCAAAATCGAAATATCAGAAATCGTTGCACCGAATACTCGAAACAGGCTGTGGATCGATCAGGCGGCCAGCCGATCGGACGGACTGTCCGATCGAGCAAGCTGTCCGATCGGGATGCCTGGCCGATCGGCCAGCCCTTTCCACTTTTGGAGCCTATAAATAGGGCTGTCATTGTCATTCTTTCCACTTTTGGAAACTCTCTGACCGACCAGCTCGTGCTCCTCATCTTTTCTCAGATTTCTTCCGATTCCGGTAAGTTTTCATCCTAAATCTTGTACTTTCTTAATCAGTACACACTCCTACACCTTTCTATCTTTAAAATCTTGATTTCTAACCGTGGAATCATCCAGATCTAGGCATTCTAGGATGATGTCATCATAGTGTTCTTCAAGAACATCATGCTTTGGCCTCATTCCACTATGAATAGCTTGGATCTAACCGATTTCCACATAAACAAGCTAAGATCTATCACAGATCTGAACATTTACACGATGTGAAGGATTGAAAGAAGGGATTTCAACTTTCTTTCAACTCTTTTACACTCAATGCCTTCAAATCGGTAGAAACGGAGCTTGAGCCAACTCACCAATCATTCTAATGGTTGTGTGGTTCAAGATTCGGATTCTATCTACGAGGTTCACCGACTTCGGGTTAAACGTTAAACTACCGTTCCGAACCGTTCATCTGCCGGACTTGGGTGATTCCTGTCCATGCAGAGGAAGCAAATAAGAACGAAAGTCTATTGTTCAGCTCGTTGTCAAACTACCTCAATATAACGTCAAATAAACAGAACAGCCAAGGTGTTAGACGAACAGGCCGACCAGGTCAGGATGCTGACCGAACGGTTAGGCTGTCCGAACGGACAGCCCAACCGATCGGACATGTCAGCCGATCGACCAGGCCAGCCGATCGGCTAGCATATGGCCCCACAATTTGGCAATTTCAGAAGTATGGTATTGAACGAAGTGATGTCCGATCGAACGAGCTGTTTGATGACATTACTCATCGGATCATGAGATACTATGCTTCAATACTTAATCGATTTACAACTCGTAGTAGTACGGAGTGCTACCCGATCGAACATACTCTTCGATCGATCAGGTGACATCCAGCTGAGGACTCACTATCGAAGTGTCTAACCGATCGGTTAAGACGGCCGATCGAACAGACCGTTCGATCGATCGACCTAAAAGGTAAGAACACTTCAGTGTTCTCAAATACTACAACGAAAACTTCAAAAGGTCAAACCATCATATACAAACACATCCTATTCAAAGGAAGAAACAATCCACTCGAACAGTCCAGCCGATCGAGCCTACCGGCCGATCGAACAGACTGTCCAAACGGACTGTCCAGCCGAACGAACAACCCATTCGATCGAACCAACTGTCCGATCGACCAGGCTGTTCGACCCATCATCACTTGTTTCCGTTTCGCGTGTTACTCATCGTTATGCTATCGAACTATTCAGGCTAACCCTACTCTCAAGCGCACCCTTCAATCTATCAATCAATCGCTGTGAGTATACTCGATCCCTTTTTGCTTTTAGCACTTTTGGGTGTTACATACATTACTTATATCAAAACACAATCGAACACACTACTCAACTATTTGAACGCTAACCGATTCGCATGTGTTACGTGACTAAATGAATGCTTGTTGTTATGTTTACACGTGGAATGCTGTCTACCTGCCTTAACGACGTAGTACTATAGTTTGGACTCAGCACCCGTTCACACGGGGGTTGTTAAGGACAATTACTTGCGTGGATTACGGTGGTAATCATGTATTGCGAACTGTCTCGGACAGTCAACCCGCAGTCATTGGTATCGATAGATCCATGTCGATAATTAACATGCTTCGTTTACCTCTGTGTACGTGCTGGTTATGCGTAAACTATTTCGAACTCTATATGCTATTATCAAACTTGTATGCTCACCTTTACATTATATGTATTGACTTCATTTTAACGTATGTGACAGGTGTTTAAGATGTTTGCTTGCTAGGAAAGCGAGGCTAGAATAAAGCTCTAGAGGCCCCCAACAAATAGTTGTCTGTCAGGAACAAGCGTCTAGAGCATAGTTGTCTGTAGATCTTGTCCGACCGGGTCTTTAGGAGCATTTGAACAATATTTATTTGTTTTATTTAAATCTGAGTTGTCGGAACAGAATATTTGAAGTGTTGTTATCTGTAATAATTTGTTTTATTATTTGGGACACGGTATGGGACGTGTTATTTAAACTAAATAGTGATGATAGTTGTTATGGAAACTTCTGGACAATCTGTTTCGCTCAGTGCCATGCCCCGATGATTCCGCATCGGTTGGGGTGTGACATTTACCCAGTCATAAAATTCAATTACATATTTCCCCTTCCTAACCCATATATATTACATATTTCCCCTCCCTAACCCATATATATTACATATTTCTCCTTTTCATTAAAATTATTCTTATTGAATGACTATTTTACCCTTAATGATCTTATTAAATGAATATTTATATATTTCCCATTTCTAATATCATCAATTACATATTTTCTCAATTCATATAGTATTTTCCCAAACAATACCATAATACTCCTAATAAAAAAACACAAACTTTTAAATGTAATCCTTACTTGTAGGATTAAAAAATTCAAGAGCAAAAGTTTCTCTGTTAAAGACCAAAATATATCCATCTTTAAGTGTACGAGTGAGTGTGATGGGGGTCGATACAAGTGCCGAACCGGAAAATCAAAAAGACCAACAGAGATACAAGAATACCTCTTTCTTGGTGCAAGTTATCTTTCGTTTTCTCCGATCAGGTGCTTTTTGTCTGTTTAATGTTCAAAAGAAACAATATATAAGAATATTCATGAGTAACGACTTAACATTCTAGGACTGTTCCTCATATTTGTCTTACCAAAAATCCATGGAAAACTATATTCAATAAGCCTAGCAGCATTTGTTGGGATCTATAAATATATGAATAACGTTGAGTTACGAATTG
This sequence comes from Helianthus annuus, assembly GCF_002127325.2. Lineage (NCBI taxonomy): Eukaryota > Viridiplantae > Streptophyta > Magnoliopsida > Asterales > Asteraceae > Helianthus > Helianthus annuus. The sequence goes on from NC_035449.2 coordinate 147,237,055, forward strand.
ATGGATAAATGGATTATTTTTGTGATAAACGATACTTACAAAGTGTTTGCAAACATCACATTTAGGATGATAGTGCTCCTTGTAGCAAGCATTATGATAAGGATAATTTCCCAACATGGAAAACTATATTTAAAAAAGCGATGCAGAATATCATGAGTCAATATAAATTAAGATTAACGAAGAATTGGAACATATGGAAATAATCGTAAATATAAGGGAAAAAGGAAACAAAGGGATGGGTTATTATAATGGTAATTGGGTCATTTCTCTAAAAACGAGAAATATGTAATTGAATTTTTAGTTTGGGGAAATATGTAATAAGCCCTCTTAGGAGGGGGAAATATGTAAAAATCCTAACTTAATTCATTAACTCAAAGTGGTAGTTTCGTGTCTGAGTATTATCATAGGTTAACAACTATGTGGAAGCAATTTGATGCCATTATTCAATTGACTTCATGTAGTTGTGATGCATCTAAGGAATTTAATGATTTTAACCAAGCATGGATTTCATTGAGGATCCAGTGGATCTCCTAAGGGTCAAAATGTGTCTTTTGTAACAAACACAAATCATTCTTTTGATCAAAGAAAAATAGTTTTTAAAGGGCCTAATCCAAACTTAAAGTGCACACACTGTAACATGATTGGTCACACTGTTGATATGTGTTTTGAATTGATTGGATACCCTCAAAGTTTTAAAAGAAGACAGGGTAATCAGGTGGGAAAGGATGATACAAATAATTTGTCCATTATTAAACCTAAAATAATATGGCTTCTAGTTGCTCTGTTATGCTATTTACATCTGAGCAAATATCAAAGTTGTTAAGTCTTGTGAGTGAAAAGTCTGGACCAGAACAATCAAGTTCTGGTATAGGAGGTGAGTCCTCTAATGTTTCTGGTATTTTTGGTAATTTTGTGAGTTGTTCCAGTTCTGTTAATTTTGGATTTGAGTATAACTGGATTGTTGATTTTGATGCTAACCAACATATGGTAAAAAATGATAGAGATATGGTTAATTGTATAAATGTCTCTGATTTTGATCTAAAAGTTTATCACCCTAATGGTACTAGTGCCAAAGTATCTAAAATTAGTAATATAAAACTTGTTGAAGGTGTTATTTTAAGTGATGTGTTTTATGTGCGAAGAACCAAACTCAACTCCTCTTGTTCCTCTCTTTCTCTCTCGTCCGCTCCTTTGGTCCTCGTCGCACTCCTCTAGGCCGATAATCTCCTTAGGGTTTCACCCCTCATGTTTTTAACTCAAAAACATTACACCTGGGTCCCTCAAGTTCGATTACACGCGTCTTGTTCTCAAAGTTACATCGTTAAACTCCAATCGAGCCCTCATATAACTCTAAGGCTCAAACTATCTACACACCAAGTGTGTAGATAGCCAACCTAAAAAAGTGTTTTTTGTCCTATGTGCATACCCTGCAGTGTCGAGCTGTGGCCAAAGCGTGGCGTTTTGGTCCGATCAACCAGACAAAGACTGACGGGTCTGTTGACCGGACCAAAACGCCGAGCTTTGGTCGCGTTTTGATCCTGTCAACCAGACCGGGTGTCAGTCTTTTGTCTGGTTGACAGGACCAAAACGCGGCCAAAGCTCGGCGTTTTGGTCCGGTCAACAGACCCGTCAGACACCCGTCAGTCTTTGTCTGGTTGACCGGACCAAAACGCCGCGCTTTGGCCACAGCTCGACACTGCAGGATGTGCATATAAGACAAAAAACATTTTTTTGGTGTGCAAATAGACAAATGGGTGTGCAAATAAGTAAACCCAACTCTAAACAATCTATAGTTACCTCTTAGACTAGACCCCGTCGATGAGTCCGTCAAAATAGTTTAACGGCGAGATTTGTTCGATAAAGTTGAAAATAAAGGGACTAAAATAACAAACTTAACACCTAAGCAATTTCACCTTCTAAAAAACCTCTTCTTCATCTCCACACCTCCATTCAAATCAACTTTTCCGATCAAAAACCGTCACCGGAGCACAACCAATGGCGCATCCACCATCATCAATCCACCAACACACACAGCAATTCCTGAGCTCCGTCCTCTCCCAACGCGGTCCAGACGCCCTCCCGTACACCGAAGACGTTAAATGGCTGATCCGACAACACCTACTCTCTCTCTCCGAATCTCACCCCTCTCTCCACCACAAAACGGCGTCGTTTACTCACAACGACGGCCGTACCCTCAACCTTCTTCAATCCGACGGCACAGTTCCGATGCTGTTTCAAAACGTCACGTACAATATTCCCGTTGTTATCTGGCTCATGGAGTCCTACCCTCGCCACGCGCCTCTGGTTTTCGTCAATCCCACTCGCGATATGGTGATTAAACGACAACATTCGTTTGTTAATCCCTCTGGTTTGGTTTCGATCCCTTATTTGCATAATTGGATTTACCCTAGCTCTAATTTAGTTGATTTGGTTCGTAATTTGAGCACATATTTTGCTAGTGATCCGCCCTTGTACTCGCAGCGCAGAGCAAACCCTAACCCTAACCCTAGGTTTAATGAATCCGGATCATCCGCTTCGGTTTCGGCTGGATCGATCCGGCCTGCAATTCCACCTCGGTCGTATCCGCCATCGCCCTATGTAAGCGGTGCTGGTGGTGGTGGGGGGAGGATTCCGTCACCGTCTCCGCCGCAGAGGATGGGGTCGGGGTCGTATGAGGATCCGGCGGAGGTTTATAAGCGGAATGCGATTAATAAGCTGGTGGAGAATGTGCATAGTGATGTTACGCGGTTGAGGATGGCGAGGGAGGGGGAGATGGAAGGGATGTTTAGTGCTCAAGCGGTGTTACGGGAGCGAGAACAGGAGGTATTGCGCGGGTTGAGAGAGATGGAACGTGAGAAAGAGGGGTTGGAGCAGCAGTTGCAGATGGTTTTGATGAACGCTGATGTGTTAGAAGGATGGGTGAGTGAGAATGAAGGGAAGTTGGGTGCGGATTTGTTGAGTTTGAATGTTGATGATGCGATTGTGCCGGGTGATTCGCTTTCGAAACAGATGTTGGAATGTGTGGCGGCTGATTTGGCTATTGAAGATGTTGTTTATGCGTTGGATAAGTCTGTGCAAGATGGGTGTATACCGTTTGATTTGTATTTAAGGAACGTTAGGTTGTTGTCGCGTGAACAGTTCTTTCACCGTGCGACGTCTGGGAAAGTTAGAGCGATACAGATGCAAGCTCAAGTTACAAGCATGGCTTCGCGGGCACCATCGTATGGTGTATGAAAAGTCGGTGTCTTGTAGGTATTTTCTTCCTTCTAGAATTCTAGCTGGAGGGTATGTGCCATGAACCTTTCAAATATAGCTTAATGAATGATTCTTGTTTTTATCTATTACTTTTCATGATAGTTGATTGCTGACATTTGTAATCAGCAATTTTCATTTTTGTTACATTTTGTTATATACTTATATTGACGTGTATTGATAGCAAAATATAGAAGGAAAAAGAACACGTATCATTATTTCTGTGTTTGTATATCCTACGCGATTGATACAGTTTCGTCAAACCTATAGATACAATTTTCATCATGACTGTGTGTTCCCTTGCCTTGGAAGTTAAACAATATTATCGTTTTTAATTGCTTGCTTGTGTTAGATGGCATGCTGTACTAGTATTATCTCATGTGGTTGTTCATATGTTATTGTTAATATGGCTTATGATTGTTTATGAATAGTGATGACTTAAGTGTAGGTACAAGTACAATTTAACACACAGCCAATTTGGTTTGGTGTGATTGTGATGTTTAATCATGCTGATTAATGACTAAGAAGGAAATCTTTAATGTAAGAAATGGCCTTACCTTGTTACATGTGTGTTGGATCATATCTCTTAGTCGTATACTCTTGGTTTCAAAATTGCGGCTCAGGCTCATGCACATTTTGGTCTATTTGGTCCATAGGAGGTTGATATGTATAACCAACCAAAGTGACGAAGGGATTAAAAATGGTTTATTTAAAGCTCATTTGGTCGTACATAGAGCAATGCCTAATGTTGGATTTCCTGTTAGACTCGGAACCTTCACATACTGGTTATACATATCAACCTCCTATGGACCAAACACCACCTTAATGAGAGTATGTGAAGGTTCCGAGTCTAACAGGAAATCCAACATTAGGCATTGCTCTATGTACGACCAAATGAGCTTTAAATAAACCATTTTTAATCCTTCATCACTTTGGTTGGTTATACATATCAACCTCCTATGGACCAAATAGACCAAAATGTGCATGAGCCTGAGCCGCACTTTTGAAACTAAGAGTATACGACTAACCTCGTGAACTTTTCATTTGTGAGTTAATAAGATAATATAATGCATATGTTTTCTTACTGTCCAACTTACAAACCTTGTGAACCGTTTGTAATATTGTCGCTATAAATTTGTATGAACAATCCTTACAAATGTAAGGCGATAATGTTACAAATGGTTGGCAACTTCACATGAACCAACTAATAATGGAAGATTATTAGAGGAAACATTACATTATCAACTCACATATAAAAAGGCAAAATGAACGGATGAAACATTTTCAATGAGTCAAATCTAATAGTAAATCTGACATTAAATGAGTCAAAAGTTTTCTTAGGGGGTGTTTGTTTTTTCTTCAAACATCTTCAAGGGAGCTAATGTCTGCAAGCGCGCAGACGTTACCCTTGAAGACTGTTTGTTTTTTTTTTTTCTTTTTTTTTTTGTTAAACAGATCTGAAAATGACTTTTTTCAGCTTAAAAAAGAAGCTATGATACCCTTCCTTCAAACAAAAAACTCATCTCTTATCTTCAAAAGAACCCTCCTCCCTCAAAACTACAGGTCCTCATGCCACTCGATCGTTGTCTCTCTTTCCACTCTAACCTTCACCGTCGGTATCTTTCCCCTCTCTTTGCCCTATTCTCGACCCTACCGCCGGTAACCGCCACAACAACCCGCCGTTATCTCATTCTTATCATCATTTACGTTCTTCTAACCATCATCATCTTGTTCCGACTTTTCTACGCGTTCGTTACGCCGCCGTGACTGTTTTCTGGTCACCGATATTTTGAATGACGCTAATTACCGTTATTCTATTCACCGGTGTAAGTTAAAATGTTCAATTATATTTGTTGAGTTTGCAGGTCATATTACTAGACCTAAAAATATTAAGAAGATAGAAGTTGATTTAACTTATTATTGTTTGTGGTTTGATATTTTGATGAGAAGATTTGATTGTAAATCTGTGAGACTGTGACCTGTAGCTTTGTTAAATGATAACATTGTATAACGTATTATGCATTTAACAATCATTTGTTTATTTCGACAGCCCTATGGTGCAACGTTCTTGTGTTTTCACTCAAGTTTGGGGTCTGGATTGCCACTTCAGGCCATGTCATGTTAGCTGAAATTGTGCATTTGGATGTTTGTACAGACAGTATCAATTTATAAAAACAAACAGTCTTATATTTTCAGCTTGAAGAGCTTCAGACCATATCTTCAGTTGCAGACATGAAAACAGATGAAATCAGCTTGCAGACAGTTTATGTCTGCAAAAACAAACAGCACCTTAATCTTGAAATCAAACAATCACACCATGATAACTGTAAAATAACCAATGAAGATAGAATTGCCTATTTGCCCAATGTCATTGTCAGTAAAAACTCGTTGGCGCATAATTTATCGTGTGTGGCCGAGCGGTGGATGTGAATGTGACAGATTTTGGTATTCTAGTCCATACCCGGCTTGTATTCCCTTCCGAGTCCATGACCACATGTCAAGTACTCGATTAATTCTTATCGTCGGGTTACAAGTTTTCTCAGGATTGGATCCTTTTATTTGAGAGCTTTTGTTAATGCCAGTAAGGCATCGCAAGTACAACAAAATACGATTAGACTCGAAAATAACTCATATTTCGTGAATCTAATAACTCACCTTAACCAGTTGAATGAAGCCGATTTTACTTTACAATCATCGCAAAAAAGCTCAAGTACTTGAAAGATTATATTTAGTAGATGCGCTTAAAGTATTGACCTACCAATTTCTAATGTATTTTGTTAAGGTCTCACAAGACCCTAAACAAAATCATGCCGACTCTTATAAGCGTTTTACAATCTAGGTGGCCTATATCAATAATTGTAGCATCAACGCCCCTAATATAATTCCACAAAACATTTACCAAAATAGTATTTGTTGACTTGTAGTGTCCCACATTTAACTTCTACATTTAACTTTCATAATAAAATCATCATCATCATACTCGGTATATCTCACTAATAACAAAGCTAAAGTAGGGTCTAAGAAGGGTAAGATGTAGACAACCTTACATCTACCCCGTAGAAATAGAGAGGCTGCTTCCATTAAGTTTTGCATCAAGCCTTAGACATAAGGCACATAACACTCGACAATTGAGACAAACGCCGATTAGTGCATGTACCCCTTGTCTTTCGGCTATCATTGTCATCACATGATGCATGATTAACACCCCCCCCCCCCCTATTTAACGTTATTTTCACGAAATTAGTAAAATTACGTTAATATTAGTGCACTTTCACTTTTGTCACCCGAGTGCTGACACATATATACTACCGCAAGCGGGGCATATCTTTCGTAACAAAACTGTTCATTATAATAGTTGATATAAAGTTTAGTTGATTAGCTAAAGCGCCAGCCAAGAATGAGCCACGGACAGAGCCGTGTAATGTGGAACCCGTGGCAAACGCCATGGTGTGATTGCGCATGAGATTCCGCAAACCACCATTGCTCATGGTCTAAGGAGGATAGAAAGAGCGGTCATCGGGATAGGAAGATGTTGCACAACACGTGACGCAAGACGAGTCCATGATACGTAATAATCTTGTACGGATATTAGAATTTTCTTTTTAAAACCTATTTGATATTTAATGTAATTTATAAGTTGAAAATCATATAAGAGGACCCAAAAGTGTCAAGGGAAGTGAACTTATATTTATCAAATTTCTTCGGTTTTATCTATCTAGGTGTACTTTTGAGTTTATTGTTTGTTTGTCCCATTGTGCATAGTATAGATTTATTGATAAATAAAAACATTTAAACTATACTTATCGAGTTAGCAGATATACACTAAATGAATGTATTTTAGTCATTTATGATCAGAGTAATACTAACTTCTTCATTAAACATAAAGTTAGTAGAAATACACTAAATGCATTTTAGTCACTTTATAGCAAGCATAAGTTTGTAAAAGCAAAACATCATTGACGCATAACAATCATAGTTCTTGCGAACGATAACCATGTGTTAAGTTATAATAAACAATATAATCTGCGTACTTAATGTTCATATAGAAACCCAAGACTCAACCTACCAATGTTTCACAATCACGTTAAAGCATGTCTTTGATGAGAAGATTATGAAGATCAAGATGAAAAAAACAGTTAGATTGCAACATAAGAATCTTATTTAATCCATATCGCCACAACTCGATATGCATTTTATGTTTTAAGTTAACCTTGGTCAGAGTCAAAGTCGTAAAAGAATGAGTCAAAACCTAAGAAAACTCGGTAAAAACACAACGGGGGTGTAAAAAAGATATAGCAATTGTTCAAATATAATGCACACAAAAGTATGACCAAAAAAACTTGGTAAATACATGTTGAAGTATAAAAGATGAGATCAGAAAGTCAAAATGTAGATGCTCATTGAGACCCTCAAGGACAACATTTAAAATCTTTTTTGAGTTGATATATATATAATCATGAAAGATATATACCAACTGCTACTCAACCCGCGAAAAATGTACCCTTGCAAAGACAAAAAAACGAGCATCTTCACTCTTATGATCTAAATAAACTTATCTAACCTTGATGTTCTTTTAGAAGACGGTGAACGGAAACTCTCTAATCGAATGTTAGAAGACGCGCATAAATCATTCAAAAACGGGTCGCCTTTTTCTGATTTGATGATCTCTAGAATGACTCCAAGAACCTCGGCTGCAAGACCTGTTTCGACTAGCTGTCCTTGTTCCTCCCCGCCTTCATATATTAAACGTGAAACTTGTTTATATGGGATCACGTTTTCTATAAGCATTCTTGCAAACATACGACCTAGAAACTCGGCGGCTTTTGGTGCATCGTTCACCGCGTCCTCCAATGTTGATAAAACGGATTCGAATCTGGATAAGATAACAAAAAACCACAACCAGTTTTAACTCCTGAATCACTGAAAAGCAAATATAGCATGTGAACCCATTTTGATACTTTTTTTTTCAAAAACGACCCATTTTAGTCCGACTTATTTGAGCCCTAACCCGTTTGGCCACGTTACCCAACCCACCCGTTTGCTAAGCATATTGAAAAGTAATAACTGAAATATTTGCATTAGTGCATTAGTTACCCTCTAACAAGGGAGTCTTGAGTTAGGATGCCTTCTTGAGATTTCGTAAGATTTACGAGAAGTTTAGCAAGTGAATCCCGATCCATATCTTTCCTCTCGAAAGAATCAGTGACCCAAATCGATATCATTGACGGATAAAATCCGGGCGCGTTAAGATCTTTGATGCACAAAGCAACTTCTTTTTCGTCTCTTGCGCTGAAAACAAAATAAATATATATTAAACAAAACATAATATCAAGAAATCTTAAAAGATAAAGTAGTAGAGGTTACCTGTAAAATTCTTTAATGGCCTCAACGGACATGTCATGTAAACGATCTTCAGACAAGACGGGCTTATCTGAAGAGCCACTTTGTGGGGGAGTAGGCACGCGAGCCCGTTCAGGTGGTGTGGATGGTCGAACTCGGTCAAAGCCGTGTCGGTTTACATTGTTCATGTTGTTGTGTTCCTGTATATTCGACGGGTCATAACCGGGTCGGGGGGAAAACCTTTCCGGTGTATGTCTTGGGACAAGATCATCACGTGGACCATAACTCCCTCTGTCTGGCATCATGGAACTACCATAACCGTTATTAGGACCAGGAATGCCTTGCATAGAAGAGTGACCCCTGGCCGACATCCCCCTGGCTAGACCACCTTGTGGCCCAAGGGTTATAGAGTCATTACCCATGGGTCTCAATGGAACCGACAAAGTCTTGTTCTCATATGAGTCGAATCTTGAATCTTGATTGCCAAAACCGCGCATCTGTTGTTGGGGTAATCCACGAAAACCACCACTCATTTGAGGGTTTGAAGGTATAACACCTGCTGACCCTTTTGAGCCAAAGTCCATGGGCTGACCTCCCCTCCTAAGTGACGGGTTAGAGTTGGGCCCACGAGCCAGTCTGCTAGCCTGGGCTTTAAGTTCATTAGCGGCATCCCGATGCACCTCTTCAATCTTTTTTGGACCTTCAACCTTCCTTCTTTGCTGCCACTTATTTTTTCTAAGGTCAATTGCGTCTTTTAACATGAACCTCACTCGTGAAGAAAGTGTCATGTTATTCGACAACTTTAACATCAAGTCGAAATAATAATCCATGTGTTCTTTAGCTTTTGAATGATCAATCATCTCCCCAATTGTACTCATTAATTTGCACAACGCCTCGATGTTTTCCTCATCAAGGTTAGGGTTCTGATTCTGATTAATCCCTAACAGTTTCTTTATGCATTCATGCATTATTCTTTCAGTCAACATTCTTTTCTTGTATAATTCACCGATAAGTCTTATATTACCCAACATGCGTCTTCGAGCCTTGACCCGTTTCTCTTCACGTTCCTCTTCACTCTGCTTCATTTCACCTTCTTCTTCTGTTCGATTCGCTTCTTCTTCTTCTCTCTCCCCTCTTTCAAATTCCTCTTGACATTTGTTCAATAATAATCTCTTAAAAGTAATCTTCTCGTTTTCTTCACCAAAACCAGGTAACTCCACGGCTAAACGGGAGCAAAAGTTGGCATACATCTCAACAAAAGTCGGTTCCATTAAAGCCTTATCAAATATTTGACCAATCACACCCGACAGAGTATCAGCATTGTCGATATTAACTTCTTTGACTTGGTCAAACAGTTTTTCAAAGTTTTGTGGGGTCAACTTGTTTAGAATACCTTTCAATCGTCTCTGCTTTGCTTGTTCCTCATCGGTTACTTTACCAACTTCATACTTCCTTTCAGCTTTATGCATCATTGGTGTGTGAGGAGAAGGCATTAACCCCTTTTGATAACCAGTAGCGCGCTGCCACCTGTCTGCATCCGAATTATTACGTTGCATCTGTGGGCCAGGGGACTGCATTGGTCCAGACAGAATGCCACCAGGGTACTGACCAGGTGGCTGACCACGTGGGGTCCTCAACACACCATGGTTCCCTCTTGTAGGGTAGCCCATGGGGTCCCATCCGGGACCCATGGGTCCTCCTGACACTTTACTCCATTTATCGTCAAAACCTACATTACTTGGCCGCCGGTCGAGCCGTGGCCCACCTGACCTATCACCACCGCCTCTACCCGGGCTCGGGTATGATTCACGAGCCGCATTGCCACCTGTAGCTACAAACACTTCGTTTATATCGGGTGTAATCACAAAACCTTCCGGAAGATCCGTACAGTGATCCGAGAATTTCAGTAGGAAGTCTCTGGAATACTTTTTTGTCATTCCGTCATTGTCAACCTCACTGTGATGTTTCTGCTTCAAATCTGTTTCCATTTTGGGAGCAGAAAGATCTGCAGCGTCTTCCCAATCATCTGGCTCAACTTTGGTGGGCCCATGTGACAAAACAGTGTCTTTTTCGGTAACAGGCGGATTTGGGTTTTCAACAACTTCGGTAGCAGATGAAGTCTCTTTCTTTTCCTCCGGGCGTTTATAAGCATTATAAAGATCAGAAATTGTCCCACGAGCATCAGCGTTTTTCAAGATTTCTTTTATTTTCTTCTTGCCTTTAGCTCCTGTATTACCCTTGACCTTACCACTAAAAGATGAAGGAGAAATCGAGCCTGTAGCCTCCACTTCTAAAGTCAAAGGTGAAGTCTCTGGAACAGAAACAGAAACCGAAACAGATTCTCCACTATTGACTTGGTCAACATCGAACTTGTTTATTTGATCTTCTTTCTTATCATCAAGAGAAGATCCCACATCAGCATCTGAAGTGGAAACTGATCCATCAATATTACTTACAGTCACATCCGGGACGGTGCTATCTTGATTTTGGTCAACAGATTCTTTGACTTGTTCTTTTGACCCCACGTCAGGTTCTTCAACTTTTGGGGTAGAGTTAAGGGCTTGTTCGTCAATATCACGTTTTGAAGCAGTCGAGTCAGAGGCATGTGAAGGCCCTTCAACTGTATTGCTAGTTTCCAATACATCCTTGGTGATTTCCGAAGAAACAGTCGACAGCTTTGATGTTTCCTGAACTTTGCTATCATTTGAAACGAAGGATGACTGCTCACCGATCTGTGAATAACAAACAGCGCATAATACAAGTCAGAGATTGTGAATATACCATAACAAAAAGGAAAACCATAAGAGTAAATAAATACCTTCTGTTCCTCTTTAACAGACTTATTAACCGTTTCTTTTTTTGGAACTTCAGCCTCAACAGCAGAAGAAGCAGAAGTATCGGTCAAATTCTCAGACTGCGGTAACGAGCTTCCAGCGATCGTCTCTGAATCTTTACGAGGTTGACCTTCTCCACTTGCTCTTTGATTTTTGTCCTTCGAGTCAGCAACCTTTTCTGCAGGCGAACTAAATACCGGTTGTTTTACCGTCACCTGTTTAGAAGCCTGTAAATACAAAGATCACATCAAACATCCCCTCTAGAGTGACTTAACCTGACGTATATGTGAATGTGCTATGCAGTTAATGCGGTAAAATATCGGATATCGATCAAGAACCGATATTTGAGATATAGGTTATCGTGGTGGGATATCGATAATTTTAATATCATGCAGAATTCATATATATCGCCGATAATATCGGTAACGATATTCTGACCAATATTTGACACCGATATTTTACATGGGGATCAATAACCGATATTAACTGCATAGTGTCAAACTAACCTGATGATAAAACCTTGGTGGCTGAGAACCAGGAGTCGTCTGTGAACCAGTCAACGGGCTAGAACCAGGTGGCAGGGGGAAAAGGGGATTGGGATTGTAAGAATTAGGATAATAGTTCATGGGATGACCAGCAGGCGGGAATGGTTGTGACCGTTGACCTGAAGACCCACCATTAGGATACGCATCCGTCCGTTTATCGAGCCGCAGCTCCTCGTGAGTGTCTGGGTGAGTTATCTTTACGGTCCTTCGTGCGGCACTGCCAAAATTTAAATTGCCGACGGGCTGTTGTTGGTATTGCGGTCCTAACCCCATCCCCATGCCCCCCATGTTTCCGAGCTGAGGACCCATCGGAGACGAGAAAGTCATGCCTTGATTCTGATGAATCATTCCCTGATGATGTTGAATACCCGAAACAAACACTTGTGGCGGCACTTGTGGTGGTGGATTACCGACCGGTAAATGCATGGGGAGTGGCATCGTATTACCGGATATGTTTTGGGATTGCAGTGTTGGATTTGGGCTACCGAATGGAAGATGAATTTGAGGCTGGTGAAATGGCATTTGCATGGGGATAGAGGGCATAGGAGGACCGCTAGGTTTCGAAGCAAGGGCTGCAACGGGCCCGGGAGGAGTAGAAAGCACGTCTTTCTTCTCTTTTGAGATATGATGGGCCTCACCGGGCTGATCAACAGGCCCAGGATCTTTTCTAGGCAAGTGTTGTTTTGAAACAGCCTTTAAGGAATCACGATGAGCCTGCAACATAAAAATCCACACGATATGATTAAAAATAAGTTGCTTAAAACTGGTTTCAAGATTACACTACTTTTTAAAATATGGCATCTTGCTCTTAGCTTAATCAAAAAAAAAAAAAAAAAAAAAAAAAAAAAAAAAAAAAAAAAAAAAAAAACCCTCCAAGTTTACGCCTTTTCAAGAAAATAATCACTCATTTTAAAAGTATTTTTAGTCCATTACTTTTGTTGCTATTTATGATAAAAAAGATAACTTTTATTGCGTTTAAAATGAGAAAAAGACTTTTGTTCTCTTAATTATTTTCAAGGCCCCTGTGGTTTATTAAGGGAGTAAAGACCAAACTAAAAAAACAAGTAATAAAACGATTGTTGTGAACTTTAATCGCTTTTCAGTTATCGCATTAGCAAGTTGAGCTAAAAACAATGGCTCAAAAATAAGCTGTATAAAAAGACTCATTTTTTTCCGTGAGCATACTTCATTTTTCGGTTTTAGTAAAATACCAAAAAGCATGATAACTATATAGTTCATCACACTTCATTTCAATATTCATATTTTAATAATCTTTTGAGGTAAGAAACACCATAGCCAACAACACAAAGAGGTGTCTTTTATAAACATAGAAAGATAGGTCCATCTTTTACAAACACGTGTGAGCAAAAAACAAAACCATACCTGAGCCCGTTTCTGCTCATCCAGATTTGGTGGTGCGGAACTGGTACGCGCAGGTACCTACAACAACATGATGCTTATAAAAAAGGTCACGAAAATTGACAACTTCGACCCATTACTTAATGAGTTGGTTAATTTAAAAAGTTATTATCTCAGACGGGTCAAATAAGAAAAATCAAGCAAAAAGAGGAACCAATCAAATGAAACCAACGTGATGGGAGTCGCCCAAAGTCTGCTTTATAGCATTCAACGTGTTATTCAAAAACTCCGAATATTGTTGTAATAAAACTGTTTTCTATCATAATAAACACATTACTTATAACTCTTTTTATGAAAATAAACAGAAAAGTATTGCGGGTCACCCGGAACCCATTTTGACCCGTTACCCGGTCTGCCTGTCTAGGGATGGCAGTTTGAGACGGGTTTAGGTCATCCCAAACCCAAACCCGGTTAGATAAGCGTGGGTTTCGGGTAAACCAGTTGATCTAAAAAATTACCCGTTGGGTATACCCGATCCAAAACCCATCGAGTATCTATCGGATAATTACTAATCAGATACATTTAGTATCATCACTGTATAAGATATCAAATGACTACAATGCACATGAAATAAAATACCTATATGCATAAAAAATGGATGTTTCATGTATATATATTATACACATACATATTCAAAAATATAAAAGAAATTATATCGGCTATACAATCGGATAAACGGGTACACTTTATCGGGTAATCGGGTCAGGTAAACGGATATATCACCAAATCCCAAACCCGCGAAAAAAATAAAAACAAGTCCCAAACCCGATTATCCAACCCCAAACCCGTCCCAAATGTGTCGGATTTTGGGTTTACCAATCGGGTTCAGGTTCGACTGCCATCCCTCCCATCGTGCCGCCTCTAACATCTAGATTAACACAATTCAAAGAAGTGTTCTTCACTTCTTTGCACATAGAAATAAAAAATACCTGCATTCCATTCATAACACCGGGACTAATTGACCCAAATTGAAGAGGAAACCCCTTAGAAGCGTCAGCCGGACCTAACCACAAACAAAAACATCAACAAACGGCTTTTCACTACACTTAAAGCAACACAAGCTCAATCCCAGATTAAATATTAATATTCAACTCTGAAAATAACAAACTAAGTACCCTTAACAGGAGTAGAAGGACCCGTAGCGCCAGAACTGGGAGGCACCGCATTACTCTGTGGAGCCTTTGGCAGACCCGGTGTGTTTTTCTGAACCGGCGCATCAGCCGGCTTTACAGTAGCACCAATAGATGATGCATCAGGTGTTCCTACAATAATTACATAAACGATATAAAGTTCAATAAAAACGAAAAGCAATACATATCGACTGGTTGCAAAATGCAAACATACCTCTTACTGGTGGTTGAGCATGCCCGCCATTCAGTGGACCTCGACCGCCAGTCGAGGAATTCGAAGGGGCACCCGAACCCACATTCGCATTCGGGTTAACACCAGTCACCCTAGTCTGTGCTCCTTGTGCATTACTAACCACTTTCTTGAAGCTATAAAAACATTATACCAAATAACTAAATCAAACATAATATTAAAAAAAATAAATAAATAAACCAAATTAAAACAAGCCCTAATTCACACAAACCCTAAAAATTCCAATTACCTTTTACCCGAATAAAACCCAGACGACGGAGCACCGGTGGCACTACCGCCACCGCCGCCACCCCTTCCGCCACCACCACCGGAAAAGTTCCTGGGAGAATTCGGGTTGCCAGATCGACCCGGTCTTCTGTGGTGTGGCGGCTCGTTTCTTGATTGATTGACGGACATATATACAAATTCCTCACCAAATTCAGAATCTTTTTCTTGGCTTAATGAATACCCACCAAATATATTACTCAGATCTCTAAAAAGAAACCACCTGCAGGAAATATTTGCAAGTAATTTGATTATTATGACTGCAACATTACATGAAAGAACATGAAAGCATGTAACTTTTTGGTTAATTAGTTACCAGAAGAAGTAAGAAGGATAATTAGGGTTTAGTGATTGTAAGAAAAACAATAGGGAAACATGAAAGAGAAAGGGGGAGATGGTGAAAAGATAGGTTTTTTTGGAGATCGAAAATAATAATCCGGCCGAATGGGTCGGTGGAGTATCGAAGAACCCTTCGTATTAGTGATGTGTTGGAACCTTAACTCACATACAAATACAATACAATATATTTATTATTATTTATTATATATACAATACAATACATGGAGAGTAAATTTTTATCACAATTAAGGTTTGTGATATGTTGTATGGTGTTTTTTTAGAATTAAAGGATATAAGACGATGTTGCTTTGTCTTTTAAGTATTTGAAGAGAAATGAAGAAATTCGTGTTTTTTAGAATTAAAGTATGTAAAACGATGTTGCTTTGTGTTTTAAGTCCTTGAGGAGAAACGCATAAACTGTGAAGATTGTGAGAATAAACTCAGGTTGGTTCTTGACACGAGCGTCAGGTGTAATGAGGTGAACTAATAATTACGAAGTAGGAATCCGGTCGATATTAGTTCACTTGCACATTAAGACATAGGGGAAAACACATTGTAATGGCATATTCTGGAATCACCGAAAAATTACATCTCTATTTAAAACTAAATCGTAGAATCGTTTAGAAGAATGATCGTCTCCAAATTTAAAATAAATAATTAAAAAATTAGTTGGGTATTAACATAAAAGTAAAATTAACAAATAAAAAAACTTAATCATGTTTATATTTAAGTACCTCTGTGAAAATAAGAAAATATATATTAACAAATTGTTTATCATTTGTTAATAATAAAATAGAGAAATTAAGTTTACTACTCATGATCGATTGCCTGTCTCCAAATTTGAAATAAATAATTAAAAAATTAGTTGGGTATTAAATAAAAGTAAAATCAACAAATAAAAAAATTTAATCATGTTTATATTTAAGTACCTTTGTGAAAATAATACTTGTTAAAAATAAAATAAAGAAATTAAGTTTACTATTCATTATCAATTGCTATTCATATATATATTAAGGTTTGTGATATGTTGTATGGTGTTTTTTTAGAATTAAAGTATGTAAGACGATGTTGCTTTGTGTTTTAAGTATTTGAAGAGAGATGGAGAAATTCGTGTTTTTTAGAATTAAAGTATGTAAGACGATGTTGCTTTGTGTTTTAAGTCCTTGAGGAGAAACGCATAAACTGTGAAGATTGTGAGAATAAACTCAGATTGGTTTTTGACATAAGCGTCAGGTGTAATGAGGTGAACTAATAATTACGGAGTATAAAAAGGAAAGACATGTGAAACCAACTTACTTTATAAGTTTATAAGTTGGGGAAAACGTTTCAAACTATAACCTAACTATCTCTTTTGGTAATTGACTTGTTGTCAAGTTTGCTCTAGTGTAGGTCGGTTTAATTCATTATAAAATATGTAATTCACCACCTCACCATCCTTATTGATCATCGATGTTATTATTAGCCTATGCTTCTGTTCAACCTTGATTAGTCAAGGAGACACTTATACACATGAGATAAATTGCTTCATATAAATTAGTTATTTTAACTCTATTATTTTAGACTAGTTGTATGAGATTTTAAATCAATTTATCTAGAAATGTGAAATATATTAAAGTAGATGCATTTACTTGAGGTCTTTACTTTTGTGATTCGTTGTTTCCCATATGAAGTCCTCTATTCAATGACATGGCTTTTTTTTTTTTTAAATATGTGACATATAGCCTTGTGTAAAAGAGTGTACCCGAGTGGGTCGGTACTTCTACGATGATGAATACGGATATGTCCACATCTCGTCTTCTTCGCCCCAATCCTAGACCTGCAAATAAGAAGGAAAGAGAAAAAACGGGGATGCAGAGACGGCCGGTAGGGGAAGAATCCTCTATTTCCAGCTACAAAAGTGTTTGCCCCATATTGCATGCCCTAATAAGGAGGTGGAGACCTCCTTATATAGGAGATATGGGAAACCCTAACCTCAATGGGCCAGGCCCAGTTAGGGGTTGTCTCTACAAGCCCACAGCCTAGTGTAGTATGTAAACTACAATGCGTTGGGCTTCGCAGGTTAGTACGTAATAGTAATAATAATAATAATAATAATAATAATAATAATAATAATAATAATAATAATAATAATAATAATAATATTTAATATAAAAGTGATAAATAGCAGGAAAGTCCGACTGCTCGGGTCGGGTCCAGTACCATACCTCGTCATGTCCCCCAGTCTAGTGTTGCTCCCGCGTGCAAGTGTGGGAGGAGCACTTAGACTTATTAGGAGCTCGGGAGTGAAGATCACTAATTTTAGGCTTGCATGTCGTCCAGGTGCGAGAAAGTCGCCGGCCACGTTGGTTGTGGTTAGCTGTGAGTGGAGATAATGGAGCAATGAATATCCAATGATTGTTCGTTGTGGAAATTGGTTGGGCACACATGGCGCACGCTGATCGGTTGTAGGCAGTTGCCATTTGTACTCGCACATTACCAATAGCTTGTCCAGGTTGTACGTAAGTGGTTAGGTCTCATGCATGAGTCTTGGAACAGGCTGAGTTTTGGCGGTTAAGTGCCTCACCTTTGGATGATTTTTTCAGGGGTGGCCCTGCTTTAGCGGTGCGCACGGTCGTGTGGGCTACTGTAAAATATTCACCCTTTGATGTGACTTTTGTTGGTAGCATATGGTGCGCTAACGGCGTTCAACCCATTGAAAGAGTTGATGTTGATGTGACGACGATCCCTACCACGCGTCCGTGTCACCGGGATCCCCGTTGTCGTATTGTACAACCACTGGTGGTTATAGACGCATACGCGGATGTTATGCCACCTTAGGCGAATGTGAAACCGCTGATGGTTGTACCAGTCGTTGTTATTGATGATCCGACTATAGCAATCATCGTTGGGGAAGAATGTTATACAATGCACCCCTGCAGAAGTGCTTGCTATGCTCAGTGACCTCGGAAGGGCGCTTAGAGCGTTATTTATGTTCCCCACAATGTTTTTATAATTGTCGGACAAGTACTTGGTTTTTCATCAGTGGTTGTGCATCTATTACCAAGATACCCTTTGGAATAGTAGTGGTTGAATACATCAATTACCAAGATGCCCACTCTTAGCGTTGTATAATTTGATCATCTGACTTTGTTATTATGAAAAATATTTCGTGTCAGAGTTGTTTTTTACCGTGATATGCAGTTCAAATGCGGTGGTAATATTTTGTACCGTAATATGCAGTTTAAATGCGGTGGTATGTTGTGTTTACAAGTGTTTATATGAACACTTGTAGATATCAGAAAGTGCTTTATAACTCGCGCGACGTTAATGAACACTTGAACAACAAAGTGCTTTCTACGCGCTTGGCGTGAGTGAACACTCATTGAGATAATAAAATGTTTTATACGTGTTAGGCGTGAATAAGCACTTTATGCAAGCTACTACGTGTTTTTCCTGGACGCGCACTGACGTGTGGAATGCTTATAGTAGGTGGCATGTCTGTTTACCTCGCCGACTGTGGCGTGAGGGTTTTCTTTTATCCATGTCACAGACTGGTGTGGAGAATACACATCCAAATAAGTATTTTTCCTGTCGCATAGCGTGTGGAATACTTATTCAGATAATCAAGTATTTTGGTTTTGTCGTGCGTTTGTCTTGACTACCAAATTGCATATGTCGTGTCAAGTGGTATAGTCATAGGCCAAATGATGTGAGAAGTATAAATATTGTATGGCGTATTGAAACATCCACATTATATAAGAGCCGATGCGGGTTAATGTGCAGTGGACATCACCTTAATGGGCAGCCTAAGAAAAACTGATCACTTTTAAGGCGTAATGGCGCTATACCCTGCTAGTCCCCCAGTTCAATGCTGCCAAAGTATGTTAGTAGCTTTGAACTTGATAGGTAATAAAAAGAAATCAAGAAGTAAACATGAAGTGTAACATGCTAAGGAAACTCCGACATGCTTGTTAATCGATTTAATTGTATTTTAGATAAGTGTGCGTAAAATAGAGGTGAAACCTTTATCGACACTTTTTGTTTAGTGGGCGATTCTAATAGGCGCTCTTTTAATATATGACTTATGGAGTATTCCGTCAAGCTATCGAGTTATGTGAGAGCATCATATTTAAGGGTAAGATTAAGAACCTGTCACCCGTGAGTCTTGCGTGTAGATGTCGGACATAACGGTTGGCCTAATTCAAGACTATATATCGGATATGATAATTCAGCAATTGAGGCGGCATGGTGAGAAAGTACCTAGCTAAGTCCGTGTGCTTGCATAAGGATTATTCAATGTATAGTTTAGCATGTGTACATATGAATGATACTCCCTTTAACCCGGTGAATTACACCCGTGACTGGTTAACCAGTACGATAATACGCAGTTGTACAATGCACTGCTGATTGTACTTAGAAGGGTAAGATAATAAATTATGAGGGCGTACCCTTCCCTGGTTCATATATTTACTTAATGGAGGTGTAACAATTATCAACAAAATGATATACAAAGAGTTTAGGCAAAGCATGATGGATTCCTTGTCTATTAAATTGTATATGTCATAGAAGTGAAAAAAACCTTATCTGATCTGACTTGAATTAGGCGATCAGAGTCCTTTCTCGTGCGCTGAAGATGCAAAGCCCGTTTATAACTTTTGTGTGGAGGCTGGTAGGCAGGCGGATATTTAAAGAGTGAAGGTTGGTTGTCGTTAAACGACGTACAATTGCCATCATCTACCCTGCACTAGTTATGATCTAGCTTTTTTGTACCGCTTTTTAGGTTATATATAGATCGAGGCATTGGGTACGATAAATGTCATTCTCCTTTTGTATGCGAGCAAATAATCTTTCTTTGCCCTATCTAAAAATTCAACCTTCTTTGTTAAATGTTAGCTAAACTATATATAATAGCAGGATAAAATCCAAAGGTGGCGCGACTAAGCGAGTCTTGCACCTGAGGTGACGTGACGAAAAACCGAAAACGTGTGTCTATTTGGTAAAATAGAACCATTTTCTATTAGTAAGCCAATCAGCAATGTGCATAAACCACATGGTGCAATCTTTTGTAAAACGAATAGAGTATAACTAATATGTATTCAAAACTACACAATCATATTTAGTGAAATATATGCAGGCTAAAGGTGAAATTGTTAAGTATGCACTTTATCAGGGATTACAATGATATTTTGTACATATACTTGTCACACCCCTATTTTCCACGTGTCACCGGTGGGCCCGGTGGTGAGTATTGTGACGTAGTTGATATCATCATAGTCAAACAACACAAATTTAAAATGCACAGCGGAAGCAAAAAGATAGATTTATTTCAAGCGAATAACTATTGTAATATTAAGTATCACAAACAGTTGAAATTGATCCACAGGCGGATCAAAAGAAAAAGGAAACATGTTCAACAGATTTATTTGCATCCAAGCTTGCGAGACTCTAAGTGATGCTAAGGAGAGGCCAGCCTATTACGCGTAGTACCTGCACTTAATCTTTTTGGGAAAATACGTCAGTTTACACTGGTAAATACAATTTAACTGACTCATTTTGAAAAGGTTTAAAATTGATTTGAATGCACATGGCACAAAAAGATTTTTATAACTTGGGATAATTATTTGAATATAAACTTGTAAATGATTTACATGTTTCTTATGCGTCCAGTAGCCCGGGTCTACACCGGGTTAAAGATCAATAGACACACCACATGGTATAGTCCCGCAGCAGTTTCCCTCGAAACTGGCGGTTGTACCTTAATATTTATGCACAACGGGTGTACGCCTACACCCGTATGCTTAGGTCGTGGCCATTTCGTAAAATGATGCCAAGGATATCCGGGACATGGTCATTAACCCCCCAAAGGCTTTAAGCAAACAAAACAATTTTAACGGGTCATTTCAATGATTTAACCTATATTTGATTAAAGATTTAATGCCCGACCAAGTGGTATTTTATATACCGTACCCCAAGCCCGTATAGGGAAAATAAGTTAAAAGTATTTACCTGAGCAAGTATAGTCACAATAAGCAAGTGCAAATATCTTTTACTGGATATCCTATTCTGGAACGAAGGTTTATAATAACCTATTAGAATCCTAACGGGTCTTTAATTTAGCCTAAGCTTAGACCGGTTAGTTTTAAAGAATGAATACGGTTCAATCGCATGGAAGGCGAAGACCGGTTTAGAATGTGGTTTTGACCCAACAAGCTTTCATGCTTGTTTAATATGGGTAACTTAAACACATTCTGGATTTTGAGACAATAATGATATGGTTTGACCCGTTTCGGCTTAAATGTGCAAACTAGTTACATAAGCCGATCCGAACGGAAAGTGCGTAACGAGTAACCATATGAATCATATACAAGTTCCCTGAGTTAATATGCACTAAATATGTTGTGACATCAGTAAGATATCTCCTATTATGCCCAAAATGATTTTAAACACAAACTATGCCTCATAAGGGCATTTTGGTCATTTTAAAGGGTATAAAAGAGTTTAATTTGTAATCTGAGTTACAGTTCTGATTTATTTAGTAAATATACTTAATTTAATAAGTTATAATAGTAGGGTATCATATATATGTGAAATTTATTAATTATAACCATTTTATGCACCGAAGGGGCATTTTGGTAATTTCACATAAGCCTAAAAGGTTAAAACTGAAAATCTGAGTTTAAAACCTTTGTTTACTATTATAATATAAAATTTTACTAAATAAATCAGTAGGTATCAAACCTTATATATATATATATATATATATATAAACTAGTTTTGATACATACTATGTCGTAAAAATGCTTAAAAAGACGATTTGGAGCCATTTCCGGGTTTTGTATAGAAAGCTGATGTTTTTAATATTCTTGAAGGCTCAAAATAATTTATTTAACATAATAAATCAGTAGAAAAAAGGTTTAAGGTCAAAAGGATTTATAAAACTCATTTTATAGCCCAAAAGGGCAAAACCGACAATAACCGAATTAAGCTTAAAACTCCAAGTTATGCCCAGCCTAAAAATAAATAAAAATCTCCAAAAATCCTAAAATATTATTTTATATCAGTAGGTAGAAAGTTTGATATCAAAATTTGGGTTTAGATATGCTATATGCTAATTATGTCATTAAATTACTAAAAAGCTTTCTAATTACGCTAATGAGCATAACTCTTAATCTAGACCTCAAACTGATGTCAAATTTTAGGTACAAGTTTATAAATTAGTAACTAAGGTGTCTACTCTTTTAAATTTTCAAAAATCACATTTTAAGGTCATTTGGGCATAATGGTCAACATATAAGCATTTAACGGAAACATGCATGTGAACCGGATAACTAATGAATCAAGTTGTATAATCTCAGAGGGTTATACTAACATGAAACCTAGTCCTAATATGAGCTCTAAGGCACATCTAAATTATGCTAGAACGGGTCAGAACTGAAAGTCAAAGCAGAAGTTAAACTATGCGACTTTCGGTCCCGAACCGAGCTTAAACTGAAAATTGTCGGGGTGAACATGTTTAGACATGTTCTTACATTATTTACCAAGTTATATTAATGATAAAACAAGTTGCATGGATCCTACATTGCTAATTATGAATTAATTTGAAAATAAGCATTCTGTTGACTTTTTAAAGTAAGCTTTGACCCGATAATTGACCTAGCTAGAGTGGGAATCAGTGAGTACCCTTTTAAGGGTTTATTACCCACATAATTACCCACTCATAGGTATTTTTAATTCGAGATTTGACTGAATAAATTACGAGTAATCTCGAAGTCAAACCTTAATTACGATGGTTTGACTTTTAGCTAATTAACTAAGCTAAACTGAATTAAGAAGGGTTAAGGATACTTACAAGAGTCCTAATTACGACTAGAGACCACTAGGAAGCTTGCTTGATGATCAGAGAGCTCCAGGAGTACACTTGTGAATGTTTGCAAATGATGTGAACAAATGTTACAACATGGGGGTTCCTTATATAGTGATTTTGATCTCATAAGATGATGCCAAGGAAGTCTACACCTGTTTCCAGATCAAGACAAGTGCCCCCTATGCATGTAAACTTGTTGGTGCAGTCCCTGGTATGTAAAAACAAGCTTTAAAGTCGGTTACACAGGTCTGACTGGCATCTGCAAGTTTTTCTGTCGCTGTGCTGCTCTCGCGGGCCGCGTAAACCCATAAGGGTTTCTTACGCGGGCCGCCTGGTCCTCCATAACCAGCCAAACAAGTTTCAATTAATTGCAATTCAGCCCCTGGTCCTTTGTAACGTGGTTTTAAGCTTATTTCTTGCACTTTTGGCCCTCTAACTTGGTTTTTAAGGACCTTAAGACTTATACCAACTTTGTTAAGTCCTTGTTTAACTTTGGGGTTACCCGTAAGGCCTTAGAATTCAATGTTGACGCTTTTAACCCCTCACATACGAATTTTATCATAACTTTCTCATACGTTAACGAAACTTTATGAAATTTTTATTACACAATCTAGTGAGCATAATTTACCGTTACAAATCTTCGGGTTTGCCAAAAGGTCACTCAGAGGTATACTTTAAACATGTTGACACATTTAGCCCCTGTAGTTTGTAATCTCTCACTCTCTTTCATATTTAGCTCCGTATGATCCATGATTTATTCGTTTGAAGGTATAAACATCTTGTAGGGCTATTTTAAAATATATTTATCCATTGTTGACACTTTGGACCCTTATATTCACATAGTTTCCTTGTTTGTCAACTTTAGTCCCTCTCAAGTATTCTTTCACACGTTCAAAGCTTACGACACATGTCAATACATTATTGGACATGAATTTTCGAGGTGTTACAATACTTTTGACCATTACTATTACCCTTCTAAGCCTACGCATTTTGAAGGTCATAAACTTGGCGCATAAACTATAAGTGTCAGTGTTAAGGTGTCATACCGTGCAAGATCATCATGTTCAGTGCTGCTAATTAATGTTTGGGATCATCGAAATATCCAAGTAAATAGTCAAAACGATTAAGGCATGCCCTTTGTAATGGTAGAAATTATGCATGCCCCCAAATTTCAAGTACTGGTTGTACTGATGTAAATGATCTCATGCCTTTTAATCCTCCACAATTTTTAAAACTAGAGAGCATTCTTAGCTTTATCATAAAAATTGACGTGTACAGCGCCAGATCATACAATTTAGTGATGCATCGTTGGGGGTGGGATTCTATCTCGCGTTGAGACCATCACGCCACGGCGGAGAAAACGCAACTCCAGTGCAAGGTAGAGCGGAGTGAGTGTCCGACATGGACAGCAGGCGGCTTAGCCAACAACATTCAAATGTCGGGAGAGGAGGGTGGCGCAATGGTGATGGCGTGACCAAAATCGTCCGCCTGAGGAAATTCGGTGCGCCCAAAGGACGATTGGGTATGTAAACTATTCCGCCAGATATGGTGTGACTTAGGACGATGCCCGCCGGTTGATGGCGTCAGTAAGGACGGGTCTGCCGGAGATGGCGTGAGTGGGCAAAACGTCCGCCGAGCGGCCGGGTGGGTAAAAAGCTTTTGCCGGGATTTGGCGGGTGGAACAAGAGCTTTCGTCGGAGGTTGCGTGTTGAATAAGAGCTTCGGCCGAAGGTGGCGAGCTTCCGCTGGAGGTGGCGGGTTGAACAAGAACTTCCGCCGGAGGTAGCGGGAGAGAGCACTCGCGCGGCGATGTTTGCTCGTGATACAGAGGTTACCCGCGCGACGAAATATGCTCGTGATACAATTTATACTTTGTAAGTGTGTTCGTATGTAACTAAGCATGAGCGCGTGGGCGACTTACGCGCTCTTATGTAAAGCAGCAGGGTTGCATGGAGATAACATGTGGAGCAGAAGGCTCGTCTGGAGACTAGCGTGCTCATATGCAAAGGAGCATGCGCGTATAGCGACTTACGTGCTCGTAAGTAAAGGAGCATGCGCTTGCCAGCGCATGTGTGCTCGCTTGTATATAAAGGAGCCTGCGCGCATGGCGACTTACGTGCTCGTATGTAGAGCAGCGAGCTCGCATGGAGACTGAGATGCTCGTATGTAGAGCAGCAGACTCGTATAGAGACCGGCATACTCATAAGTAGAAGAGCATGCGCGTATAGCGACTTACATGCTCATAATTGCAGGAGCATGCGCGTATGACGACTTACGTGCTCATAAGTAAAGGAGCATGCACGTATGGCGACTTACGTGTTCATATGCGGTGCAGCTTTTTAGGCTTTCATCGGTGTGCGTGAGGATCGCTCGTTGCGTTTTATCGATCGAATGTATTGCCAGTCCTGCGAATAAGTTGACAAGGTAAGTCGTAATAAAGGGTTTGATATATGAAAAACATTATACCGAAATGTTGTCCTTAGGAGATGCTCGTCTCTACATCCATACTCCGTAATATGTGAAAACAATTTCGACCCTCAAAGCGATGTTGCCTCATGCTTGTCTTTCTTTATTGCTGCTTAGTAAATATTAGTAGCATTGTACTAAAATACTGTAAGTAGCATTGTACTAAAAGACTGGTTTTGAATAAGCAAAATATGCATAAGATATGTACATCGCATGTAATGTGTATGTATTATGTACGGGGCATTTTCGTATGCAGTATCATTTAAAATTTGTTAAATTGTTTTCCCTCTTTTTGTTTTTTGTTTTTTGTTTTTTTGTTTTTTTCAGGATAAACATATGATCTACCAGCTATTGGATGATGATATCATGCCAGCAAAGTCAATGACCCATTAATTGTAGTTGACGGGTATGTTTTTTGGCCATCAAGATAACCTCCTATACAGTCGTGATCGTGGATTAGCCACACGCCGTGTTCATTTTTCAAGTGCAACCGAACTTGTCCGTCATGCGCTAATCTTGGTGTTTGAGCTACAAGTAAAGTATGTCTGGCTCGCGAGTCGGTGGAGCATGTGTTAGGGTCACGGGTGACGGAGTTTGTCCGGCAAGCGGGGTGCACTTGCGCCGCAGCGGAGTCTGTCTGGCACGCGGGGTGTACTTGTACGGCGGTGGAGTCTGTTGGGCAAACGCAGGGTGTACTCGCGCGGCGGCGGAGTGTCTCAGATAAGGGTGCGTGGCAGATTCTACCCATAGCAATGGAGTTTGATAAGGGTGCGCGTCGAAGTTAGTCCGGTACGAGCAGAAAGTCTGGCGCGACAAGCGGTTTTGGTGCAGAGTTTGCTTGCGCGTTAGGATATTTCTGGCGAGGGCGGGACGTTCTCGCTCGCGGTGGTGGAGGGACTATCTGTCGTGCGCGGCAGCGAAGCCTGTCCGGTGTGAGCGCAGGTGACAGAGGGACTATCCCTCATGCGCGTTGGCTTTCGTAATCACACCTTTCTAAGGGTGATTGTATGGAAAAGAGACTGTAAACGACAACCATTGCTCTGTTTCGTGAAAAATGGACCAGCAGATGAAGTCCTATGTGAGCATGTGATAGTTCTTGACAGCTAGTATTCTTTGTTATAATAATTTTAAAATCACAGAGTTTAATGTACTCATTTCAGTCGCCATTGATTGCCCATGAGCTCTTAAATAACAATAATAAAATGACTATCATGAGCATGTTGAACTTTTGAAGTGGCGTAAGAGTAAACTTTTTTTCTTTGTAAAACCCTTTGTCAAGAAAAAAAAGGAAAGTAAATATTTACCTAATTTCATGTGTAAATGGCGCTGAAGTGCTGAAAATTGTTAATGAAGGCATAGAACTCCACCAGACATGGGTCTCAAAATTATAGCTTAATGGAACTTTGTACATCAACAGATCTGTACCTCATTCTTGTGACAAAATAGCAACATATAGGGTATCATGTTACCACCCTATACTGTATATGTTTATACACCATGCAAGTCAGAATTTCAATGACACAAAAATATCTACACTTATTTATTATTTCTTTATTTTGTAAATTAATGTGCTGTGTCAGCGAGTATTTTACCCTCGGAAAGGGTTGTGAGCAAGGTGACGTGAGTGAATCTCGAACGCGCATAACATATCTGAAATTTATCGTAGAAATTAACAAGTTTTCATACCTGATTGAAAGAGTATCTGCTAGAAATCACGCGCATAGCTTGAACGTCCACAAATCTTGTTGAACAAGCATAGATCTGATATGGTGTGTCCATGGCGGCTAGCCTCATTAATGGAGGTATAAGACCTCACCGAACATGAATCTCAAAATTATTGTTTGAGAAGATGTTGCATGGCAGTGGATTTACACCTCTCATAGCGCTACTCCTGTGCCATTAAATAAGGATTGCATGGCGTGTAAACCAGTATGTTTGTAACCATACTATATCCTATATTAGTAGTGTCTAATGTGGCATGTACAACCAAATGGAATGCGGCGTGTATAGCCAAATGGAATGGGGTGTGTATAGCCAAATGGAATGCGACGTATATAGCCAAATGGAATGCGGCATGTGTAGCCAAATGGAATGCGGCGTGTGTAGCCAAATGGAATGCGGTGTGTATAGCCAAATGGAATGCGGCATGTGTAGCCAAATGGAATGCGGCGTGTGTAGCCAAATGGAATGCGGCGTGTGTAGCCAAATGGAATGCGGCGTATATAGCCAAATGGAATACGGCGTATATAGCCAAATGGAATGCGGCATGTGTAGCCAAATGGAATGCGGCGTGTATAGCCAAATGAAATGCGACATGTATAGCCAAATGGAATGCGGCATGTGTAGCCAAATGGAATGCGGCGTATATAGCCAAATGGAATGTGGCGTGTATAGCCAAATGGTGAATGTCCAAATGCGGTGATACTCTGATGATCTAACATGTTGCCATATTTATGTGATCCAACATTTGTTTTGCCAAACTGTGCTTTGGTCGGTGTATCTGACAAAGATACATTCATATGAGTAGCGTGGGGGTGAAGGTCACCTGTCAAGTAGATATTCGTCTGACAAAGACATATCATAGTCCCGCTCATAGGTTGTCCAATAAACGTTATATTGTATCACCGGTGAATACAATGTTTCGGCAAATGACATGGCATGGCCGACGTTAATCTAGCCTGATCCGCACTTTCAAGTAAATATTGTTTAATGCGTGGATTAAGAGATATTGGGATTACGAACATGTTTGGTGGCAATCGTATTATGCCACGCGACTCTCGCAGTTCCCATAATAGAGATGTTGGGTGAAGCCAGACTATAGTTCCAATGTTGGCTGCATGTACCTCAGAAATATCTGGTGTACGGTACGGAATGCCGGTGGCGTGAAGACTGGTGGATCAAAGGCCGGGGGCACGAACCAGGAGGCGCGGAGGCTGGTGTTGTGCGACCTAATGATGTTGCATCATCTTGCAAGCAAATAGTGATGCGGCACGTAACCTAGTTTAGTGCTAAAATTGCGTCCTTGAATATGTAGCCTGACACAATGTCAGACATCCGATATAGGACTGGCCTCACCAAATCGTAACCTGGTGAAGATGTAACACTACCAAGTATGTAGCAGGGCAGGGAGAGTCACAACCAATCAGATGGTCCGAAAAGAAGTGGTCCAATCCCAACGATGTTCTTGAATAAAGGTCATGAGGCGGATTGATCTTCTGCTAAGCGCATAAGGAGAAGAACGGATAAGCCGATAAGCGTATAGCGCGATAGGTGAACCATCTGGTACGCACTATGCTATTAAGCAATATTAGCACCTAGTATAAAATGTCAAATGTATTTTCATAAGCAAGCTAAATAAAAAGTATATCGCCTTATCTCATGTGAGGACGTCGATCGTGCCCGAATGCAGTGGCACACATCTTGGTGCAATAAAACGTAAGCAAAAATAATGTCAGACATACCGAATCCCAGATATTAGTATGTACAAATTTACACGAATTTACGCCGAAATAAACGTGTGTTCATACATGTTGTAGAATATTTGCCAATGGTGGTGTATAACATTGCAGCCTTACATGATGTTTTATGCTGCTTAAGGCTGTTTGTACCTACCATAATATTTTCCCCTCTCTGCTATCATAATGCCACCTGTCATCTTAATTGTAAGAGATAGAACAAAAAGATTTTGAAGATAAGGCAAACAGATAAAGCCTGTCCCTTTAATGCTTGATTCAGGTATGTGTGGCACCGAGTATTAGTATAGCTGTTCAAAGCCATTGAACTATGTTTTATCTTAATAATAAAGATATTGGATAAGGGTTTCCGCCGGAGGTGGCGGGTGGTATAAAGGCTTCCGCCGGTACGCGCGGCGATCCGGCGATGCGCGTAAAAGCATAGTCAATACGCGTGACGTTCAACGATACGCGTGACGGCCCCGCCAGGACACGCGGCGTTCCGACGATGTGTGTTTTGTTATCACGTTGTGTTCTATTTAACCCGTCAGGTATAACCAAAGAGCAATTGTAGGTAAAAAAAGATTGATGCAAGAGTTACCATCACGCATTTTCTCCGGACAAAAGGTTTGTATCTTTGATGATGTGAACATATAATTTGAGTAAACAAATTTATAGATGGCACACTAACTGTTTGCGGATTCTCTAGAAATACCCAAAAAAGCAAAAGGTATGTATGCTTCATGGTTGTACCATTAGCTATGTGGGATGTACCTCCCTTTTAACCATCATCGTCCAAATTGATGTGCACCTCAAGCTTCTGCAAATTTTCATACATATCATAAGCATAATTATATAATAAGCATGAATCATAGTTCGATAAATAGGAAAAAACTTGTTTATCCATAAGCGTATGGGAAAACGCAAATTGCAACTATATAATTAGCCACAAAAGTAGATTTGGTTTGTTGAGACCCATTAGAACATATCTACCACAGATGCTTTATCCGAGTTATATAGCTCTAGTATGATAGATCTGAAAGTCGGATCAGAAAAACATGTGCACACAGGTCAGGAAACAGAGAGAAAAGAGATGTAAACGAAATTTGCGGTCCCATGGATGGCGCCAATGTAAAAGAGTGAACCCGAGCGGGTCGGTACTTCTACGGTGATGAATACGGATATGTCCACATCTCGTCTTCTTCGCCCGAATCCTAGACCTGCAAATAAGAAGGAAAGAGAAAAAACAGGGATGCAGAGACGGCCGGTAGGGGAAGAATCCCCTATTTCCAGCTACAAAAGTGTTTGCCCCATATTGCATGCCCTAATAAGGAGGTGGAGACCTCCTTATATAGGAGATATGGGAAACCCTAACCTCAATGGGCCAGGCCCAGTTAGGGGTTGTCTCTACAAGCCCACAACCTAGTGTAGTATGTAAACTACAATGCGCTGGGCTTCGCAGGTTAGTACGTAATAATAATATTTAACATAAAAGTGATAAATAGCAGGAAAGTCCGACTGCTCGGGTTGGGTCCAGTACCATACCTCGTCACCTTGCAATATCATTAATTTAAAACTTAAATGTATGTAAATATATACATGTATATGTTATATGTACATACAAATGTTATTATAAATGATAACATACCATGGACCATTTTGGATGAGCCTAAATCGCCAATTTAACTAGCATTCAGACCAACCTCTACTCCTTACTTGAACAAGCATCCAGACAAAACTCAACTCCCTATAGGGATTTTAGATGACCTCAAGTAATTATCTGAACTAACATCTTATCGGACCAACTCTAACGTTTAAATTAATGACAGTGTGGAGTAGTCTGGTTAGAGCCATGCATTATTTACCTTGATGTAACACACAAAATGTTGGAAGTTCAAAAAAAATTTAATCGGTTGTTAAGGAAATATAGTTTTGACATAAAAATTGAAGGATCATTAATATAGAACTAAATTTCAGGGGGGGGGGGCACAAATTGTAAGTACCAAAAATCATCATGTGTATATAGCCATTTTTTGGCTCAATAAGTATTAAACTCATTAAATTCGCTTAATGTTTTATAAAATAGGATTTTTCAAGGGTGATTTTTAACGATAAAAATTACATGCAACCCACTCGATGTGTACCATAGTGTAAAAGATAGTTTTTACGTGTACTGGTGTAACACCTCATAAAAACGTGTCCAATTATGTGAAGACACGTGTCCTAAACCCTAATCATGTGAAAGATAGAGTTTGAAGGACTAGAGTTGTAAAACGATGAAATTATGTATGCGAAGGGACTAAAAGTGTCAACATGCCAAACTTGTGCCTCTGAATGACCACACACGATGAATCTATTCTTAAACGAGTGATTATTCGAATATAAGAAGCCGTTTGTGAAAGTAAACGAAAGTTTACAAGATACAGGGGTTAAACGTGTCAACATGTTAATTCTTACCTCTGAGTGGCCTTTTAACGAACCCGGGGCTTCGTAATGTTCGATTATACTCCTAAGAATAAGTGATAACAAATTCACGAGGTTTCGAGATCGTTATGTGTTGTTTACGCAAATTCCCAAGAATTAGGGTTAAAAGCGTCAACGAGACGAAACTAGTGTTTTCAGTGATCGTTTAACGAAACCGGACCTAAAGGTGTTTGGTTATACTCCCTAGATCATCTACAAACTAACTACAAGTACTAGAAGTGCCAAAAATGGAAGTTATTGAGCTTTAAACTTGTCTAGAAAGCTAGCATCGCGCGACTACCCCCTGTTCACCGTGGCGCGACGCGACGGGCCTGTTTCGACAGATTGTGCATGGCATCTGCAGGTTTGTCTTCTTTCTTGAGCTCCAAACAAGTTTAAACGAATTCTATGGCTGTTTTATGGTTTTAAAAACCACAAAGGATACCTGGAGACATCTGAATACTTCCCTAAACACCTGTGATGATCTTGGGCAACCTCTATTCACTATAAAAAGGATCCTTTGGGCAGCCATTTCACTTGCACATTCACAATTTCACTCTCATCTCTCTAGCTTGAGTTTTCTTGAGCATTCTGGAGGTTCCTGATCAAAAAGGAAGCTCATTTTAGTAGAAAAGATTGCTAGGACCCTTTGAAAGTGTCTTAGTCCCCTCTTTAGTTCAGTTTTCTTAATTAAAAACCGAAAAGTCAAAGTTACGTAAATTAGCTCTGACTTTCGGTTTAAACTTAAATGGTCCAGCCATTGTTCGAGGTGAATATAGTTATGTGACCATAATTAGGTAGGTGTTAATCCGCACCTCCTAATTACTTCGTTTGCTTAGTTAATTGTCGAGTCAAACTATTTAAATAAAAAGTCAAACTTGACCGATTTGTAAATAATAATCAAAACTAATAATGCAGAGGTTATAAATTATTTTTTATCTCTCTAATAACTTGGTAATTATTATTAGAACATGTCTAAGCATGTTCAACCCGACAATTCTGAGTTTAAGGTCGGTGCGCAACCAAAAGTCGCAAAAGCTTGACTTTTGCTTTGACTTTCAGTTTTGACCCGATTAAGCCTAATTCTTCTATGTTTTAAGCTTCCATCAGGACCATATTATGTTGTAGTATAACCCTCTGGAGTTATATTACCTGGTCATTTATATTTTGAATTATATGCTAGTTTCCATTATTATGCTTATAAATGCCCATTATGCCCTTATGTTATATAAACGAGATTTTTGAAAATGTGAGAGGACAAAAAGCTTTATTACTGATATATAAGTATGTCAAATAAATTTGACATCAGTTTCTGGTCTCAATGTAACACCCCGAAAACGGGGTTGGTAATCAAACTCCATTAATACTAAAAGACGGGTAAAGTACCATTGGTAGTAAAAAAAATAACCACGTGAATATTTGGATTTAAATAAGAAATCATAATAATAAATACAAGCGAATCAAAGCTTTAAGGAATTGAGTTTATAAGAGCCCGAGTTAACAGGACTTAAAATAAAACGGGTTATAACTCCCGGGACCCACTAAGTAACTAGGGATAAATTGTAACATCCCGACAATGCGAATTCTTAAATTTGCAATATGGTTGCGAATAAAATAGTGAAATAAACTGACTAAGAGTGGCACTAACCAAGTTAGTTGGTCACTTATAAGTATTTAGGAGTTAAAACAAATAAAGTATCAAAAGTGAGGGACTAAAAGTGTCTAAATGAGAACTATTTTTAATAAAATAGCTAAATTAAAACACAAACATTTTTTGTCTGTGTTGTGGAGATCGACCAGGAGTCAGGGGCGACCCGAAGCTCCATCCAAGCCCTAGTTCATCATAAATTGAGGGTCTAAATCTGATCAAAAACAAAAATCGAGCATAGATTATTGATCCTCATCACAAGAGGATTACAAGGTATGTAAAATTTGATAAAAACTCTCAACTTGAAATTCTCGTGAAATTGGGAAATCTGAAAATTGATGTTGCATGATTGCTATTTGGGTAGAACAGGGTTGATATAGTGTCTAGGAGTAAAACCTAGACAATAACATGCGAAATCTTGGCAAATTCCTGAAAATCTCATGAACACATGGAAGGTGATTCATGGGTTTGTGGGAAACTAGTAAACACTAGGGTTTAGAATGATTATTCTAGTGTAATAGGGGTCATAGAAAGGGATTTCTGGTATGATGATGTTAAAATATGTGTATATAGTCTAATTGAAGTTAATTAGGGTGATAAACTCAAGTCATGAGCTTGGTTTTCATCGTGTAGAAATCTGACCCGCTAGGTGTTTGATGAAACGCCTAGATGAGGGTTAAAATGTTAAAAGTTGAGTAAAAACGCAGATTTGATCATTTTAGAGAATTATGCGTTAAAGCTTGTGAAAGAGTTCTAAACTTATCGTGAATTAAACTCTTTAGGCAAAGAGTCCGGAACGTCAAGCGGACAAGCCGGAGGTGATACTCGCTTGAAACGTGTGCTTTAAAGGTACGTAACTACGGTTTCGTTACGACACGCTCGATTACGTATTTTCGCTAGTAGAATTTAAATTATCATAATAGATGAAATTGGTATTTAGTTAAAGTGACGAAGATCACTAAGTAGATAAACGGGTCAAAAGGTGAAATTATCACCCTTTGACAATATCGACTAATGGTTCGTTGAGTTATATGATTATAGGAATGAATATCATATGGATGTTTACAGCGCTATCACTTAACAGCCACTAAGGCAAGGTATTGAAACGGGTCAATATATTGATCCGAGCCAGGTATGTATAATAACACAACTCATCACGTAGAATTTGGAGTTCTATAAGAGTTAGACAAGGTTAAGGTATAGATATTCGGTTATCTTTAGGTAAACCGAATAAGTTGAATTATGTTTATGGTGTTTTAGAAGTACATGAGTTTACAAACAAGAATTATAGTTAAAAGGTTGGATTTTTAGTCAAACAAGTATTTAAAGGTCCTTGTAGTAAAAGAAGGATGAAAATTGACCAAATTGCCCTTGTATGCTAATTTGAACGAACGACCCATAAAGGTGGTTCGGAAATAAGTTTTATGATTAAATATATGCTTAGAATGAGTATAGGTAGTGAAGGATGTAAATCCTTGGGTCGAAAGACTTTATATGAGTCTTGCCGTAAAGTGATAATCCGAGGGGTAGAAACTCGGAACATATAGATATCCATATTAAATCCAACACACATATAGATGTGGTGGAAGATAACTTGATAAGAAATGTAGGAATAGGATGCTAGAAATGAATGAAAACGATTTCAAGCTTTAAAGCGCTTAAACACCCTTAACGGGTCAAAATAAGCATACGAGCATAAACGGGTTTAAATGGTGTAATAAACCTATGATTAGAACCTAATATAGTAGGTAACATTAATTTGACGAAGTGTATGAGATATAGGAATCAAATAAATACGTTTGTTTGATAAAATGCATAAACGGGTTAAAATTCGGTAAAAAAGTAACGAGTCGAAGGCTTAGAAGTCTCAAAATTTCTTATGTTGGATGTAGGATTTTAACTCCATAAGATGCAGGATTTAATTACGGACGCGTAGGAAAAAGAATCGGGTAAAACGGATCGATAACGAAGAAGTTATGGCCGTTTCCGTGAAATCAGATCGTGCTGGGTATGTACAGCATCAGCTAAGGCAACAGGCTGTGAAAGATAGGGCTAGGCATGACACCTAGGCCCTTGGCGTCACGTCTAGCCCCTAACTCCGAAAATTTTTAAATTTTGTCATTTTTAACCCCTGTACTTGTTTGAACTTAATATTTGACTATCAAAACTAACTTTTAAGTTGGTTTTGATCATAGGTGAATGCCAAGAGTGCACGGATGAAGATCAAGCGTCGAGCAAGAACCGAACACGATTACGAAATAAGCTTCCGCACTATGTATCGTTATTATGTTAAACGACGAACGTACACATGATATGTTCTATACTTTTTAAATTGTAAAAAGTTTTAATAAACCCGTAATTTCCAATGCATATGTAATCTTAATTACATGACTGTTTTTCGTAAATGAGGCGTTAAACCTTAATTTATAAGAACGGGTGTTACAAGTTGGTATCAGAGCCTTGGTTTAAGATTTTCAAGTATGGCGGGAAAGCTATGCTTGGACTTAAACCTTACGCTCTTGATAAAGATTGGTGTTCGGTTCGAGGCTTGATCGCAAATCCGGTAAGTACATGTATATCAATGGTTTAATATGATTAAAGTGTTGAGAACAACACATATGGTTATCGTGTAATACACGTTACACCAATAAAATCGATATAGAATAGATATAGTCAATGAAATTACACGCGTTGATGCGTATAGTAGAAAAGCCTTGTATTATAATACGGGCATCCTTTAATGTTGAAATTATTAACATTTGTATATGTTTTAGTTGAAGGACACTCGCATATGAGGATAGCGAGAGCTTAATAAATTACGGATATGATAGAAGAACGGTCCGAAGTATGACAAGAGGAGCATGCTCACCAAGGACTAAATCGCGTAACGACCGCGAACAAAGTTAAAGGCAAGAAACGCCCGTCGGGGCAAGCATTACCAGGTGCTCACTTTTAAATTTAATTGCACAAGTAGTAATATGCAACAAACACGTAAGTAATGACGGTTGCATACACATATGATAGAACTTAGAAAACCTGATTTCCAAGAGAAAATTAATAGAAAATGTGTTATTCACGATGATGAATAACAAATGAGTAACAAGATTTGTTCATATGGAAACTTGGATTGGGGTAATTATCCAAGTGGAAAACTCTCAATTTAATGCTATTGAGAAAAGTAGCAATCACATTAACAAATGTGATTGTATATTAGTTTGATAAAAAGGAAAAACATTGTATATGTTCATGAATGAAACATGTAAATCAAATAACTGTTAAATGGTAACTAAGTAAATGGTTGCCAATGAAAGTCAAGAATATAGAAAGATTAGAGGCGTCACTTACATGGGGTGTAGTGCGGAAATTATGAAAAGGTCATGTGTGTCATATGTTGATCGCTTACTCTGGCCAAGTAAGTAGTGAACACATGATGTCATGAACTTTTTATGATAGACATACTTACATTCGATGTAATAGGGACGGGGTGAATGGGACAAACTAAAAAGTACCCAAATGAAACAAATGAACAAAATAGTTGATAATAATGTAAACGCACAGCCGGGTGACGGAAGCGTATTACATTAGAATAATGAGCCCGAGAGAAGGGACAAGGATAAATGTAAATGATGATACAAATGAATGATCAAAAGAAAATTCATGGAAATAAGTCATCTTGGACGAAAGGGCCATGGTAAACAAAATGGGCAAGTAAAAACCAAAGTATAGGTGATCCGTCGGGTCATAAAAACAAAGGTGTTTCCCACACGAAAAAGATAATCAAGGTTGTTAACTTTAGTTGTAGTAAAGCAAGGATAACGATGATAATTGTCACTCATAATTAATAAGGCCGCCAATGGTGGTCACGTAAAGAATAAAAGACATGGTCGAATGAAAGCGACGGATTTCGCTAAGATGACCAAGTAAATCGAAACGAAGTCTTGATGCATACCGGAAGGGGTGCAATGATAATGATTTCGGTAAAATACCCGATGAATGGGTAGGATATGGAAAGAATGCGTAAACCAAGAGACGGGGACGCGAAATAGAAAGTCAAAAGACTTGGAATATGAGTCATGACTAAAAGACAATGAGAATTTGCAAACAGAAATGTTAATAACTACGCTCAACTATTTTAAAGTTGAACGGGTCGAATAAAGAATGGAGTTTGATGCCTACAAGTGATGAAATTCACACGAACAAGTCAAACGAGATAAAATAAGGTATAAAAACTTGGTAGTGCAAGTAAGCGCAAACTGAATAATGGAAGCGCGAAACATTAATGAATCTACGTGATGGGTCATAAAGGAATATATATATGAAAAATGCAAACTAGCGAAACAAAAATGTTAAAAACAATAAGATAGAAGGACCCGGGTAATGGGTTGTAAAAGAGTATAAGTATGAACCGGGTAACGGTAAGCGTAGGACAAACCGACGTGTAAATGACGTTAGAAGTCGTAAAGTCGGAAGGATTGTCCGAAAGTAAACAAATGAAACCTTAGACTACGGTCAAGGTCAACTAAAGTTCAAAAGCAAAAAAATTAAATGATTCCAAACATAACAAAGGATGCTTTAAAGCTATATATGTATAAATAGACAATCGAATAAATACCAGGATAAAAGATGATCTACGGGCAAGGGCGGACCCAAGCCCACCTCAAGGTGGGCGGGCGCACCCCCGGGGAAAAAAAATTTAGTGCTAAGTTCCGTCGAAAATCTCGTCCGCACCCCTTGAAATTTTTCGTCCGCACCCCTTGGAATTTTTCGACCGCATCTTTGAAATTTTTCGTCTGCACCCCTTAGGTAAAAAGTGTTATCAATTTATATTTTAAATTTTTTTAGTAAACTCTTATTTAAAAAAAAATACTACCTAAATTATATAACTTTTAATACCTAACTAACTAAACCCAAATACTCATACCTTTTCCCACTTATAATTCCTAACTGGCTAGCCCACTAAGTCTTAGCCCATTAACCAAACCCAACAATATTTCAAACTATAATAAAATAATTAAAGCCCAAAACCTTTAGAAATTCTCTTCCGCTCTCTCTCTCTCTCTCTCTTGCGTCCCTGCACTGCCAACGAACAACATCACCCAGCGACAACAGTCCAGCAGCCGGCTCAGCCACCATACCACCGTCGTTTGACACCAAATCTGACCGGAATCCGAACACGGGTAAGTTTCTTTGTTATTTTGATGATTTTGGTTGATATTATAGGAGAAAAAAAGGTAATAAAGTTGTTAAATAGGTTTGAAATTTTGTGTGTTTTGACGTTGTTTATGGTTGTTTAGATGATTTTTAGGGTGATTATCTTGTTTATATATTTTAAGGGTGATTACAACTAACGTTATGATTTATAGGGATTGAATAGTTGAAAATTAAAATTAAAATTGAAACATTATGTTATGGAGCGATGAACATATGTTATTTAGAGAAAGAATTACTTAAGAAATTAGTTTTAGATGATATTTTGGATAGATTTCAAAAAATGAAAACCCGTAGGGCGTCGACGTTTTAATTATGTTTGTAACAAGGTTTGACATGTTTTTGATGATTATATAAATTTAGTTTGATGTTCGTTTGTTTTACATGACCCGACCCGACCCGATACAAACCAATTTTTTTTACTTATATACCTAGGGGCCTAAAATTTTTAAAAATGTTCCGCACCCCCATAAAAAAATTCCTGGGTCCGCCACTGTCTACGGGATCATCATAACCTACGGGATATTAATTAGTGTAAAAGGTCTACGGGGCCAAAATGACCCACGGGTCATGAATTGAAGCAAAAAGGGATCATAAGGGCCTCGCCTTAAAAAGGTGCAAAAATCTAAAGGAATAGCCTACGAGGCTAAGTAAAAGAACCTACGGATCGGTTGAGTTAAGTGTGGGAACTGATTTTAAATTCCACGAATTAAATAGTA
Source organism: Helianthus annuus (assembly GCF_002127325.2). NCBI lineage: Eukaryota > Viridiplantae > Streptophyta > Magnoliopsida > Asterales > Asteraceae > Helianthus > Helianthus annuus. The sequence continues at coordinate 147,276,227 of NC_035449.2, forward strand.
TTGGAAAGGAATGAATCCTTGGACTTAAAATTCCTAGAAGTAATGAAAGGATGTAAGACAAGGTGAAGGGAAAACGATAAACTAAAATTTAGTTTCAGTAAGAAATGACATTTTAACAAATATATAAGTATTATGAGAGAAGTTAAGAAAAGGTTAATATTAAAGGAGTTAGGTCTATACACCGATAGGTGTAAAAACAATACATTCGAAAAGAGGATTTTCGATGATGAAAGGTTAATATAAACCTAAACATGACGTGACATGATCACGGCCAAGAAAGGTAATATGAAGTATAATCACACTGTAGCCCGAGTAAGCGGTAGAAAGTAACTGAACTAATAAGTCTAGTTAGTGAGACCGGTTAAGGTCATTTAAATAAATTTGGTTGCTTGTAAGCGGTGGATTCGGTGTAACTGAACCGAATAAATGAATTTGAAAACAAAAGAAATTGTTGCAAAAAGTGAAAGATTTCACTAAAGACCTTTGAACGGGTCAAGGTAACGGATTCACAAAGAGTTCGATAATATATAAAAGCGATGGATATCGCTAAGTTAACTAAACTAGTAGGAATAACAAAATTACATTATTTCAAGTTGCATTATGCCGTATGAGATACGTAGATGAATAGTAACCAAAAAGGATATTATCATACTTTTTTGGAAATACTAACAATTGATTAAAGTATGAGTAATGCTTAAAGGATTACTCAGGTCAAATGCATTCAGTTTAGAACTCGATGAACTATGTAAGAAAGGTTTCGAGGACGAAACCTCTTTAAGGGGGGTAGACTTGTAACACCCCGAAAACGGGTTTGGTAATCAAACTCCATTAATACTAAAAGACGGGTAAAGTACCGTTGGTAGTAAAAAATAACCAGGTGAATTTTTGGATTTAAATAAGAAATCATAATAATAAATACAAGCGAATCAAAGTTTTAAGGAATTGAGTTTATAAGAGCCTGAGTTAACGGGACTTAAAATAAAACGGGTTATAACTCCCGGGACCCACTAAGTAACTAGGGATAAATTGTAACATCCCGACAATGCGTATTCTTAAAATTGCAATATGGTTGCGAATAAAATAGTGAAATAAACTGACTAAGAGTGGCACTAACCAAGTTAGTTGGTCACTTATAAGTATTTAGGAGTTAAAACAAATAAAGTATCAAAAGTGAGGGACTAAAAGTGTCTAAATGAGAACTATTTTTAATAAAATAGCTAAATTAAAACACAAACATTTTTTGTCTGTGTTGTGGAGATCGACCAGGAGTCAGGGGCGACCCGAAGCTCCATCCAAGCCCTAGTTCATCACAAATTGAGGGTCTAAATCTGATCAAAAACAAAAATCCAGCATAGATTATTGATCCTCATCACAAGAGGATTACAAGGTATGTAAAATTTGATAAAAACTCTCAACTTGAAATTCTCGTGAAATTGGGAAATCTGAAAATTGATGTTGCATGATTGCTATTTGGGTAGAACAGGGTTGATATAGTGTCTAGGAGTAAAACCTAGACAATAACATGCGAAATCTTGGCAAATTCCTGAAAATCTCATGAACACATGGAAGGTGATTCATGGGTTTGTGGGAAACTAGTAAACACTAGGGTTTAGAATGATTATTCTAGTGTAATAGGGGTCATAGAAAGGGATTTCTGGTATGATGATGTTAAAATATGTGTATATAGTCTAATTGAAGTTAATTAGGGTGATAAACTCAAGTCATGAGCTTGGTTTTCATCGTGTAGAAATCTGACCCGCTAGGTGTTTGATGAAACGCCTAGATGAGGGTTAAAATGTTAAAAGTTGAGTAAAAACGCAGATTTGATCATTTTAGAGAATTATGCGTTAAAGCTTGTGAAAGAGTTCTAAACTTATCGTGAATTAAACTCTTTAGGCAAAGAGTCCGGAACGTCAAGCGGACAAGCCGGAGGTGATACTCGCTTGAAACGTGTGCTTTAAAGGTACGTAACTACGGTTTCGTTACGACACGCTCGATTACGTATTTTCGCTAGTAGAATTTAAATTATCATAATAGATGAAATTGGTATTTAGTTAAAGTGACGAAGATCACTAAGTAGATAAACGGGTCAAAAGGTGAAATTATCACCCTTTGACAATATCGACTAATGGTTCGTTGAGTTATATGATTATAGGAATGAATATCATATGGATGTTTACAGCGCTATCACTTAACAGCCACTAAGGCAAGGTATTGAAACGGGTCAATATATTGATCCGAGCCAGGTATGTATAATAACACAACTCATCACGTAGAATTTGGAGTTCTATAAGAGTTAGACAAGGTTAAGGTATAGATATTCGGTTATCTTTAGGTAAACCGAATAAGTTGAATTATGTTTATGGTGTTTTAGAAGTACATGAGTTTACAAACAAGAATTATAGTTAAAAGGTTGGATTTTTAGTCAAACAAGTATTTAAAGGTCCTTGTAGTAAAAGAAGGATGAAAATTGACCAAATTGCCCTTGTATGCTAATTTGAACGAACGACCCATAAAGGTGGTTCGGAAATAAGTTTTATGATTAAATATATGCTTAGAATGAGTATAGGTAGTGAAGGATGTAAATCCTTGGGTCGAAAGACTTTATATGAGTCTTGCCGTAAAGTGATAATCCGAGGGGTAGAAACTCGGAACATATAGATATCCATATTAAATCCAACACACATATAGATGTGGTGGAAGATAACTTGATAAGAAATGTAGGAATAGGATGCTAGAAATGAATGAAAACGATTTCAAGCTTTAAAGCGCTTAAACACCCTTAACGGGTCAAAATAAGCATACGAGCATAAACGGGTTTAAATGGTGTAATAAACCTATGATTAGAACCTAATATAGTAGGTAACATTAATTTGACGAAGTGTATGAGATATAGGAATCAAATAAATACGTTTGTTTGATAAAATGCATAAACGGGTTAAAATTCGGTAAAAAAGTAACGAGTCGAAGGCTTAGAAGTCTCAAAATTTCTTATGTTGGATGTAGGATTTTAACTCCATAAGATGCAGGATTTAATTACGGACGCGTAGGAAAAAGAATCGGGTAAAACGGATCAATAACGAAGAAGTTATGGCCGTTTCCGTGAAATCAGATCGTGCTGGGTATGTACAGCATCAGCTAAGGCAACAGGCTGTGAAAGATAGGGCTAGGCATGACACCTAGGCCCTTGGCGTCACGTCTAGCCCCCTAACTCCGAAAATTTTTAAATTTTGTCATTTTTAACCCCTGTACTTGTTTGAACTTAATATTTGACTATCAAAACTAACTTTTAAGTTGGTTTTGATCATAGGTGAATGCCAAGAGTGCACGGATGAAGATCAAGCGTCGAGCAAGAACCGAACACGATTACGAAATAAGCTTCCGCACTATGTATCGTTATTATGTTAAACGACGAACGTACACATGATATGTTCTATACTTTTTAAATTGTAAAAAGTTTTAATAAACCCGTAATTTCCAATGCATATGTAATCTTAATTACATGACTGTTTTTCGTAAATGAGGCGTTAAACCTTAATTTATAAGAACGGGTGTTACAAGTTGGTATCAGAGCCTTGGTTTAAGATTTTCAAGTATGGCGGGAAAGCTATGCTTGGACTTAAACCTTACGCTCTTGATAAAGATTGGTGTTCGGTTCGAGGCTTGATCGCAAATCCGGTAAGTACATGTATATCAATGGTTTAATATGATTAAAGTGTTGAGAACAACACATATGGTTATCGTGTAATACACGTTACACCAATAAAATCGATATAGAATAGATATAGTCAATGAAATTACACGCGTTGATGCGTATAGTAGAAAAGCCTTGTATTATAATACGGGCATCCTTTAATGTTGAAATTATTAACATTTGTATATGTTTTAGTTGAAGGACACTCGCATATGAGGATAGCGAGAGCTTAATAAATTACGGATATGATAGAAGAACGGTCCGAAGTATGACAAGAGGAGCATGCTCACCAAGGACTAAATCGCGTAACGACCGCGAACAAAGTTAAAGGCAAGAAACGCCCGTCGGGGCAAGCATTACCAGGTGCTCACTTTTAAATTTAATTGCACAAGTAGTAATATGCAACAAACACGTAAGTAATGACGGTTGCATACACATATGATAGAACTTAGAAAACCTGATTTCCAAGAGAAAATTAATAGAAAATGTGTTATTCACGATGATGAATAACAAATGAGTAACAAGATTTGTTCATATGGAAACTTGGATTGGGGTAATTATCCAAGTGGAAAACTCTCAATTTAATGCTATTGAGAAAAGTAGCAATCACATTAACAAATGTGATTGTATATTAGTTTGATAAAAAGGAAAAACATTGTATATGTTCATGAATGAAACATGTAAATCAAATAACTGTTAAATGGTAACTAAGTAAATGGTTGCCAATGAAAGTCAAGAATATAGAAAGATTAGAGGCGTCACTTACATGGGGTGTAGTGCGGAAATTATGAAAAGGTCATGTGTGTCATATGTTGATCGCTTACTCTGGCCAAGTAAGTAGTGAACACATGATGTCATGAACTTTTTATGATAGACATACTTACATTCGATGTAATAGGGACGGGGTGAATGGGACAAACTAAAAAGTACCCAAATGAAACAAATGAACAAAATAGTTGATAATAATGTAAACGCACAGCCGGGTGACGGAAGCGTATTACATTAGAATAATGAGCCCGAGAGAAGGGACAAGGATAAATGTAAATGATGATACAAATGAATGATCAAAAGAAAATTCATGGAAATAAGTCATCTTGGACGAAAGGGCCATGGTAAACAAAATGGGCAAGTAAAAACCAAAGTATAGGTGATCCGTCGGGTCATAAAAACAAAGGTGTTTCCCACACGAAAAAGATAATCAAGGTTGTTAACTTTAGTTGTAGTAAAGCAAGGATAACGATGATAATTGTCACTCATAATTAATAAGGCCGCCAATGGTGGTCACGTAAAGAATAAAAGACATGGTCGAATGAAAGCGACGGATTTCGCTAAGATGACCAAGTAAATCGAAACGAAGTCTTGATGCATACCGGAAGGGGTGCAATGATAATGATTTCGGTAAAATACCCGATGAATGGGTAGGATATGGAAAGAATGCGTAAACCAAGAGACGGGGACGCGAAATAGAAAGTCAAAAGACTTGGAATATGAGTCATGACTAAAAGACAATGAGAATTTGCAAACAGAAATGTTAATAACTACGCTCAACTATTTTAAAGTTGAACGGGTCGAATAAAGAATGGAGTTTGATGCCTACAAGTGATGAAATTCACACGAACAAGTCAAACGAGATAAAATAAGGTATAAAAACTTGGTAGTGCAAGTAAGCGCAAACTGAATAATGGAAGCGCGAAACATTAATGAATCTACGTGATGGGTCATAAAGGAATATATATATGAAAAATGCAAACTAGCGAAACAAAAATGTTAAAAACAATAAGATAGAAGGACCCGGGTAATGGGTTGTAAAAGAGTATAAGTATGAACCGGGTAACGGTAAGCGTAGGACAAACCGACGTGTAAATGACGTTAGAAGTCGTAAAGTCGGAAGGATTGTCCGAAAGTAAACAAATGAAACCTTAGACTACGGTCAAGGTCAACTAAAGTTCAAAAGCAAAAAAATTAAATGATTCCAAACATAACAAAGGATGCTTTAAAGCTATATATGTATAAATAGACAATCGAATAAATACCAGGATAAAAGATGATCTACGGGCAAGGGCGGACCCAAGCCCACCTCAAGGTGGGCGGGCGCACCCCCGGGGAAAAAAAATTTAGTGCTAAGTTCCGTCGAAAATCTCGTCCGCACCCCTTGAAATTTTTCGTCCGCACCCCTTGGAATTTTTCGACCGCATCTTTGAAATTTTTCGTCTGCACCCCTTAGGTAAAAAGTGTTATCAATTTATATTTTAAATTTTTTTAGTAAACTCTTATTTAAAAAAAAATACTACCTAAATTATATAACTTTTAATACCTAACTAACTAAACCCAAATACTCATACCTTTTCCCACTTATAATTCCTAACTGGCTAGCCCACTAAGTCTTAGCCCATTAACCAAACCCAACAATATTTCAAACTATAATAAAATAATTAAAGCCCAAAACCTTTAGAAATTCTCTTCCGCTCTCTCTCTCTCTCTCTTGCGTCCCTGCACTGCCAACGAACAACATCACCCAGCGACAACAGTCCAGCAGCCGGCTCAGCCACCATACCACCGTCGTTTGACACCAAATCTGACCGGAATCCGAACACGGGTAAGTTTCTTTGTTATTTTGATGATTTTGGTTGATATTATAGGAGAAAAAAAGGTAATAAAGTTGTTAAATAGGTTTGAAATTTTGTGTGTTTTGACGTTGTTTATGGTTGTTTAGATGATTTTTAGGGTGATTATCTTGTTTATATATTTTAAGGGTGATTACAACTAACGTTATGATTTATAGGGATTGAATAGTTGAAAATTAAAATTAAAATTGAAACATTATGTTATGGAGCAATGAACATATGTTATTTAGAGAAAGAATTACTTAAGAAATTAGTTTTAGATGATATTTTGGATAGATTTCAAAAAATGAAAACCCGTAGGGCGTCGACGTTTTAATTATGTTTGTAACAAGGTTTGACATGTTTTTGATGATTATATAAATTTAGTTTGATGTTCGTTTGTTTTACATGACCCGACCCGACCCGATACAAACCAATTTTTTTTACTTATATACCTAGGGCCTAAAATTTTTAAAAATGTTCCGCACCCCCATAAAAAAATTCCTGGGTCCGCCACTGTCTACGGGATCATCATAACCTACGGGATATTAATTAGTGTAAAAGGTCTACGGGGCCAAAATGACCCACGGGTCATGAATTGAAGCAAAAAGGGATCATAAGGGCCTCGCCTTAAAAAGGTGCAAAAATCTAAAGGAATAGCCTACGAGGCTAAGTAAAAGAACCTACGGATCGGTTGAGTTAAGTGTGGGAACTGATTTTAAATTCCACGAATTAAATAGTATTGGAAAGGAATGAATCCTTGGACTTAAAATTCCTAGAAGTAATGAAAGGATGTAAGACAAGGTGAAGGGAAAACGATAAACTAAAATTTAGTTTCAGTAAGAAATGACATTTTAACAAATATATAAGTATTATGAGAGAAGTTAAGAAAAGGTTAATATTAAAGGAGTTAGGTCTATACACCGATAGGTGTAAAAACAATACATTCGAAAAGAGGATTTTCGATGATGAAAGGTTAATATAAACCTAAACATGACGTGACATGATCACGGCCAAGAAAGGTAATATGAAGTATAATCACACTGTAGCCCGAGTAAGCGGTAGAAAGTAACTGAACTAATAAGTCTAGTTAGTGAGACCGGTTAAGGTCATTTAAATAAATTTGGTTGCTTGTAAGCGGTGGATTCGGTGTAACTGAACCGAATAAATGAATTTGAAAACAAAAGAAATTGTTGCAAAAAGTGAAAGATTTCACTAAAGACCTTTGAACGGGTCAAGGTAACGGATTCACAAAGAGTTCGATAATATATAAAAGCGATGGATATCGCTAAGTTAACTAAACTAGTAGGAATAACAAAATTACATTATTTCAAGTTGCATTATGCCGTATGAGATACGTAGATGAATAGTAACCAAAAAGGATATTATCATACTTTTTTGGAAATACTAACAATTGATTAAAGTATGAGTAATGCTTAAAGGATTACTCAGGTCAAATGCATTCAGTTTAGAACTCGATGAACTATGTAAGAAAGGTTTCGAGGACGAAACCTCTTTAAGGGGGGTAGACTTGTAACACCCCGAAAACGGGTTTGGTAATCAAACTCCATTAATACTAAAAGACGGGTAAAGTACCGTTGGTAGTAAAAAATAACCAGGTGAATTTTTGGATTTAAATAAGAAATCATAATAATAAATACAAGCGAATCAAAGTTTTAAGGAATTGAGTTTATAAGAGCCTGAGTTAACGGGACTTAAAATAAAACGGGTTATAACTCCCGGGACCCACTAAGTAACTAGGGATAAATTGTAACATCCCGACAATGCGAATTCTTAAATTTGCAATATGGTTGCGAATAAAATAGTGAAATAAACTGACTAAGAGTGGCACTAACCAAGTTAGTTGGTCACTTATAAGTATTTAGGAGTTAAAACAAATAAAGTATCAAAAGTGAGGGACTAAAAGTGTCTAAATGAGAACTATTTTTAATAAAATAGCTAAATTAAAACACAAACATTTTTTGTCTGTGTTGTGGAGATCGACCAGGAGTCAGGGGCGACCCGAAGCTCCATCCAAGCCCTAGTTCATCACAAATTGAGGGTCTAAATCTGATCAAAAACAAAAATCCAGCATAGATTATTGATCCTCATCACAAGAGGATTACAAGGTATGTAAAATTTGATAAAAACTCTCAACTTGAAATTCTCGTGAAATTGGGAAATCTGAAAATTGATGTTGCATGATTGCTATTTGGGTAGAATAGGGTTGATATAGTGTCTAGGAGTAAAACCTAGACAATAACATGCGAAATCTTGGCAAATTCCTGAAAATCTCATGAACACATGGAAGGTGATTCATGGGTTTGTGGGAAACTAGTAAACACTAGGGTTTAGAATGATTATTCTAGTGTAATAGGGGTCATAGAAAGGGATTTCTGGTATGATGATGTTAAAATATGTGTATATAGTCTAATTGAAGTTAATTAGGGTGATAAACTCAAGTCATGAGCTTGGTTTTCATCGTGTAGAAATCTGACCCGCTAGGTGTTTGATGAAACGCCTAGATGAGGGTTAAAATGTTAAAAGTTGAGTAAAAACGCAGATTTGATCATTTTAGAGAATTATGCGTTAAAGCTTGTGAAAGATTTCTAAACTTATCGTGAATTAAACTCTTTAGGCAAAGAGTCCGGAACGTCAAGCGGACAAGCCGGAGGTGATACTCGCTTGAAACGTGTGCTTTAAAGGTACGCAACTACGGTTTCGTTACGACACGCTCGATTACGTATTTTCGCTAGTAGACTTTAAATTATCATAATAGATGAAATTGGTATTTAGTTAAAGTGACGAAGATCACTAAGTAGATAAACGGGTCAAAAGGTGAAATTATCACCCTTTGACAATATCGACTAATGGTTCGTTGAGTTATATGATTATAGGAATGAATATCATATGGATGTTTACAGCGCTATCACTTAACAGCCACTAAGGCAAGGTTTTGAAACGGGTCAATATATTGATCCGAGCCAGGTATGTATAATAACACAACTCATCACGCAGAATTTGGAGTTCTATAAGAGTTAGACAAGGTTAAGGTATAGATATTCGGTTATCTTTAGGTAAACCGAATAAGTTGAATTATGTTTATGGTGTTTTAGAAGTACATGAGTTTACAAACAAAAATTATAGTTAAAAGGTTGGATTTTAGTCAAACAAGTATTTAAAGGTCCTTGTAGTAAAAGAAGGATGAAAATTGACCAAATTGCCCTTGTATGCTAATTTGAACGAACGACCCATAAAGGTGGTTCAGAAATAAGTATTATGATTAAATATATGCTTAGAATGAGTATAGGTAGTGAAGGATGTAAATCCTTGGGTCGAAAGACTTTATATGAGTCTTGCCGTAAAATGATAATCCGAGGGGTAGAAACTCGGAACATCTAGATATCCATATTAAATCCAACACACATATAGATGTGGTGGAAGATAACTTGATAAGAAATGTAGGAATAAGATGCTAGAAATGAATGAAAGCGATTTCAAGCTTTAAAGCGCTTAAACACCCTTAACGGGTCAAAATAAGCATACGAGCATAAACGGGTTTAAATGGTGTAATAAACCTATGATTAGAACCTAATATAGAAGGTAACATTAATTTGACGAAGTGTATGAGATATAGGAATCAAATAAATACGTTTGTTTGATAAAATGCATAAACGGGTTAAAATTCGGTAAAAAGGTAACGAGTCGAAGGCTTAGAAGTCTCAAAATTTCTTATGTTGGATGTAGGATTTTAACTCCATAAGATGCAGGATTTAATTACGGACGCGTAGGAAAAATAATCGGGTAAAACGGATCAATAACAAAGAAGTTATGGCCGTTTCCGTGAAATCAGATCGTGCTGGGTATGTACAGCATCAGCTAAGGCAACAGGCTGTGAAAAACAGGGCTAGGCGTGACACCTTGGCCCTTGGCGTCACGTCTAGCCCCCTAACTCCGAAAATTTTTAAATTTTGTCATTTTTAACCCCTGTACTTGTTTGAACTTAATATTTGACTATCAAAACTAACTTTTAAGTTGGTTTTGATCATAGGTGAATGCCAAGAGTGCACGGATGAAGATCAAGAGTCGAGCAAGAACCGAACACGATTATGAAATAAGCTTCCGCATTATGTATCGTTATTATGTTAAACGACGAACGTACACATGATATGTTCTATACTTTTTAAATTGTAAAAAGTTTTAATAAACCCGTAATTTCCAATGCATATGTAATCTTAATTACATGACTGTTTTTCGTAAATGAGGCGTTAAACCTTAATTTATAAGAACGGGTGTTACACTCAAACTAAAGTTATGCAAGATATCGTAAAACGAAACTTTTTCTTTATTAAATTATATTTTTAGCATAAATCATGCTTAAACATAGGTTTTGACCCAAAACTCATTACCTACTGTTATGATATTATTTTTAGAAATTTTTGGAATGTTGGGTCAGATTTGTTACTGACCATAATATAGAGTTCTTGTATAAATTCCTTAATTGACGATAATGCCCTTTTGACTAATAAAATGTCACACCCCTTTCTAAGGCGGAAGCACGAGGTGTGATCCTGAAAGGTTCTCATTGCATACGAAAGGTAAACATACTACATGCTCGTAAAATAACTCCAAATGCCATTATCATTACATAATTTAAAACGTAACATAGGTTAAGTGCTTACATCACAAGACAGCATATAGTCTAAAAAGTTTACAACTTTATTTAAACGGCGAACATGAAGGTTTTGATTCGTATATCCCACACAAGATGTGATATAAGAACCAAATCCCACCAAAACAGGCATCGGATTCTTGACACAAGATAGCTAAAAACATAACAACATCCAAGAGCATGAGTATGACCGCGCGCACATCCACTTTAGTTACCTGAAATACATGTGAGTTTTTGGAAAATCGTCAACATAATGTTGGTGTGAATTCATGCAGTTTTGTATTGAACGTTTGTATACTTGAATGAAAAACATGGTATGTAATTTGTATGAAACAAGTATTTCTGTAAATGTAAGGAAATCGAGATCGCTAATGGTTTGCAAGGCCATTAATATGTGACACGACATAGGAAGCATCCAAACCATAGGCATTTTTAGCTGTCGAATCCACGACTGTCGATTCACGACTAGAGACACAAAAGCACTGATTGGTACTAGAGTGACCAAGAGTGTCGCTGCCTGAAACCCATTAGATCTAACCTTTTGTTTCGCGGTCTTGGTATGTAACTGATTAATGGTGCTTATGGCACCCTATTCGTGACATGATCTAAAGTATCATTCCTTAGTTTTTGTATCCAACATACCATAACACATGTATTTTCCCAAAGTTTAGAAAACAAGTAAAAGTTTAAAAGTGGGGACATGAACTCACAACTTTGCGTATCCTGCGCCGTAAACTTCACTGGTTGGTTTTATAGCGTCGTGACCTATACGTGTTTTATTAACGTTAGTCACTAGACTTGTATCGCACAAGTACAAGTCACCATCTTTTATGTATGTGTTCTTTGTTGTTAAAAATAATTTATATTTTAACTATATATCTTACTTATATTATTTTCCCAAAAATAAATATAAGTATCTTGTATTTTTCACCCGAGTTATATATTTTCGTCCAAAAATACATTTTAAGTTCGTAACTTTTACAAGTTACATAATCTATTAAGAAATATATTTTCATAAATATATTCTCTTGTATTTGTCTATGCATGTTGTATGTGTATTTTTGTATTTTTACTCCTTAGGCGTATTTAGTGTATTTTCAAGTCCTAATACACTATTACATACAATACATATTACATACACTTAGCACAAAATTTGGTGACCAATAAATATATATATTTTTCTCAAAAATATACATACTTAATATCACTTTTTATCTCGAAGAAATCATCATTTCTTAGCTTGAAATTTACACCAAAAATTAGGGAAACCTTGGTAAATATTTTTAGGTGAATTTTTAGAGAATAGGTTTCACCAAAACTTATATTTTTCTAAGTGTCAAAATTTTATAGAAATTTTGACATAGTTTCCCCTAAAAATGGAGGTTTCCCATGTTTTCAAAACATGTGTTTATTTTCTTTTTAAAATCATCACAAACAATCAACAATCAATCTACACTTACCAAGTGCTAAAACAAAGCTATCTACATAATAATCATGAACTTGAACTTTCACAAAAACTTGTAGTATCTTGGTAGTGCTCTTAGTAGGTTTAGTTATCCTTAAAAACATGGTTATTTGTTTGTAAATCACATTATTAAAAGATTTAGTCATTTACAACTTGTAAGATGATTTTTCCAAAAAATAATTCTTTGGAATTTTTCTTGTTACAAACATGTTTCTAGTCTTGTTTAAACACTAAAAATATCATTAGTTTACCTAGAAGCCATGACTTTGTAAATCTTGTTATTTAACTTGGTTTCTTTGGAAAACTATTTTTGAAATCATCCAAGTTTATGACTAGTAACAAATTACATGCTTTATTATTCATAAAATCATTTCCATATTTCAAGTTCATGAAAACATAAAGCATGATGATCTTGGTCTTTCACAAGATCATCATCTTAACTTACTAGATCATGTGTTTAATCACAATCTAGTAGGTTTCTTATGATGTCTAACATCACTAACACAAATCATCAATCATCAAGAAGCAAATCAATCCATTCAACAAGTATTCATATGTTAATAAGCTTATGTTAAAGTTTCATGATTATGTTCTTTAGTGTTCTTCAAGATTAACAATGTTCATCGTCTTTTAACCATCAAAATTAGAAGTAACAAGAGATTATAAGGGCCTTACTACTAGCTCTATGGCTAGGGATGAACACAGGAAGTTGATGATGGCAAATGTGATGGATAAAAGCAATCGGGAGAGGTCCTTCAAGATCAACAAGCTCCACACTTCTCAATCTAGCTTCTAACACCTTGTGAGGACTTGAGATTGCATGAAAGTGAGATGATGATGGTGGTGTGGTTGTTGCTTATTCTCGGCCGAATGGGGGAAGAAGGAGAGGAAGAAGATGGTGTGTGTAGGTGTGTGTGAGATAATGAGTTCTAATCCTTCTTATAACCATGTTTAAGTTTTACCCAATGGTTCATGTGTTCCCTAAGTACAATAACAAATCTTTAACCATATCAATTGTGATCTAGGAAGATCAAGGGTGGGGGCCACCCTTGTGACCGTAAATATAAGGGGGGGGGGGTCTAGTTGGTGTTGGATGGTAAGTTATGCATATTAGTTAGATTTCAAGTGTAACGTTTAGGTGTTATGCATATATGGTGTTATATAGTGTGTTAGGGTGTTCGGGGATCATAACTAGTTCAGAAATATTAAAACAATGCTTCTAGTATAATTTTGGTGTCTCGGGTAGTGTCCGGTTGTTCGGTTAGATACCGGTTCGTTAAAGTGCTAAATTGCACCGTTTAGTGTTCTTTATGTACCCTTTAGTGAAACTTTCAATTTCCGATACTTTGTAAGTTAATTTGGACAATATAACATAAATTCTGCATGATAATTCAGTGTTAAAACGCTGATTAGAGCTGAATTATTGCTGAAATATATAAAATTCAGCATTTAAAGTGTGTTTCGGGTGCTTTTTAGTGCATATTTTATCTTCCGAAAAGTCTATATGTTAACCCTTGTATCCATGCTTGGGTTTTGATGTATTTTTAGACGTTAGACCTACTCCCAGGCCCTAATTCCATTATCTGACTGCTTTCTGCAGAGTTGCTGACACAGTGTGTCTTACCAGTGAGTTTACTAGTCTTTCTGACGCAACGCTAATAGTGATGCATAAAGCAATATTTGAAGTATAAAACGTGCATGAATTCACATGTATAGTATGTAATCAGACATTGTTGACATTTAAGCACATAATTGCAGATATTAAATAATAATTAAATTGTACGGAAATTACCGGTTTTGTGCCAATTGTCACATAAAATGTGATTTACATGTGATTAGCATGCCAAACCTTTTTCTACTGATTTATTATGAAAAATAAAATATTTTAAACATTCAAGGCTAATTAAAATCTCAGAATCACATAAACATATCAAATATCGTCAATTAGCGATTTTTACGCTAATAAGGTACATAGTATGGTTTAAAACCATAATTAGCACCCAAGACTTGTTACCTACTGAATTAATAAATAAATTTTAATATTTTTAAAGTAGGTATAAGTCATGAACTCAGACTTCCAAATATGTCCTTAAAAGCATATGTGAAATGACCAAAATACCCTTTCGGGGCATAGTTTGACCATAAATGATAAACCTCACACATGAATGATATCTTACTGTTATAACAACATAAAATAAATATTTTTGCAGATTACTTAAGACCAGAATATCAATTTACTATAAAACCTCTTTTATAAATATTAAAATGACCAAAATGCCCCTACAGGACTTAAATTGGTTTTAAATACTTTTTGGGCGTATATATTAACATCCTACTGTTGTATTAACATATTTTAAGCATAATAACATATGAGACTTGTATATAGTTCATTTGGTTACTCGATATGCATTTATGCGTTCAGATCGGTTTATGTAACTAGTTTACATAAAATAGCCGAAACGGGTTTAACCTTATCATTAAATCTTCAAAATCCAGAATGTGTTTAGTTTACCCACATTATACAAGTATCCAAAATTGTCGGGTCTAAATTGCATTCCATTCCGGTCTCCGCTTAATCTAGGGTTTCGAACCGTAAAGTATCTTTCAAACTAACCGGTCTAAGTCTTTGACTTAAATAAAGACCCGTTAATATCCTAATAGGTTAATAAACCTTCCATATAGATTGAGTAGCTTCGGTAGAAGGTATTTACAAAAGGCTTTAGGAAACATACGGCTGAGTTACATCCTTACACATCTAGCTCAGGTAAATACTTTTAACTTATTTTCCGTTATACGGGCTTGGGATACGGTATTATAATAATACCGCTTGTTCGGGTATGAAATCATTAATCGGATTGTGATTAATAAATTTGCAAAACCCATTTTAATATGTTTTGTTTGATAACATAAACATTAGGGGTTAATACGACCGTGTCCTGGATATCCTTGGCTCATTTCATTTGTAAATGACCACGAACTATGCACGGGGTGTAGGCATACACCTGACAGATGTAAATGCTAAATAACCCACATGTTGGGGATAACTCCTTTGTGGGTTTTATAGTGGTGAGTCGGTTAATCATGATCGGCTTCCAAACCGGCCCCATAGGTACGACAAACATGTAAAACTATATACAAGATTTTATTAAAGATTGTCCCAAGTTATAAATGGTTTGTGCCTTGTGCGCCTAAATCAATTTTCATAAACTCTTTTCAAATGAGTCGGTTAATTGTATTTACCAGTGTAAACTAACGTATTTTCCAAAGACTAAGTGACAGGTACCTCTCGAAATTAGGCTGGAGCTACTTGGTGTCAAATAAGAGGATCTTGCAAATCCATAGATGCCTGAAGTCTGTTATTTCAGTTTTCTTGTATTTTGATTTATGATCCGCCTATGGATCTCTATTACAACCAGTCTGTGTATTCTTTTATTTGGACACTCGGACACTATGGTTTGTAATAGTAATTATCTACCAAGCCTTCCGCTGTGCTATTATATTATGTATATTGACTATGATGATATCAACTACGTCACGATACTCCCCACCGGGCCCACCGGTAATATGTGGAAATATCGGTGTGTGACAGGTTGGTATCAGAGCCAACATTGAGTGAATTAAACACTAGCCTTTTGTGTTTAATCTCAATGACACAATAGCACATTCCTTAGACTTCCGAGTCTAGGCAAATGACCTAGGATTTAATCTTAACTTTTCATTTTGTTGTTTATATGTTGTTTTATTGTTTTGACAGGTTTTCTAAATTAAAATGCCACC
Organism: Helianthus annuus; assembly: GCF_002127325.2. Taxonomy (NCBI): domain Eukaryota; kingdom Viridiplantae; phylum Streptophyta; class Magnoliopsida; order Asterales; family Asteraceae; genus Helianthus; species Helianthus annuus. The sequence continues at coordinate 147,292,438 of NC_035449.2, forward strand.
GCGCGTTCGCGGAAAAGGAAAAGGTCCTATGAGGGGAGGACTATCAAGCAATGTTGGACCCTCACACAGACGCACGCCATCAGTGTCTTTTACTAGCTCCGATTCACGAGACAATTGGAGACACTCATTCGAGCCCGCGAGACACTCAGTCTCGTTAAGTTCTTCACCATCTTTTCACCCTTCCTTTGGGCCGCCTATACAAGACGAGCCCCAACATTCTCACCATTCCCAACATTCTCACCATTCCCAACATTCTCACTATTCATATCATTCTCTACACTCTCATTCGTTTCACCATTCCGATTCTCACCAAACTTATTCCCCGAGCCAATTTAACCCAAATGATTATATCAACGAACCACTTGGTTATAATCCTTTAGGACCCGAGGAGCATTTCTCCCAAGATATGGAGATGGACGATGATCCAGATCCAGAGATGCCACCAACTGGGACGCCAACACATCCCCTCAGTATCTCCAGTGGTTCTCCTTACGAAGGATCGCCATATCAAGGCCCCGATTCATGGGCCGAAAGGTGGAACACGTGCCAATGGGAATTTACCCATTCTTTTCATAATTCTCCTCCACAATGATGCGTGTCGTGTGTTATAGGTTTTAATATATATTTTAAGCTCTTTTTACACTTTTTAGTCAAGTTTTAAATTTATAAAAGACGATATTTACTAACACTAAACACACATATGGGCAAGTGCACCCATCGTGGACGTAGTATAGTGTTGGTAAGATACCGAGGTCGTCCAAGGACACAAGAGCTTTTAGTACCGGTTTACCCTCAACGTCTAATCAAATCAAAAGTTAGAAAAAGGTTTTTAAACTAGAAAAATAAAACTAACTAAAATGCTGAAAAATAAAATAAAAGTAAAAACAGATAGACAAGATGAATCACTTGGATCCGACTCGTGTTTAGTGTAACCTTTGATTATTTCCGCACTTTTGCACTTTTTAAGAGATTATTTTAGTTATTGTATGTAACACCTCGAAAATTCACGTCCTATAATGTGTAGACACGTGTCAAGTGTTTAAACGTGTGAAAGAAATATTATAGAAGGACTAAAGTTGACAATCGTGGAAAGTATGTGAATATACGTATTCTAAATGTCAACCGTGAATAAATATAATGTACCTTAACCCTACATGGTGCTCGTACCTTCAAACGAATAAATCATGGATCATACGAAGCTAAATGTGAGAGATTACAAACTACAGGGGCTAAATGTGTCAACATGTTTAAATTATACCTCTGAATGACCTTTTGACAAACCCGAAGCTTTGTAACGGTTAATCATGCTCACTAGAATACACAGTTTAAATTTCGTAAAGTTTCGTTAACGTATGAGAAAGTTATGATCGAATTCGTGTGCGATGGGTTAAAGCGTAAACGTTGAAAGTTAGGACTTTTCGGGTAACAATAAAGTTAACCGGGGACCTAACAAAGTGGGTATATGTTTTAAAGCCTTTATAGATCAATTATAAGGGTTCATAATGCAAGAAACAAGTGCCTTATCGAATTTTGAAGAGCCAAGGATCAAATCGCAAAAATCTAAAAATATTGATTTTGTGCAGAAGGGGCCTAGCGCGACGCGAGGGGGGCTAGCGTCACGCGAGGGGTGCCCAGCTCCAAATTAAATGGGTTGTTGCCTGATGAGTGCAATCTGATCGATTTTATCCGATTTTTCACATCTCTCTTGACCCCTGGACACCCCCTAAGCACTAGGAACATGTGTTGATTAATTGTGGTGGGTTGTAGACTCATGTGTCAAAGATTTGTGGTGGATTAAACACTATATAAAGGCCATGATATGCACCAATGTTCTTCACACCTTCCTCTTGCAATTTGATCATCTCTGGAGCTCCAAGACACTCTCAAGTGATCACTAATCAAGCTTAGGACTATTGTAAGTTTGCTAATCCTTCTTTAATAATGTTTAGCTTAGTTATTTAGCTAAAAGTCAAACCGTCGTAATTATGGTTTGACTTCGAGATTAGTCATCAATGGCTTAGTCATATATCGAATTAAAAGTAGTTATAAGTTGGTATTTATGTGGGTAATAAACCCTTAAGAGGGTTCCCCCTGATCACCACTCTAACTAGGTCAAAAGTCGGGTCAAACGTGTAATTAAAAAGTCAACAGAAAGTTTAAAATGCGATTTATGCATGATTAACAATGTAGAACACTTATAACCTGTTTTAACACTCATATAACATGATAATAAGTATATTGACTAATCTAAGCTTGTTTGATCCGACAATTTACTGTTTAGACCCGGTTCGGAACCGAAAGTCGCATAGTTTGACTTATACTTTGACTTTCAGTTCTGACCCGTCATGGTATGTTTTAGAAATACCTTAGAGCTTCATTTGGACCAGGTTTCATGCAAGTATAACCCTCTGTGATTATACACCGCGGATCATTAGTTATCCAATTAATATGCGTGATTCCGTTAAATGCTTATATGTTGACCGTTATGCCCTTTTTACCTTAAACCGTGATTCTTGAAAATGTAAAAGTGTATAAACCTTAGTTACTGATATATAAACTTGTATGCAAAGTTTGACATCAGTTTGAGGTGTAGATTAAGAGTTATGCTCGTTAGCGTAAAATTAAAGCTTTATGTTAATTAAACGGCGTATTTAGCGTATAGCCTACTTAAACATACTTTTTAATATCAAACTCTTTACCCACTGATGTAATATATTATTTTTGGATTTTTAAAGATTTTTAATAAATTTTAGGTTGAGCATAACTAATAGTCGTAGGCTTAATCCGGTAAATGTCGGTTTTGCCCTTACGGGCTATAAAATGAGTTTTACATATCTAAACGACTCCAAACCTTTTGCTACTGATCACATATGATAAATAAATTATTTTAAGCCTTCTGGAAATATAAAAATACCAAATTTATGGATCAAACCCGGAAATGGCCTCTAATCGCCTTTTTAAGCGTTTTTAACGCATAGTATGTGCTATAGCTATTTTAAACATACAAGGGTTGCTACCTACTGATATTTAAGGAAAATTATAATATTTTAAACAGTAAGCAGAGGTTGTTAAACTCAGACTTCAGTTTTGAGCTTTACGGCTTATGTGAAATTACCAAAATGCCCCTACGGTGCATAGTTGGTTATAATTGATAAATTTCACATATATACTTTACCCTACTGTTATAACTTAGTAAAATAAGTATTTTTACTGATTACATCAGACCTGTAACTCAGGTGAATACTTAAACTCTTTTATAACCTTTTAAATGACTAAACTACCCCTACGGGGCATAGTTTGTGTTTAAATACGTTTCGGGCATAATGAATGATATCTTACTGATGTCACAACCTATTGAAGCATATTAACTTAGGAAACCTGCAAATGGCTCATATGAATACCCGTTACGCTTATTACGCGTTCGGTTCGGTTTGTGTAACTAGTTTACATAAACTAGCCTAAACGGGTCAACCCTTATCAGTTTTGTCTCAAAATCCAGAGTGTGTATGAAGTACCCACATTAAGCAAGTCTCCAAACTTGTCGGGTCTAAATCACATTCTATCCGATCTTCGCTTAATAGTGCGTACGAACCGTATCATTAAAACTAACCGGTCTAAGCTAAGGCTTAATTAAAGACCCGTTAGAAATCTAATAGGTTATTATAAAACCTTCGTTCCAGATTAGGAGGACCAGTAAAAGCTATTTGCAATTTGCTTATTGTGATATATACTTTGCTCAGGTAAATACTTTTAACTTATTTTCCGTTATACGGGCTTGGGTTACGGTATATAGCATACCGCTTGATCGGGCATCAAATTCTCCACCGTTGAGTAGGTAATTGAATAAATTTGATCGGCTCGTTTAAACAGTCTTGTTACTTAAAGCCTTTGGGGGGTTAATGACCATGTCCCGGATATCCTTGGCAGCATTTTACGAAATGGCCACGACCTTGACATTCGGGTGTAGGCGTACACCCGGCATTATGTCCATAATTATAAAGGTATAGCCGTTGGTTACCCGCCACGGTTATATGCTATGTGGTGTGTCTATTAATCTTTAACCCGGACAAGATCCGGGCTACTGAACGCACAAGAAACATGTAATACGTTCACAAGATTATAATATTAAATAATTCTCCCAAGTTAAAAAGATTAATTTTGCCTCTGTGCATTTTAATCAAATGATAAAAGATATTTTGTGCCACGTGCATCCAAACCAATTTTCAATCATTTTTCAAAATGAGTCGGTTAATTGTATTTACCAGTGTAAACTGACGTATTTTCCAAAAAGGCTAAATGCAGGTACTATACGTAATTGGCTGGATATTTCTCCTTAGCATCAATAGAAGTCTCGCAAGCTTAAGATGCCTAACGTCTGTTGAACTATTGTTGCCATTTTATATTCGATCCTAGTGTGGATAAACTTCTGAATATTGTGACATTTGATATTACAATAATAAATTCGGTTGTATTATATTTTCTCAATTGCTTCCGATGTGCATATTAATATTGTGTTGTTTGACTATTACGTTACCAACCATGACGTCACGATACTCCCCCACCGGGCCCACCGGTGATACGTGGAAATTCGGGGTGTGACAGGTTGGTATCAGAGCCAACGTTGAGTGAATTAAACACTATCCTTAGTGTTTAATCTCAATGACACAGTAGCACATTCTTTGACCTTTTGAGTCTAGACTTAACTTAGGAATATTCTCAATCCTAATCTAGAAATTTTGCTTCCAATTTTTATTGGATACGTCGCCAAGCGAAGAAGCCGTAATAGGAGTTCTCCACACCTGGAGCCCTGAGATGCTGAGCTTCGTACCGCGGCTAGAATGAAACGAGCATCCAAGGAAAAAGCATTCAGAGATAGAATGAAGAAGAAACTCCTTTTTGTTGAAGATCGTTTCCTTAATAGTCCTTATAAAGACATAATTATCTTACAGTCCCTCCGAGGACATATTATTCCTTTCAAGTCCCGCTTAGGGCAACTCTGTATTTTTATTTTCATATAATGGATTGACTAAATTTAAAATTTTCATCCTAAACATGAAAAATGAAATAAATGAAAAATAACATTTCTTTTATAAGATCTACCATTATAATAAAATGGCAAAATCTAAAAAGGGCAAGACCTAGCCTCGTGTCATATTAAGACCCGGACCAAGATGGTAGTCCCATAATTAGATTCAGATCCATATTAACACCTCAATTTAAAATTGTTCTGCGATAATTATAAATTAAGAATCTTAAGTGTGAAACCTAGCCCTCGGGTCAATTATAAGACCGGGCCAAGATGGTAAGACCTGTTAAAAAGATTCAAATCATTAACTAAGAATCTTAAGTGTGAAACCTAGCCTTCGGTCAATTATAAGACCGGGCCAAGATGGTAAGACTTGTTAAAAAGATTCAAATCATTAACTAAGAATCTTAAGAGTGAAACCTAGCCTTCGGGTCAATTATAAGACCGGGCCATGATGGTAAGACCTGTTTAAAAGATTCAAATCCCTGTTAACATCTTAAAACATGTTAACACTCCTGGCAGATGTGATTCATTTAAAATCACACACGTTATTATATAAAGATCTTTTTAAAAGATTCATAACCCAGTTTAATGATCTCTGAATCCTGGGTTTACATCATCAATTAAGATGATCATATTTTAACCATACGTGGTAACATAATGCCTACGGGCCCTGCTCATTTCCATATGAGCCAAAAGACAGTGGTAGCGATGACTCCCTGTCAGATAAAGGTAATGAACTAGGTTCAAACCTCAAATGCTTTGATTCTCTGAAATCATAGCTTAAAAATTATAATTGTCCTTGTGACTAGGCCTATTGTGCCAATATACTTTCATGCTTTGATTCTCTAAAATCATAAGCTTAAAATTTATAAATGTCCATGTGACCAGGCCTTAGGTGCCACTAATAAAACTGTTAATGTTTTATAATTAGGATAAATTATAATAGAAGTCCTAAAGAAATGTTAGCAATAAATTAACCGAATATGACCTCTGTTTACCATGGTTAATGAATTACCCTAAGGGGCAATTCCATAATAAACATCCCTTAGAAGGGAAGTACCTACGGGCTATAGTTAATGTCCTCTGAGACTAAAGACAGAGGTAGCCTACAACTCCCTGTCAAGAAAAGGTAATGAACTTTGATTCAAACCTTAATGCCTCGATTCTCCGAAATCATGGCTTATAAATTAAACTTGTCTACGCGACTAGGCCATTTGTGTTATTATTAACTTATAAATTGGGATTTATGATAAAAATCCTGAATAAAATAAATATCCTTCCTTCCCTGCCAGTATGTAGTTTAAAAGGGAATCTTAAAGGTGAAACCTAGCCTATGCGGCCAAGATGGTGAAACCTACGCAAGGGATTCAGATCCTTGTTAACACTTAAGAACGTGTTAGCACTCTTAACAAATGTGATTAGAGAAAATCACAACAATCATCCTTATATTGGATTCTTTCAATTCCCTTATCTAACCTAGTAATTTAGGAATCATGACTTATATCATCTAATAGGATGAACCTATTATAAACATCCATTAGTGATGTTTCGCCTATGGGCCATATTATATTGTCCATGTGTGACAAAGACATGGTGATCTTTACGATTCCCTGTCCCAGGTAGTGAGCTATGCTCAAGCCTAATAGTTTATATGATCAATGCAATCATGACAAAGATCGTCAATATGATGATTAAAGATTTTAACATCCTTAATGAGGTTTTGCCTAAGGGCTATATTATATTGTCCAATTGAGACAAGGCAATTGTAATCTTTTGTGATTCTTAGCCCAAGGGGGTGAGCTATACTCAAATCCCATAGTTTATACTATCATTGCGATCCTGACTAGTATCATCAGTATGGTGATCATAATATTAACATCCCTCGTGATGAAATGCCTACGGGCTATACCTTATTCTAGTGTCAATAAGACAAAGATAGTAGTGATCCTTATGATCCCATGTTCAAAATGGTGTGATTATACCCAAACCTAATAGTCAATATGATCGATGTGATCATGACTAATATCATTAGATACGATGGTTATATATAAACATCCATTAGTGATGTTGATTGGCTTACTTTTCTGCCAAATGAATCGTCTTTCAAGACGATGACAGTTGTGGTCTAAGACTCCCTGTCCAAAGGTGAAGAACCACGTTCAAACCTTGGAGCCCTAATCTAATAAGGTTGCGGCTAATCAATTAAGGTCCTTGATGATAGACCATCGAGTTATGTTTTAAAGTCATTCATGACAAGCCTATGTGCTATAATTTGTCATTCGTGAAAAGCTAACATATTAAATGTTAACATTCCTGGTGACATGCCTTTGTGCCAGATTTGATAAATGTCCTTATGACAAGGCCGTTTGTGCCATATCTAAATGACCTTTGCGACAAGGCCTTCATGCCGTATAATCATTTATGTCCTTCATGACTGGGCTTTATGCCATATCTTTCTACGTCCATCGAGACAGGCTTCTATGCCATATATGTATATATATAATAAAAGTCTTGTAAGACTAGCCTTTGAGCTATTTATAGTCGTCCTTGTGACAAGGACAGTTGTGACATTATGGTCCCCTGTCAAGCAGGTATTGGACTTGCTCCAAACCTTAAATGCCATTGATAGTCCTTTTGTGACCTAAGCTAAATGTAATAGATATACATTCAAATAGCATTCATTAAGAATGTTCGGAACATTATAGCCTATACGGTTCGTGGATGCCGTGGCTAACCTATGACAGGTCAACAGGATAATGACTAATAATGGTTTAATTTGGTATTTAGTACCAAGTTTTGAGTATGAAAAACTCGGATGAGATAGGCAATAGTCGCGATGCTATTAATGCGACAAAAGCAAATAATATCTCAAACGTAAACCTCAATATTAATGGAATAAATTTCCAAGCGGTGGTTAACGCAGCAGTTGAAAGGCCAAGGGGAAAAGGTCATGAAACAACCCAAAGAGCCGAATGCTTCTCGCTCTAAATTTCATCCAAAACCACGTTCAAATGCTTGTGAGAAGAGCTTTGTTTACACTTCGGATATGAAGGATGAACCAAAGGAGGAGGATAACTTCTAGAAATCTAAGAAAGAGAGCAAGTACAGGCTTAATAAAAAGCAACGGAAGTTCAATAAGAAGCCTGTATGTAAGAATTGCTATAAAAAGACACTAGGGACAGTGTCGAATAGAACCAGGACCAAAGCAGTGTGACATCTGCTAAGGAACAGGTCATCATTTCCCAGGAATGCAGGGACATAAAGAATGCAGTCTATCACGGCTGTGGTGAGTAAGACCGCATCAGAACTAGATACCATAAAGCTGCCAGAGAAGGTGCAGCTAAGCCTGGAAAGGCTAAAGGAGGAAATGCCTGAACTCACCTAATGAACGCCAAAAGGCAGTTTACGATGTCATCAAGTACGTTCATTTTCATCTACCAATGATAATTTCCTGCTAAGTGTCCTGATTTAATACAGGCAATAATAAATCTTCATAAACCATAAGCTTAGCAAACTTTTATATTATCCACAAGGTATAACTTACCAAGGAAACCATAGTAACCGATTCTTCTTGTATAGGCAAGAAATCCTTCCGAAAAATCTAGGAGTACTCTTTCTTCGCATAGAGTACGACAACATATGTTATTTTAATTATTTTTTTCTCATTTGTTTTTCTATCGCCTGCGAATACCAAACTATGTTTGATGAAAGTACCATATGAGGATTGGCGTATCCTAGTGTGTCCCATAGATTACTTCCATGCCTGATCAGTATGGAGGTTTAATACATGGAACCCCTAAGATATCCCAATGGTCATATTGTACTAAAGACGACTAGTAGTATTCAAAGAAGATATCCAGAATGGAATTGTCCAAGTAAATGTTCCCGATTAAGAAATTCGTGGACTTATAACATAAATGTGTCACTTATTTGACACAAGCAATGGTGGATGAACTGGAGCCTGAGATATGGAAAATCTCTGTAACCTCCTTACATCTTGATTATCTTCTCATAAGTTTTCCCTGCTTACCTCCTGGAAGGCAGGTATAATTAAGATTAGCATCCCGCTGTGGGCTGGAGTATTGTGAAAACTCCATATTGATTATGGAAAAATCGAAACCTTGATTAAGTAGGTTTTAAGACATAGGCTTATATAGCCTGACTCAATCTTCTGAGGGTTTTATATTATTAAATAAGAAAGACGGTTCATATTGCTTATATATTAATTGCCGCAACCCTAATTAGGCAACGATTAAGAATTGCCATCAGCTACCCAGGATCTAAAGGCAAATTATTGGTGGATAAGCTTGAAAAAGCCTGTAGACACCTATGTAGCTAAATGCTTGACATGTGCGCAAGTCAAAGCCGAGCATAAAAAGCCGTCAGGCTTGCTACAACAGCCTGAACTTCCTACGTGGAAGTAGGAAATGGTAACCATGGATCTTATCACCAAGTTACCTAAGACAAGGAAAGGAAATGATACAATATGGGTTATAGTCGATAGACTGACTAAGTCAGCACATTTCTTACCCATCAAGGAGACTTATAGCTCCGATATGTTAGCCCAGTTATATGTTGATAAGATTGTAGCCTTGCATGGCATACCTGTGGCTATTATCTCTGATCGAGATACTAGATACACGTCACATTTTTGGAAGAGTTTCCAACAATCTTTGGGTACACGGTTGAATTTTAGTACGGCTTATCATCCTCAGACTGACGGACAGAGTGAGCGTACTATTCAAACGTTGGAAGACATGCTACGAGCATGTGCGATCGATTTGGGTGGTAGTTGGGATAAGAACCTACCGTTAATCAAATTCTCCTACAACAATAGCTACCATACCAGCATTAAGGCTGCGCCTTTTGAGGCATTATACGGTAGAAAGTGTAGTGTAGATCGCCCGTTTGTTGGGCGGAAGTTGGAGATGTCCAATTATCAGGACCAGAGATAGTCTTTAAGACGATGGACAAGATTGTCCAGATTCGTGACCGTCTCAAAGCTGCCCGCGATAGGCAGAAAAGTTACGCAGATTCAAAGCGTAAGGATTTTCACTTCGAAGTAGGTGACAAAGTCCTGCTTAAAGTGTCACCTTGGAAGGGAGTGATGCGATTTGGTAAGAAAGGCAAGCTAAGCCCGAGATACATAGGACCTTTTGAGGTTATCGAACGTGTCGGGTCAGTTGCCTATAAGTTAAACTTACCGGAAGAGCTCAGTGGAATTCACAATGTGTTCCACATCTGCAATCTGAAGAAGTGTTTCGCTGATGAATCACTGGTAATACCCCATACAGATGTGCATATAGACGAGAGCTTAAAATTTGTTGAAAAACCTTTGTCGATTGAAGATCGACAGGTAAAGAAGCTTCGGAGGAAGCATGTACCTATTGTAAAGGTCAAATGGGATGCCCGTAGAGGACCCGAATACACGTGGAAGGTTGAATCCACGATGAAAGAAAAGTACCCTTATTTATTTTAGTAAATCTCGGGTCGAGATTTATTTTAAGGGGGTGAGGATGTAACACCTCGAAAATTCACGTCCTATAATGTGTAGACACGTGTCAAGTGTTTAAACGTGTGAAAGAAATATTATAGAAGGACTAAAGTTGACAATCGTGGAAAGTATGTGAATATACGTATTCTAAATGTCAACCGTGAATAAATATAATGTACATTAACCCTACATGGTGCTCGTACCTTCAAACGAATAAATCATGGATCATACGAAGCTAAATGTGAGAGATTACAAACTACAGGGGCTAAATGTGTCAACATGTTTAAATTATACCTCTGAATGACCTTTTGACAAACCCGAAGCTTTGTAACGGTTAATCATGCTCACTAGAATACACGGTTTAAATTTCGTAAAGTTTCGTTAACGTATGAGAAAGTTATGATCGAATTCGTGTGCGATGGGTTAAAGCGTAAACGTTGAAAGTTAGGACTTTTCGGGTAACAATAAAGTTAACCGGGGACCTAACAAAGTGGGTATATGTTTTAAAGCCTTTATAGATCAATTATAAGGGTTCATAATGCAAGAAACAAGTGCCTCATCGAATTTTGAAGAGCCAAGGATCAAATCGCAAAAATCTAAAAATATTGATTTTGTGCAGAAGGGGCCTAGCGCGACGCGAAGGGAGCCTAGCGTCACGCGAGGGGTGCCCAGCTCCAAATTAAATGGGTTGTTGCCTGATGAGTGCAATCTGATCGATTTTATCCGATTTTTCACATCTCTCTTGACCCCTAGACACCCCCAAGCACTAGGAACATGTGTTGATCAATTGTGGTGGGTTGTAGACTCATGTGTCAAAGATTTGTGGTGGATTAAACACTATATAAAGGCCATGATATGCACCAATGTTCTTCACACCTTCCTCTTGCAATCTGATCATTTCTGGAGCTCCAAGACACTCTCAAGTGATCACTAATCAAGCTTAGGACTATTGTAAGTTTGCTAATCCTTCTTTAATAATGTTTAGCTTAGTTATTTAGCTAAAAGTCAAACCGTCGTAATTATGGTTTGACTTCGAGATTAGTCATCAATGGCTCAGTCATATCTCGAACTAAAAGTAGTTATAAGTTGGTATTTATGTGGGTAATAAACCCTTAAGAGGGTTCCCCCTGTTCACCACTCTAACTAGGTCAAAAGTCGGGTCAAACGTGTAATTAAAAAGTCAACAGAAAGTTTAAAATGCGATTTATGCATGATTAACAATGTAGAACACTTATAACATGTTTTAACACTCATATAACATGATAATAAGTATATTGACTAATCTAAGCTTGTTTGATCCGACAATTTACTGTTTAGACCCGGTTCGGAATCGAAAGTCGCATAGTTTGACTTATACTTTGACTTTCAGTTCTGACCCGTCATGGTATGTTTTAGAAATACCTTAGAGCTTCATTTGGACCAGGTTTCATGCAAGTATAACCCTCTGTGATTATACACCGCGGATCATTAGTTATCCAATTAATATGCGTGATTCCGTTAAATGCTCATATGTTGACCGTTGTGCCCTTTTTACCTTAAACCGTGATTCTTGAAAATGTAAAAGTGTATAAACCTTAGTTACTGATATATAAACTTGTATGCAAAGTTTGACATCAGTTTGAGGTGTAGATTAAGAGTTATGCTCGGTAGCGTAAAATTAAAGGTTTTTGTTAATTAAACGGCGTATTTAGCGTATAGCCTACTTAAACATACTTTTTGATATCAAACTCTTTACCCACTGATGTAATATATTATTTTGGGATTTTTAAAGATTTTTAATAAATTTTAGGCTGAGCATAACTAATAGTCGTAGGCTTAATCCGGTAAATGTCGGTTTTGCCCTTACGGGCTATAAAATGAGTTTTACATATCTAAACGACTCCAAACCTTTTGCTACTGATCACATATGATAAATAAATTATTTTAAGCCTTCTGGAAATATAAAAAAATCAAATTTATGGATCAAACCCGGAAATGGCCTCTAATCGCCTTTTTAAGCGTTTTTAACGCATAGTATGTGCTATAGCTATTTTAAACATACAAGGGTTGGTACCTACTGATATTTAAGGCAAATTATAATATTTTAAACAGTAAGCAGAGGTTGTTAAACTCAGACTACAGTTTTGAGCTTTACGGCTTATGTGAAATTACTAAAATGCCCCTACGGTGCATAGTTGGTTATAATTGATAAATTTCACATATATACTTTACCCTACTGTTATAACTTAGTAAAATAAGTATTTTTACTGATTACATCAGACCTGTAACTCAGGTGAATACTTAAACTCTTTTATAACCTTTTAAATGACTAAACTACCCCTACGGGGCATAGTTTGTGTTTAAATACGTTTCGGGCATAATGAATGATATCTTACTGATGTCACAACCTATTGAAGCATATTAACTTAGGAAACCTGCAAATGGCTCATATGAATACCCGTTACGCTTATTACGTGTTCGGTTCGGTTTGTGTAACTAGTTTACATAAACTAGCCTAAACGGGTCAACCCTTATCGGTTTTGTCTCAAAATCCAGAGTGTGTATGAAGTACCCACATTAAGCAAGTCTCCAAACTTGTCGGGTCTAAATCACATTCTATCCGGTCTTCGCTTAATAGTGCGTACGAACCGTATCATTAAAACTAACCGGTCTAAGCTAAGGCTTAATTAAAGACCCGTTAGAAATCTAATAGGTTATTATAAAACCTTCGTTCCAGATTAGGAGGACCAGTAAAAGCTACTTGCAATTTGCTTATTGTGATATATACTTTGCTCAGGTAAATACTTTTAACTTATTTTCCGTTATACGGGCTTGGGTTACGGTATATAGCATACCGCTTGATCGGGCATCAAATTCTCCACCGTTGAGTGGGTAATTGAATAAATTTGATCGGCTCGTTTAAACAGTCTTGTTACTTAAAGCCTTTGGGGGGTTAATGACCATGTCCCGGATATCCTTGGCAGCATTTTACGAAATGGCCACGACCTTGACATTCGGGTGTAGGTGTACACCCGACATTATGTCCATAATTATAAAGGTATAGCCGTTGGTTACCCGCCACGGTTATATGCTATGTGGTGTGTCTATTAATCTTTAACCCGGACAAGATCCGGGCTACTGAACGCACAAGAAACATGTAATACGTTCACAAGATTATAATATTAAATAATTCTCCCAAGTTAAAAAGATTAATTTTGCCTCTATGCATTTTAATCAAATGATAAAAGATATTTTGTGCCACGTGTATCCAAACCAATTTTCAATCATTTTTCAAAATGAGTCGGTTAATTGTATTTACCAGTGTAAACTGACGTATTTTCCAAAAAGGCTAAATGCAGGTACTATACGTAATTGGCTGGATATTTCTCCTAAGCATCAATAGAAGTCTCGCAAGCTTAAGATGCCTAACGTCTGTTGAACTATTGTTGCCATTTTATATTCGATCCTACTGTAGATAAACTTTCGAATATTGTGACATTTGATGTTACAATAATAAATTCGGTTGTATTATATTTTCTCAATTGCTTCCGCTGTGCATATTAATATTGTGTTGTTTGACTATTACGTTACCAACCATGACGTCACGATACTCCCTCACCGGGCCCACCGGTGATACGTGGAAATTCGGGGTGTGACATTGTAGTAGGCCCCTCTTTTGAAGGTGACGTTACCCTCAACTCAGTAGTTTGAGTCAGCAAGGATACAATCCTAAAGGGTCGGATTATTGAAAGATAATTAATTAAGTTATTAATGCATAATGTGGTAGGCCCCTCTTTTGAAGGTGACGTTACCCTCGGCTAAGTAGTCTGAGTCAGCAGGGATACAGTCCTAAATAGCCGGGTTAAAGTTTTAATAGTAGCTTACTTATGAGGGGATCAAAGAGTTTGGATCCCCGCCATCCAATACCAGTGGGTATTGAAGGAGGTCCTACTAAATTTGACCCAGGTCCTTTGCAGAATCTATACACTGAACAATGGCAAGCCTCTTACCAAACCGTTCCCTTAACCCCCGACCAGGTAGCCAACATATCTCCATATAGACCGTGGAGATATGAATGGTGAAAATCTTTTATTTTATATAGACACTAAAATAATGCCAAGACACCACGGACAAACGATAAGGAAGAATCACCTTCAACATAAGAAACTAGTTATTAAAGTCATTAATACATAACAATAAAAAGTGCGAAAAGATTAAAAATAAAAAGTATTACACTAAATACTTGTCTTCACCAAGTGATGTAAGAGACTTAGGCAAACATGGCCTTTGATTGTCAAGAACTCTTACGATCAATCTTGGATCCCGAGACGACTCACACACTCTATGATGGACAATGGATGATGGTGGTGGATGATGGTGTTGTGATGGTGGTGGGTGGTGGGTGAAGTGTGAGAAAGGTGGTGTGCTAAGGGATGAGTTGCAAGTGATCCAAGCACTCCTATTTATAGGCTGAACAGAAGCTCGGGCACGGCCCCGTGTCCATCCTCCTTCTCTTTCTTCATTAATTGCAGTTTGTCTGCATTAGTTGACCACGCCCCCGTCTCCGCTGAGCATGACCCCGTGTGCAGAAGCGTATCTGTACTATCAAGATTTCCCTAGATTCTGCGAATCTTAGAGTTGACCATGGCCCCGTGTCCGCTGAGCACGACCCCGTGGTGGGCGATAGAAGCTTATACAACTTTGTCTTTTCTGCTGACACTTGGGCACGCCCCCGTGCTCAATGAGCACGGGGGCGTGTTCAGCCTTCTGTTCTCTTGTTTTGCTTGGGAAGATGCTGTCGGGGAGGTCGGGCGTGCCACGTTTGTTCCTTTTCTTGTATTTATGTTAGATTTAGCCGCCTTTTTGCTTCTTTTGTTCATTTGAGCTCATTTAATCCTGAAAATACAAAAGGAAGACAAAAACACACTTTTTCCAACATTAGTACTAAAAAGGGTTAGTTTTATGCCACAATTGATGTAATTTATATGTTGCATTTTATGCACATCAACAACTTCCATTGGAGGAACCGTATCTTCAGGCGGTTACTCCACCACCATTGCCCGTTGAGGAACCACCTCAACAACCTCCACCTCCATAATTTCAAACTCAGCAAATCCTACAGAAGTTGGACCAGGTTAAACAAAAAGCGGAGGAATGCGATAAAAAGCATAACAAATTTCTTAAAGGTCTCGCGAACTTCATAAAGGGCAAGAAGAGGTAGAAGTTTGTTTTATTTTATTTTGTATTGTAATTTCAATTAAGTCCATGGGTGGAAATTTCATTTCTGTATTTAGTCCCTGCGTGGACTTGTTTCTTTTCTGTAGTCCCTGTGTGTACAATTTGTTTATTTCAAGACCAGTTTAGGGCATTTCTTGTAATCGCTTAGTATTTTAATGGAATTTCTTTTAAAATTTTTATATGTGTACTTTATTACATCATCATGCAAATACCATTTCAATTTTAAATTGATCTACCAAAGAAATTCCAAAATATGTTCTTAAAGGTATAACCTAGCCAATATTAATGGCTATGATGGTATAACCCTCTTAAGACAATGATTCTCTGTTAACATCTTAAAACATGTTAACATTCCTGGCAGTGTGACTTGAGAGACCACACTAGCTTCCAAAAGTACTTGGATTTTTCCAAGCCACACTTATGGGCTATATGATCAATGTGAATCATGGCTACTAACATCAAGAATGATGTCTTAAAAGAACATCCGTTTGTGATGTTCTGCCTTTGGGCTAATGATTGATTCTGACAAAGATTGTTATATTTTATAACTTCTTGTCCAAAAAGGCGATGAACTATGTTCGACCCTTGAAATCACCGATCCAAGAGATCACTAATAATACTTGAATTGTCCTAGTGACAAGGCCTTTTGTGCCACCTAAATGTCCTTCGAGACGGGCCTTTTGTGCTATATGAAAATGTCTTTAAGACATAGACAATTGCGACTTATGTTCCCTGTCTGATAAATGTAAAGGATTATATCCTACTTGATTGCCAATAATGGTTCACTTGTAGCCTAGACAAACCATGATCAAATAGATTTTGACTTATGGTCTATATGGTTTATTAATACCATGACCATTTAATCATCAGATACGATGATTTATTATATAATCTAAACAAATCATTATTGTTTGATTTTAGTAATCAAATCATGGCCGGCTCCGACGAAGTTAACAGTCATCTGGTAGAAGGAAACAACAATGATACCAGAATAAATGTTATTGGTGCTGAATTACAAGCAATGATTGGCACAGTAGTTGCTTAAGCTGTGGACAAAATGTTCAAGGAACCGAGTAATGTTCGGTCTAAAACTCATACTAAGCCCATATCACAATCGCATACATCGAAAAAGGTTGATTCTCGACACTCATCCAATAGGGTGTCACGGACTAGGAGTGGAGCTCACCAAGACTCAATAGATCTACACCTTTTATTCCTCGGTCTGTGTGTATGATTAATATCTACTCTTATGTTTTTCTACTTATGCGCACATGATCTATGGTGATTTAATTACCTAGCTTTTATACCATTTGTAACATGTATTTCCCCTAATTTTGGAAACAAAATATATTTAAAAGAGGGGACATGAACTCATAATTTTGCGTCCGTTCAAAATGATCTACTAGCAACCTCTCGGGTTTTCTTGATTTGTATTCCGACCTTCAAGTGTCCTAATTCGTTAAGGAACTTAGGTCTATTGGTTGATCATGTACAAGTCTTTCATAATGAACCTTGTTAAGACTTATCTTTGTTTTGTTTGTTTGAAAACCCTTGTTTGTTTAGACTTGTTGGTAGTTAATTATCCATATGTTTATTGTATAATGTATCTACACACTTTTGTATTCTTTGTTTGTGTATGAATAGGGCCTAGCCCCTTGTATGTCTTTGTGTCTCACACGAATGTTTTGTTGGTGTTTATAATATATATTTCATCTGCTAAAATATATGTTCTTGTTCCATGTAATCTTTGATTATGTTTAAGTGAATATGTATTTATTCCTAAATATGTATATATATATATATATATTTCCAAGTTTGTTGCTTTGTTAAAAATAATATATTTTTAACATGTCTTTGTATAAATATATTCATGTACGTGTACTTGTTTGCATACTTGAGTAAGTCATGTATTGGGTATGTATTTGTACAATATACGTATGTCCATGTATCTTACTGCATTCTTGTATTTTACTAAGTGTCTTATGATATACGTAGACTCGTATTTATATGTATAGGCATATGTGTATATATATATATATAAATTTGTATTTGTTGGGGTATTCCCACACTTAGTATTTTGACGGTTTTCCGGAATTATGTTTCTTGTAAAATAAATTTTTGTCGCTTCTTAAAAATAATATATTTTTAAGATCGGTTTGTAATATATATATTTCTTATACTTGTTAAATATATATTTTTCTAGGTCGGGTTCGATATGTTATACGTTTCAACCGAGCATCGATATAATATATTTTTCCGGTTAATATATATGTATATATATATTTATCCGATTTGTCCATTATCCTTGTCATGGGTATATATATATATATATATATGTATATATATATATATATATATATATATATATATATATATATATATATATATAGAGAGAGAGAGAGAGAGAGAGAAACGGGATCAGGAGAAAACGCCCAAAAGTGTGAGAACAGTGAGAACGGATTCTGGCGTAACACGTGTCACGCGACATAGTGAAGGGCAGATGGGCTTTTTTGTCCTTTTATATTTTTTTCTAAACGCGTGTCACATCACCTTTCCATTTTTTGGCGTTTAACAAATACGCGGCGTTTTTATTGTTTATAGATCAGGATCATAGTAAATATTTTGGCGTTTTAACTAAGTATGGCTTTAATTGTTGTGCCAAGTAGGATGCAGGCCTATAATGTAAAAAAGCATCAGTAATTTTCTTGATGTTTATTTTTTTTTTCTATCAAGTGTTGTGCCATGTAGGATGCAGGCCTATAATGTGACAGGAAATTATGGCGTTTTGAAAAGATAAACAAATTCAGTTTTCCATGTAGTGGCTTTTAATATAATAAATGTTTGGCAATAATGTTACCGTCTCTTCATTTTACTGTTTTGCAATTACTGTTGCATTCAGTTTCATCTGTCAATTAGTGTTGTTTTTTCCAGTAATACTTTGTTTGGCATTTTTTGGCGTTTTATATAGCGACAACGTGCTTTGCTAGCATCCGTTCTCACAGTTTTCATACTATCAGGCGTTTTGGTGTTTGTAGTTTTTGGCGATTTATACTCATTTTTTATTAGTAGAGAATTAGATAATAAACAACAGAGAATTAGATAAACAAACAATAGAAAATGAAAAAAAAAATTAAAAATTCTAATCTAATTTCTCATCCAAATCTTCACTGTCATCAGCCTCTTCTACTTTATCTTTTTTTGGCGTTTTGAACCTGTTTTGAATACCTTATCTAGATCCTTATTTTCCTACATAACGCCCCACTTTAGAAGATGCTTATTTTTATTGACATCCTGTATTGTGGTTTGATATATACTTGTTTGGTGACATGTTGAAGATCAACGCTTGCTCGAATGTATTGATCCCTTCATGCCATCCATATATCCATCAAGAACAAAGTGACATGATGACATATCAGTGTCATCAGTCTCTTTTTCATGAATATTTGTCCATCTCATTCAGCAAAAACTTATAGAGATACCCACCTCAGAGAAGAATCCATTCAGTGAAACTTCATTCAGAACAATACTTAATATAGAAGAAACGAGGTTCCCCATCTGTGGCTTTTTTAACTATTTTTGGGGTTTTAAAGTGAATGGTTTCTAGGAAACATGGCGTTGTTTTTTGGGTGTGATCAATTGATTGTGCAAAGACGTCTCTCTTATAGGATGTTTTTGGCGCGTAGTTTAGGCAGGATTTTATTTATAATAAATGATATTAATAAAGTAGCCGTCTTTTCAGTTACTGTGTGTATTTTTACTGTTTTTGTTTAGCTTTTTATGAGTTTTTAGGGTGATAGGCGTGCCATCTTCCAAGTTTGGCGTTGTTTAATGGCTTTACGTAGTTTTTGGCGTTTTTTTCGTTTTTAGCTTTTAATATTACTTGTCCAATGTAACACCCCGGAAACGGGTTTGGTAATCAAACCCCGTTAATACTAAAAGACGGGTAAAATACCGTTAGTGGTAAAAAGAAAAAAAATTAGTTAACCCGGTGAATATTAGGATTTGAATAAATAATCTTGTATTAATCAAAAAGAGGAATAAATGCTTTGAGGAAACACAGTTTATTAGGAATCCGAGTTAACGGGACTTAAAAATAAACCGGGTTATGATTCCCCACACCCACCAAGTTAACTAGGAATAGTTAACCTAGTTAGTAATGGGTAATTAAATGAAAAGATATGAGATATAGCTTCTTTTGTAATAAATGAAACAAGAGGGACTAAAAGAGGTAAAAAGGGAAAATGTTTTAATTAAATAAAATGCTAACACCAATACACACACTCTAAGTGTGTGTTCTGGTCGAGATTTCCAGAAGAGCCAGGGAGCTCTCATCTTCAAACCCTAACTTGCTCAAATCCATCAATTGAAAGGCCAAATCAGTTCCAAATCGAAATCCCAGCTTATATTAGTGATCACCTAAGTAAAGGGATCACGAGGTATGTCAAATTTTGTCTTTTGATTACATCTTGAAATTTTGATGAATATTAGAAATCGAAATCTGAGCTTGATTGACTGATGTTTAGATGAAATTAGTAATGAAAACATGTCTAGGAGTAAACCCTAGTCAATAACTTGATGAATTAGTATTAAAGACTAGGGATTTGATGATTACTCTTGCATGTGCTAAGTGGGTTTTGACTAAATTCGTGTATGTGATGCTTTTAGGGGTTTTGATTTTTAAAAAATAGTGTTATGATGTCAAGAACATGCTTAAATTGAAAGCTGAATTCAAACGGCTCTTGATCAGAATTTACAGTCGACTTGTATTGGCTGTAACCTAGACAAAAACGTGATAAAAACATGTGTTTCTTGAGTCTAAAATGTAATTCCAGGAAATATCTTTAAAACCCCACTGGAATTGCATTTTTTTGACGAAAATTGAGTGTTTTATGAATTTTTCCGTATCAAAGGTTCAAGCTGCGTTTTCTGGCAGAATTTGCAGCCCATTACGAATGTCATAACTCAATTTAGGAATTGAGTTATGATCTCAAATTCTTACTGTAGAAAGTTTTAAGTGATTAAAAGAATCGCCAATTGGAATTTCATCAAATGGATAAACGAGGAATTTTAAATGAATTTTTCCGTAAGCTGCAGTCAGAAGTGACGAATCTGATTGCAGCTTAGTAAATGAATTTTTACGAGTTTTTGGTAAAGAGTTAGATCTTGAAATTTTAACACAACGTCTAACCCTCCGAGAGGTACGCCACATAAAAAATCGTAATTTTTGAAGACTTGTAAACAGGTTAAACAGGTCATCAAAAACAGCCTATTTTCAGTGATACGAAACTTGATTGTTGATGTTATAAATTATGCCCACAATGTTCATATGTTGAAATTATGAATCAAACGCGTAATTTCCTAGTTTGACTAATTACGTGTGATGTGGGGTAATACAAATTTTAATCATGAAGTCGATTTAGCTTATATGCACATATCATATAATTAAGGGTAGTTAACTTTTGAAGAGTTAAAGTAACCATGGACGGAGTCGAATAGTAGTTTTGACATAGAAAATACGTAGGGTGGGATAGTCGTGATTATAATGACTAATCTAACCACCTTGCAAATTATGATGATAGTTTGACTCTTGACAAGCTAGATGGAGGCATGGGAATGAAGCGGGTCAAACGGAGCAAGTACGAAAAGGAAAGCGTAATTTGGATGCGAGGTAAGTAAAAGCTTACACCCTTTTTAGTATACATCAGTTGTGTGTATTGAAAATGAATAAGGAAAAGTTAGTAATAGAGTTATAATGTTCCGACGCAAATAATATGAGTCGGAACTAGTGCAATGGTGAGAAATCATAAGCAATGGCAAAAAGGGGTAAATTGGTAAATTAGTCATGTGACGATGAACTAATAAGAAATTTTGAAACATTACGTTATGGTGTAAACCGGGATGGGTAAAAGGGCGAGATGGTAACTAGATATCATCTCATAATGGAAAATGGTCGTTCGGACTAATCGGGTCAAATGGCATTGGCAAGATCATTTGACAATATTAATTGATGATCGCTTGTTGAGTTTTGTGATTACAGGAAATATCATACGTTTCGCGTTGGTATTAATTAGAAATTAATAGTGAGAGATATTTAAACGGGTCAATCCTATGACTCGAGCCAGGTACGCCTAAATGAATTTAAAGTTAAATGTGCAATTTTGGTCAAATAGATAGTGATGGTCCTTCGCCATAAAAGGAAGGACATAAAATTGACCAAAAAGTCCTTGTTGGGTAAAACGGGGGAACGACCCTTAGAGGTTGTTTAGGAATTTGTATTATGATTACGAAGTCCGTAGATATGTATAAAAATTATAGGTAATGACATTTATGGGGCGAATGTCTAAAAACGGGTCTTATGCGTAAAATGTCTAACCAAAGGGTAGAAATTGGGATTTTGGATTCCTTATGTTAAATCCACCACAAAATTGTTGTGGTGGAATAAAATTAGTTGTTTAGTATGTGAATAAAAGATGCGAAGTGAAAAGAGTGATTTTGACGTCTAAATGCTCAAAAGTCCCCTAAACGGGTCAAAATAGACTAAGAAGTAAATTGTGGTTAAATGCTTAGATAGATACAAATGAATCGGTCAATGTAAACGCCTACGTAAACTCTTTGGTGGGAACGAAAACGTTAAGGTTCGACAAGCCCGGGATGGGTAAATATGATAGGAATTAACTATTGATTCTATAGTATGTAGAGTGATGATAATCCCAAACGGGTCGAATAATCACCTAAGAAATTTATGATCCATTCGTGTATAAATCAGATTTTATGCAAACCAAGGTGATAAACGGGCCCGTAATTTAATTACGGACGTGTAGGAAAAAGATTCGTACAAAACGGATAAGTAGATAAAAAGTTATGGCATTTTGAAGTTGTGTTTTTGTAAAAACTTGAGCTGGGCAAAAAAATGCAGACCTAGAACCAGACCTGCTGGAAAATGGTCTTCCCCGCGCCACGCGAAGGGAAACCATCAAACTGGCGCGACACGCGGGCGCTGTCGCGGCACGTGAACGATCTAAGGTAGTCTCTCGAGTGGCGCGAGAGACGTAAAACCTGGAAATTTTATTTTATTTTGTTAGTTTGACTATGGAACTTGTTTAAACTCGTTTATAAGTTATCAAAACTAACTTTTAGTTGGTTTTGATCATAGGTAATGTCTAGGGTTCCCGGATGAAGATCAAGCTCCACGAAGAACCGAACACGATCAAGATACAAGCTTCCGCACTGCGTTTCTTTGAAATTTTTAAACGATGAACTCAATTTCATTATGTTGTATTATTTTTTAAAATTGTAAAAGTTTTTAATAAACCCGTATCTTTATATGAATGTGTATTCGTAAATACACATTTAATTAGCCGTTATTTGTACAAAAACCATTATATAACAGTAAGGGTGTTACAAGTTGGTAATCAGAGCTCAAGGTTAAAAGGATAAAGTGTTCGGTTCGAGGCTTGATCGCAAATCCGGTAAGTACATGTATGTTAATAGTCTAGCATGCTAAAGTGTTGTAAACAACACATAGGGCTATCGTCTGATACACGTTACCCCAATTAAAATGATTGATATAGTTGAAAATACGCGCGTTGACGTGTATAGTAGAAAAAGCCTTGTATTATAATACGGGCGATTATTGAAGTTGACATTACTAACTTTTGTGAATGTTTTAATTGAAGGACACTCACGACTGAATATGACGAGAGTCGAACGAATTGTGCATATGATGATGGAACGGTCCGAGGTATGACAAGAAGAGCATACTCATCAAGGACCTAAATCGCGTAACGATCGCAAATAAGTAATGGCAAGGAAAGCCCGTTAGGGCAAGCATTTACCAGGTGCACGTTTAAATTATTTGCATGAATAGAAATATGCAACAAATACGTAGAAACTGATAGTTGCATATGTAGATTGAAAACTTGGAAAAACCTGAACAGAATACCTATCCAGGATATTGTTTCCAAGAGAAATAAATAGAGGTGTTACTTACATGGGGCGCGATGTGAAAGTTATAAAAAGGTCATGTATGTCATGTGTTGATCGCCTACTCTGGCCAAGTAGGTAGTGAACACATAATATCATGATTTTTTTTTATGATGGACACGCTTACACCCGATGTAGTAAGGACGGGGTGAGTGGGACAAATTAAATAAAAAGTACCCAAATGAATTAGATAAGCAAAATATTTGATCATAATGTAAACGCACAGCCGAGTGACGGAAGCGTATTATATTAGGATAATGAGCCCGAGAGAAGGGACAAAGAAACATGTAAAATGATTAAGGTACGCATTGGGAGGGGGTGTACTTACACTCGAACCCGGAGAATGCAAACATGTAAAACGATTAAGGTACGCACTGGGAGGGGGTGTAATTACACTCGAACCCAGAGAATGCAAACATGTAAAATGATTAGGGTATGCATTGGGAGGGAGTGTACTTACACTCAAACCCGGAAAATGCAAATATGTCTCTTAACGAGCCGTTTTTGTAAAACGTCAAACTTGAGGACAAAGTCGGAATATAAAAATGAAGCGAGGTCTTAATGCATACCGGGAGGGTTGTAATAATAACAACTTCGGTTAAACACCCGGTTGATGGGTAAGAATTAAACACATACGTAGACCGAGAAACGGGAACTCGGATGGAATGTTAAAAGACTCGGGTTTTTGAGTCATAACTAAAAGACGACAAGATAATATAAATAGAAATTTTGAATAAATTATGTTCGACTATTTTAAAGTTGAACGGGTCGAATGTAGCCTTGGACTACAGTCAAGGTCAAAGAAAATACCAAAGCGAAAATAAATGATTTTAAACAAAAACAGGATGCCTTGACACCAAACATGTATTTTAATAATGACATGAGTAAGAAATGATCTACGGGATCAACCTAACATTTGGGGTTATAAACAATGGAAGGGTCTATGAGACTAAAATGACCCACGGGCCATGACTAGAAAGAAATAGATTATAAGGACCTCGCCTTAAAGAAGTGAAAGTCTAATAAAATAGCCCATAAGGCTAAGTGATAAAACCTACGGGTTAATTAGACTTATGTCATTCTTTGAAACATGTTCACTGGCGGTTTGACTTTGGCATGCTTGAGTTTTTGTTGTTAAAGTAGGCTTTTTTGTGGCCGTTTGGAAAGACAAAATGACGTGAGTTTTGTTGGTGCACGAAATGTCTGCTGACTACGTCTTATTAAGTCTTGTGTCTAGATAGGTTAAACAAGTGTTCAAACATGATTAAATTAGGGTTTGTATAGGTTTTAGGATGTCTGGCCGTTTGAAATGGTCCTGGCCGTTTGAACTTGTTCTGGTCGTTTGAACCCTGGCCGTTTGAAGCATGTCCGTTTGAACATGTTGTGTCTCGTTCAAACGGACAGCCTGGCACTATAAATAGTGGTGTGTTCATTTCAAACGAACAGCAGAATAGATATTTTGTGTGTGTGAGCCAAGGTGCTGCCGGATTTCTGTAAAAATCTCTGTAAAAGCTCACAATCAGTAATAGAAAGAAGAATTGAAAGGAAAAGCTGTTTTTGACTCGGTTTACTTTGATTCCGCCTAAGTAAACTGAGATGAACTACTTCTACTGACGTTTAAGGTCATCGGAACGGTCCTACAAGTGGTATCAGAGCTCAGGACGAGGAGTTCATACCAAACACAGCTTGAAATCATCGGATTATCTCACTTCTACCTTTCTTTTCTGATTTGAACTAGTTGTCACGGTTAAAATGACTTGAAACGTCCACACATCAAACGAAACACATTGATAACGAATCCTTGAAAGTTTGGACTCAAAATTCAACGTAAAAATAGTAAAAATGGACTAAAAACTACCTTCCGTTTGAACGAATCGTTTGAAAATAAGCAGTCCGTTTGAACGTATCGTTTGAAACTGATCCTACCGTTTGAAAACAGACTTATCGTTTGAATGATCGTTTGAAAATGGAGTTCGTTTGAAATTGTCGTTTGAATTTGAATCATATCGTTTGAAGTGTAACCGTTTGAATCCTATCGTTTGAAGGTGGTCGTTTGAACATCTATCGTTTGAAACTATTGTTGTTTCAAACGGAACAGCCCATTCCGTTTGAAGAGAGACTATCGTTTGAAAAGACTACCGTTTGAAACTGTTCGTTTGAACAGGTTCCGTTTGAATCTGTTATTTTTCAAAAACAATTTTTTTAAGTATTGTCTGATTTTTCAGGTATTTCAAGAATTTCAAGACATGGCAAATAATGATCATGATGCCTGGTGGCGAAGAGATAGTACGAGATGGGAAATTAGAAAGTTGAATGAACCATTTCAAGAAGCAAAAAGAGCTTAGACTTGGAATGAAGAGTTAGAGTGTTACATGGATCCACTGGGAAATCCAGTAGTTGATCCGTCAAAAGTGGATTTTGATGCTGTAACCAATTTGTTTCCAAGTGAGCGTACTTTCAACACAAGAAGGCTTTCTGATAAAAGTTATCTGCTTGATCTGGAGAAGAAGATTAGAGAGGTTTGTTTAGCAAGTCTACCGAAGGTGGTAGAATTCAGAAAGAGAACAGAAGAAGGGGTGAAAAAGATGGTTGAAGATATAAAAAGGGAAGCTTTAGGAAAGGTTAAAGCTGATGCAGATAAAACTGAAAAGGAACAAAAATCTGAAGCAGACAAAATTGATAAAGAGTGTGATAATGATAGCAAAGAAGCCAATGATGAACAGATTCTGGAGTTACGCTTGAGTTGTGAAAAGCTACAATCTGAAAATGATAAACTGTTAAATGATTTGAACAGTTTATCATCTGAAAACAAAATTTTGAAAGAAACAGTTAAAAGTGAAAATGAAAAGGTTTCTTGGATCAAATTAGAAAACAAAAATCTAAAAGAGAATGAAACAAGATTTCAAGAACAGTTAAATGGTTTGGAAAATGAAAAATCTGTTCTTGAAAATCTTAAGATTGAAAATGAAAATTCAATCAAGTTCTATCTTGAAAGAATATCTCAGCTTGAAAATGAAGCTGAGAATTCAAGAGTCAAGATTGATGAACTTGAAAAGAAGTTGAAAGGTTTTGTGACTTCATCAGATAGGTTGAATTTTCCTTGTCCAAAACCAATCAACTCTGTTCCAATAAGTGACAATATCACAAATTTTGACAAAGTCAAAATTGAAGATTGTGATGAAATATCTGATGATGAAAAAGAAAAGAAAAGAAAAATATTTTTAGATTTACAAGAAAATTTTCAAAATACTGTTTTGCAATCTACTGAAATAGGTGAATGCTCGAAGCAAAAACCTGTTAAGAAGAGTGCAGAACAGAAACAAAAAGATAAAAATTTGAAAAAGTCTAAAAATGAAAATAAAAGCTCATCAGATAAGTCATCCAATCGTTATGAAAAAACACAAAAATTTTAAAATGAAAAATCACAAAATGATGGTAATAAGTGGTGCAGGTCTGACCACAGTGCTTCAAAGCTAAATCCAGTTTTTCGGAGGAGTGACGACTACCACAAAGCCAGACAATGCTATGATCTGAGCATTTGGGGTGAAAGTCGTACATGGTATGATAACAGAGTGTGTTACTCTTGTGGAGTTAGAGGTCACATTGCTGTTAACTGCCAGAATTGGAGTTATGAAACGCGAAGATGTTTTAACTGCCAAATTCGAGGTCACATTGCCAGAGACTGCCCAAGGAGATCGATGGGAAGATCGAGGGCTGAATCTCAAAGAATGGCAAAGAAATCAGTCAATGTCAAGCCCAAGGAACAGAAGGTTCAGGAACCTAAAGTTCAGGAAACGAAAGTAAAACTTTCTCAGGGGCAAAAAGACAGACTGCGGAAGAAGAGGAAGAAAGCACGAGAGTATCTGGAGAAAATTTTATCCTCGGGTTCTTCAGTTGGTAAGAATAAGAGTACTGATCGCTTCACTCGACTGCAAAGTCAAGTAAGCCGAGTTCGTCAGATGCAAATCTGAGGACAAAAGAGGAGTTAAAGAAGAAGGTAAAATTTGGTGGCAATGAATCTGTTTCTTTGGAAACAAAGGAGCCACATGTCGGCGATGAATCTGACAGATCAAAGTCAGACAAGCCACACTCAGGCAATGATTCTGGTATGTCGAAACCAGAAGAGCCAGTTGTTGAGGCAAAAATTGTCAAACCCAAGGCTGGTCAGGCTTGGGTGGATCTTTTCAAATGAAAAATCCTGACTTGCCGGAGTTCCCAGGTTGGTAAGCGTGGAACATGAATCGGCATTTTTCTTGAGAAATTCACAGGTTGGTAACTGTGATATTTCGAATTACAAAAGACTAATCAAGGACATTAAGTTGTACTTGATTTCTCTTTCCGTCAAGTAATTAAAGGAAAACAATGTGATGAAAGAACCCCGAATTTGTGAAATGACACACAAAACCATTTTCCGGAAAAACCATTCTGATTAAAACAAACTTAAGTGTTTTGAAATCTAAATGGGAAAATAGTTTGTTGTCAGGGGGAGTTCTGATTGTTTATGCAAAATGAATGGCGAATTGAAGAGATTCGATATCAGTTTGTCATTTTATTTGTACAGTTTGTTTTCAAATTTTCTTTGAAAATCAAAATTGAAACATATTTTGATTTTAGGGGGAGAAAAATTTAAAAAAAATTAGAAAATTCCAAAAACATTGAAAAATCAAAAATGAGTTTTGTTGAGAAAAGAGGAAATGATAGAAAATCAGTGGACTATCACAGCATGCTAAGGAAATGAAATGTCAAATGTGATAAATGGTCTCACTGATGATGTGACGATAGGTTTTCGTACATTTAGTAAATTTATTCGGGATATAAACCTAAAATTTCAAACTGGTGAAATTCATGGGGAACACTACTTGAATATATAGGTAACCCCTGAAATCTCGTTTGAAAGGTCTTGTATTCTGATATACTAGGTGTTTATACTCTATGATGTCTGGGGTATTATTCCAGGACTTCTGCTGAACGGTAGTTCTGACCTAGTCCTTGGCTAATACTTTATCCAAAATGCTTGAAATATAGCATAAAGCCCTCAGCTGATTAGACAATAAAATTGATAATCATCTGTTTTAGCTAAAAGATCCTCTAAAGGGGACATACCAAAGTCGAAACTGATATCTCTCTGCGCATACGGAAGTATCGACCTGAGATCCCTCAGTTCTCGCATGTCCTAATTTATGTACAGACATCATTTTAGTACAATCACCTATAAGACTGAATATTGAGATTCTGGATACGGGAGTATATTCAAGAGGTGGGACACATGAATTGAGCTAAGTTCCTAAAACATCTAAATTGTATCCTGAATAGATTGAAAAGTGTGTGAAAATTTAAGAGGACAACTATATCGTCAATCTACGTGAATCGTTTAGAACTTAAAATGATTAAAGCTTAACGGTGCTAGTGATTTGTCTGAAGAACTGATATGATCCTCTTACACAAACTCACAAAAATATTATTTGTATATATTTGTTTACTGTATTTCTTTCTAAAACAAAAATCCAAAAAAATTTTCGACAGCTGATTTTGAAGAACTGATATTCAAAATTCGAGTGCTAAACATGATGAACAGGTTTGGAAGAATATGTTGAATTCTTTGAATAACATATATAAACAGTTTGAAAGATTGTATATTTGGTTAATCAAGGTCATTCATTTGAACTTGATGTAACTAATATATGTGTTGATGATATCTACCAGGAAGTTCAGTGTTATAAATTTATGAATTTATGTTGAGGTAGAGAATGTGTAGGTTAAACAGGTTTGGAGACTTCATTATTCCCACGGAAGCTAATTGTCAAAGCTTGAACCAGAAACCTCAGATCCCAGCATACTGAGAGGGGGAGTCTGTGAAAGGGGGAGTCTGGATCAACAGCAAAAGGGAAGTCTGAAGATGGAGCTCGGAAAAGATGTTGAATCTGTGAAGATTGAGTTGTTACAATGAAGAGACAAAGTTGTGAAAAGACCAAGACTAAAGACTCAGGCGCTGAAGACTACGTCAACATCCAAGGGGGAGTCTGTTGGTGCACGAAATGTCTGCTGACTACGTCTTATTAAGTCTTGTGTCTAGATAGGTTAAACAAGTGTTCAAACATGATTAAATTAGGGTTTGTATAGGTTTTAGGATGTCTGGCCGTTTGAAATGGTCCTGGCCGTTTGAACTTGTTCTGGTCGTTTGAACCCTGGCTGTTTGAAGCATGTCCGTTTGAACATGTTGTGTCTCGTTCAAACGGACAGCCTGGCACTATAAATAGTGGTGTGTTCATTTCAAACGAACAGCAGAATAGATATTTTGTGTGTGTGAGCCAAGGTGCTGCCGGATTTCTGTAAAAATCTCTGTAAAAGCTCACAATCAGTAATAGAAAGAAGAATTGAAAGGAAAAGCTGTTTTTGACTCGGTTTACTTTGATTCCGCCTTAGTAAACTGAGATGAACTACTTCTACTGACGTTTAAGGTCATCGGAACGGTCCAACAAGTTTTTTGTTTGAATATGTATCTTCAAACCACGCATCAGTGTCATTCGTCTCTTCATGCCATTATAATATTCATCAATAACAAAACACAAAAAATGACATAAGTCTGACACCAGCATCTTTTTGTTTAAGATTTGTCCATCTCATGCAGCAAAATGCTATTGAGTCACATCACCTTAGGGAAGAATGCATTCTGCGAAACTTCGCGTATAATAATATTGAATATACAAGAAACGATGTTTGCCATTTTGGCGTTTTACTGAGGAAATAGTGTATCTAAAAGAAACGTCGATTTTTTTTGGAATCTTTGATGTTTGAGTGTTTTGGCATTTTCTTAGATGATTGGTATATAGTAAAATATGGCGTTTTGAGTAGGTGTGTTTGATGTTTGGGGGGGGGGGGGGGTTTGGCGTTTCTAAGATGAATGGTATATAGTAGTAAATATGGCGTTTCAGGTTCGGGGGGTGTGTTTATGTCTGAGATGTTTTGTTTATATAGGGATGTGTTTTAGCCCGTAATGGCGTTTTATTCATTAGTTTGGTGTTTTTGGTAGAGAAGTCTAAAGACCCTTTTACCCTTAATGAAGCGCGTCCACTTAATAGAATTCATGTTATTTACGAAAACGCCACCGCGCCAATCTAGTCCATAGATTGTTTTGGTCGGACGATCCATAAGCGTTCTCACACTTTCCACCGTTTTCTCTAAATCCTGACCCTATATATATATATATATATATATATATCCTTGTATTTTTGTCCATGTATTTTTGTCGATATGTGTGTGTATGTATATATCTATATAACTATATAAAGCAAATGTGATGGACATGGATGTAATTTTACAACGCGTATAAGTTTAGAAATGATATGTACAAAGAAATACAACACGTTTTAGAGGGGTAGAATGAGAAATGGCTCAACATTTTAAGACACTTCAAGGTTATAATGGTAAATTTATATGTACAAGTTTATCATAAATCCCAACTTTACCCTTGTCTCAATAATTCCTTGGCAATTGAATCGATTCTTCTCAACTACTGAAAGGTTTTTAATCAGGGAAATATTCCATTTCTCATCATCATCTCTCTCTCTCTCTTTCTCTGTCTCTCTTTATCGAATCTAAACGACATAGCCTCTCCTAGATGATGAAGATGGTCTGAAGATGAAAGATGCGGCAAACCTGGCTGAATTAAGGTTCTGACGAAATATTCGAACTTTGATATTCCGACTGATGTGTGTCGGTGTGTATATAATTTTAGATATATTTTTAAGCCCTTTTTACACTTTTAGCCAAGTTTTAAATTTATAAAACACGATATTTACTAACACTGAACACACATATGGGCAAGTGCACCCATCGTGGACGTAGTATAGTGTTGGTAAGATACCGAGGTCGTCCAAGGACACAAGAGCTTTTAATACCGGTTTATCCTCAACGTCTAATCAAATCAAAAAGTTAGAAAAATGTTTTAAACTAAGAAAAATAAAAACTAACTAAATGCTGAAAAATAAAATAAAATAAAAAACAGATAGACAAGATGAATCACTTGGATCCGACACGTGTATTAGTATAACCTTTGATTATTTTCGCACTTTTGCACTTGTTTAAGAGATTATCTTAGTTATTGTAGTAGGCCCCTTTTTCGGAGGTGACGTTACCCTCAACCCAGTAGTTTGAGTCAGCAAGGATACAATCCTAAAGGGTTGGATTATTGAAAGATAATGAATTAAGTTATTAATGCAAATTATGGTAGGCCCCGCTTTTGGCGGCGACGTTACCCTCGGCTAAGTAGTCTGAGTCAGCAAGGATACAGTCCTAAATAGCCGGGTTATAGTATTAATAGTAGTTAGCTTATGAGGGGGTCAAAGAGTTTGGATCCCCGCCATCCAATACCTATGGGCATTGAAGGAGATCCTACTAAATTTGACCCAGGTCCCAAGCAGGACCTCTAAACGCTGAACAAGGGCAAGACCTTTACCAAACCGTTCCCTTAACCCCCGACCAGGTAGCCAACATACCTCCATATAGACCGTGGAGATATGAATGGTGAAAATCTTTTATTTTATATAGACAGTAAAATAATGCCAAGACACCACGGACAAACGATAAGGAAAGATCACCTTCAACATAAGTAACTAGTTATTAAAGTCATTAATACAAAACCAAATAAAAAGTGCAAAAGATTAAAAATAAAAAGTATTATACTAAACACTTGTCTTCACCAAGTGATGTAAGAGACTTAGGCAAACATGGCCTTGATTGTCAAGAACTCTTACGATCAATCTTGGATCCCGAGACGACTCACACACTCTATGATGGACAATGGATGATGGTGGTGGATGATGGTGTTATGGTGGTGGTGGGTGGTGGATGAAGTGTGAGAGAGGTGGTGTGCCAAGGGATGAGAGAGAATGAAGCCAAGCTCCTCTATTTATAGGCTGAACAGAACGCTGGACACGGCCCCGTGTTCGCTGAACACGGCCCCGTGCCCGTCTGACATTCTCTCTCTTCATTAATTGTAATTGCGAATTACAATTAATGCGCCTGCTGTACTTTCAACACGCCCCCGTGCCCGCTGGGCACGGCCCCGTGGTGAGCAATGGAAGCTTCTACTGGTTTGTCTTTTCTGCTGCTTCCTGGGCACGCCCCCGTGTTCACTGGACACGGGGCGTGTTCAGACATCTGTTCTCTTCTCTTTGTCTTGGGAGGTGCCGTTGAGGGTCCGGGCAGTTCGCTTTTGTTCCTTTTCTTGTAATTATGATAGAATTAGGGGTCTTTTTGCTTCTTTTGTGATTTTGAGCTCATTTCATCCTGAAAATACAAAAGGAAGACAAAAACACTCTTTTTCCAACATTAGTACTTAAAAAGGGTTAGTTTTATGCCTTAATTGATGTGTTTTATATGTTGCATTTTACACACATCAAATACCCCCACACTTGAACTTTTGCTTGTCCTCAAGCAAAACTCTTTTAATGTTGCTTACACTCCCAAATGGAATAGGTAGAAGAGAAGTTTTTCAACTTGTCCTAGAGTGTCGGGAATCCAAGGTTTGTATAGGTTCTATTTTCATTTTATTTACAATCTTATTCGTCATGGTTTATTTTGAACTTTACATAAGATAAACTACTTAATTTGGCATAGCATGCCTTATTAAAATTCCATTTATATACAAGTTCACATACCTCACGGGAGATCACTCAATCACTCGGCCGAAGGTGTATATTTAAGTGAATCGCTCGAGAGCGGCACGGATTTACATTTTCCATATGCTTGCCAAGCGATCAATCCTCCTCCTTTTTAACTTTTTACCTTTGTAAATATCAAGAGGACTTTTGGGGTGAAGGCTTGGGTTTAAAGGTGGGTGGTTGGTTAGTGGTTAGTAAAAAGGGCGAAAATCGTAACAAGTGTCGGTTTTCGTAAAATACCTAATTTTTGGTGACATTTATTTTTTTGAAGTATTTCTCCAAACAAGCTTTTTGTAGCTTATGTTTGTTTTTGACTTCATATATATATATATATATATATATATATATATTTTTTTTTTTTTTTTTTGATCACGTAAAGGTATGTTTATGAAAAACCGAGTATGTTACTAAAATAAAGGTGAAAAAAAAAATGAAAAAGGTTTTTTTTTTTTTTTTTTTTTTTTTTTGGTGGGTAGAAAATTGTTTTGGGGGTAATGAAATGAAAGGTTTAGGCTCAAAGGGGTTTTCTAGGGGGATTTTGGGTAGGTAAAAAAAAATGAAAAATAATGGTTTTGAAAGAAAAATAGTTAGTCCTAAATGCCTCTATCATTTACTTACTTGGGTTTAAGTTGGTAAGGACCGGGAATGTATCGTCGTGGCAAGTTCTAGATTTGTAAATACCGAGCGGCTATTCACACAAGAAACGAAAAAAATGAGCATTTAATCTAAATATGTGTATTTTTATGCTCAATAAAGGCTCAAAACTCACTTTTTTGTGGGAATGGGTTTTTAATGTGAACAAGCATATATAATCGAATTTTAGCTAGACTTGTTATACCGTTTCATAATTTTCTTATGTTAGTTCTTTTTATCACGACGCTATCGGTTGTAAGTTTGTAAAAATATAACCCTTTTATAACTTGTTATTCCCAACTTAAACTAAGACAAGTAAATAAAAAAAAAAAAATTGAAAAAGTTTTTGAAAAAATTTGGGGTGTTTAGCGGTTCCAATAGAGTTTTGTGTAAGGCTTGTTTTAGGATTTTGCAAAATTCCAAGGTTTTTAGCATCCCCCCCACACTTAAATTACACATTGTCCTCAATGTGTCCAAAAATAGAGTTTTTGGTTGATTAGAATATGTAAAAGTGTGTTTAAAAACAAAGATTTGTGTTACTGGCACTCTGGACACGGCCCCGTGTCCATTGAACACGGCCCCGTGGTGAACTGCCAGTAACGAAAAACTTACAGAGGGTGAACACGGGGGCGTGTTGGGTGAACACGGCCACGTGTCCGACAAAAATCTGCAGGTCAGTAGCCAAACAGCAGAACTGGGAGATGGACACGGGGGCGTGTTGGGTGAACACGTCCCCGTGGTGACAGTCTGTTAGCCGAAAAAAATAGGGTTTTCTCCCGGTTTCTTTCTCCTAGGGCTGTGAGTGCCAATGTTTAGCATTCTAGCCCTTGCATCGCACCTGTTCAAGCATTCAATACCATCCAACCAAGCACCAAACATCCTAATCTTACCATAGTTAAACATTATCCAACACAAAGTAAAAACAAAGTAAAAATAAAAAGAAAAGAGTTAAGGAAAGTAAATTGTCTTGACAAATGGCACGCAGGCCATGAATTGTTCGATAGGAAAGGGTGATCAAACCTGTGGGCTCATAACCAGCTAGCCCTTTGCTCCTCCCGGCCTCCTACTCCATATCTTCATCACTGTCTTCACCTCCGCCTCCCTGCCTCGCCATATACTCCCGGATGCTACCGATGTCATCTTGCATGTCGTTGACGCTGCGTTCGATAGCTCCTACCCGGAGGTGTGTGTTGTTGGCGAGGTTGTAGGTGTTCCGGGTGCACATGAGGTTTTCCTGCAAAAGATCATGCAAACTTTGGAAATTAGGAAAACCGCCTCCTTGAGAGGAGGATTGACCCTGATCGCCTTGGGGAGGGTATTGGTAATGTGGAGGTGGTGCGTGAAGAACTAGAGCCTCTTGCGGGTTCCATGCGTAGCCTTGCGTCCTCTGAAAGCTCACCGTCCCGTCCTCCGCTTCATAGAGCAAGTTCATGGCCCGGCAGATATGGTAATCAACCCGTCCCGACCATGGGCTCCTTTCGAAGGACTTTGGGATGTTCGCGAAGTGCTTGAAAAGACGGTACACCCATCCCCCGAAGAAGATTGGTGTAGGAGCAGTGGCAAGGCGGTTTAAGTGCATGTTCCGCAGTAGGAGGTAAGGAACATCGAGAGGCTTCCGGTTATGGATGCAGTGGAGGACAACCAAATCTCTAACCCCAACAACGCCACTACTGTCATGGCGTTGGTTCAACGAGTACGTGAGGAGCCTGTGGATGTAACGGTATAGCGGGTCCCTCAGTTTGGTACTCTTTGTGCTGCTGGAGTTATAGATCCCTTCACCGATTTGTGCCCATGCTGCTTGACGTTCACTTGCGTCCAGGTCTCGCAATCCCCCGGTATTCTCTTCGTTCCCCGCTTCTTCGTCTTTGTACAGCCCAATGATTGATCCGAACTGCGCCATGGAGGTTCTATAGGTCGTACCCCCACATCGAAACTCGACCGCCTCGTGATCAAATGGGTCGCGTCTCGAGTTGAAGATAAACGTGCTATAGAATTCCAATGTGCACTGATGGACCGACCGAAGTCGGGTAGTCAATGCAACGTGCAGTGGACCAGTCACTATGTTGTTGAAGCGGTCCAGTTGGTTTACCATTGTCAGCAGATCGGTACATGCCCGCCTTGGATATTCTTCGGGCCTTGTTTGTAGGACCTCATAACGAGCCCTGGCGTCAAGTTCGCTGGCATTGAACCGTGTGAATTTGGACATCTGGAAAGAATACAACAAAAGTTAGTGCGAAACATGGAAATTCGGGTTGAAAACTGCAAACAGTGGGCTGGACACGGCCCCGTGTTCAGCGAACACGGCCCCGTGTTCAGGCGTCTGTAACACCTAATTTTCATTTTTTCGTCCCGGTTTTGAAAACCTGAAAATTTTTAGCCTAATAGCAGCGGTTTCCCCCGAAAATGAAACCCTAAGTGTCATTTTTCCAAAATCAAACCATTTACCCTTTCAATTTTGAATTTTTCGGTTCAAGAACAAGGGTTTGTGTTTTTAGTTGGAAATCGGACAAATCTATCAACAATACATGGCTATTTACTTTCTATTACTCTACTCTAAACTACTACTAACAATTTTCATCAAAAATTTTGAGTTCGATCCGGATGAACATGAAGAACCCTAGATTTCCCCCAATTTTTGATGTTTTAACTACATGCAAGTAACTAATCTAACTACTAAGAAGGATAGAATCATACCTTGACGTTGTTAGGCTTGGTGGTAACGTTCGAAATCGGCAGAAAATCGCTCTAAACCAGAGAGTTTTCGGCGAAACGGGGCGTGTGGAATGGTGTAACTGATAGAACAAATGGGTTTTATCCCGACAGTCGCCTCGACACGGCCCCGTGTTCAGCGAACACGGCCCCGTGCCGGGTGAAAATTTAAATTTTTTTTTTTTTTTTTTTTTTTTTTTTACGTGCTCGTGTGCATGCCCCTTATCTCCGAATAATGGTTAGATGATTTTACCAGTTTCGAATGTATACTTACCTGTAACATGTCGGGTATGAGTTTATTCGTTGACCGTTTGAAGTGCGATTTCCTCTTCCTCATCCTCAATGGATCCTCTGTAGAGTTTCAGCCGTTGGCCATTGACTTTGAATGGTGTCCCATTTCGAGTTTTAATTTCTACTGCACCGTGTGGAAAAACATGGGTGACTGAAAAAGGTCCCGACCACCTAGATTTTAACTTACCAGGAAACAATCGAAGTCGTGAATTGAACAGTAGAACTTGGTCTCCAACCCGAAATTCATTGGTTTTAATATATTTATCATGCAAATTTTTCATTCTTTCCTTATAAATTTCGGAGTTAGAATATGCATAATTCCTAAGTTCTTCTAATTCATTTATTTGACAAAATCGATTCTTACCGGCAACTTCTACGTCTAGGTTTACGTTTTTAATTGCCCAGTAGGCTTTGTGAGCGATTTCTACTGGCAAGTGACAACTTTTTCCATAGACTAGTTTATATGGGGTTGTGCCTATAGTGGTTTTATAAGCGGTTCGAAAAGCCCATAAAGCGTCGTCTAGTTTGTCAGCCCATTCTTTTTTATTTATCCCTACGGTTTTCTCAAGTATTCGTTTTAAACCTCGATTAGTCACTTCGGCTTGCCCATTTGTTTGAGGATGATATGCTGTTGAGACCCGGTGATAGACCCCATATCTTGTTAAGATTTTTTCGAGTTGATGATTACAAAAATGGGTACCTCTATCACTTATTAATGCCTTTGGTGTCCCGAAACGAGAGAACAATTTTTTTAGGAATTTTACTACTACTCTTCCATCATTTGTTGGAAGAGCTTCGGCCTCTGCCCATTTAGACAAGTAATCGACCGCCACAAGTATATATTTGTTTCCTTTTGAAGGTGGGAAAGGTCCCATGAAATCGAGTCCCCACACATCAAAGATTTCACAAACGAGAATGCCATTTTGAGGCATTTCGTTTTTGGAAGAAATATTACCTGATCTTTGGCAGGCATCACATATCTTTACAAGGTTTTGAGCATC
The DNA here is from genome assembly GCF_002127325.2 of Helianthus annuus. Classification (NCBI taxonomy): domain Eukaryota; kingdom Viridiplantae; phylum Streptophyta; class Magnoliopsida; order Asterales; family Asteraceae; genus Helianthus; species Helianthus annuus. The sequence goes on from NC_035449.2 coordinate 147,330,457, forward strand.
CTTGTAAATGGTTGGCCAGTAAAATCCAGAATCAAATACCTTTCTTGCGGTACTTGAAGCACCATGATGTCCTCCGTATGGACCTTCATGACAATGACGGAGTATTCTTCGTGCTTCATTACCATGGACACACCTTCGGATGAGTTGATCGGCACACATTTTGAAAAGATAGGGGTCTTCCCAAAAGTAATGCTTTACATTAGCAAAGAATTTCTTTCTTTGATGATGTGGCCATCCTTTGGTGACTATACCGCTGGCTAAGAAATTAGCGTAGTCGGCGTACCATGGTTCTTGACTGCTTTCCATCATTTCCAGGGACTCCGTGGGAAATTTTTCGTTGATTTGCTCGTCCCTGGTTGTCTCCAAAGCTGGGTCTTCTAAGCGTGAGAGGTGATCTGCAGCAGTGTTTTCTGCTCCTCTTTTGTCCTTGATTTCAATGTCGAATTCCTGGAGGAGTAGAATCCACCTTATCAAACGGGGTTTTGCGTCTTGCTTCTTGAAGAGGTACCTGATGGCTGCATGGTCTGTATAAACTATTGTTTTAGAAAGAACAAGATAAGAACGAAATTTATCAAAAGCAAACACCACCGCTAGTAACTCTTTTTCTGTAGTTGTATAATTTTCTTGTGCATCATTTAGAGTTTTACTAGCATAATAAATTGGGTGGAAATGTTTTTCTTTTCTTTGTCCCAAGACTGCTCCAACAGCAAAGTCGCTTGCATCGCACATGATTTCGAAAGGAAATTTCCAATCTGGTGCTATCATGATAGGTGCATTGACTAGCATTTCCTTGAGGGTCAGAAATGCTTGATTGCATTCCTTGTCAAAGATGAAGGGTGCATCTTTTTCAAGCAATTTTGTTAGAGGTCTTGAAATTTTCGAAAAGTCTTTGATAAACCTTCTATAGAATCCGGCATGCCCTAGGAAACTTCTGATTGCTCGCACGGAGGATGGAGGAGGTAATCGAGATATGGTCTCGATTTTTGCTCGATCAACTTCCATTCCTTCGCTTGAGATTTTATGTCCGAGTACTATTCCCTCTGTTACCATGAAATGGCATTTTTCCCAGTTAAGGGCGAGGTTAGTTTCCTCACATCGGGATAGCATTCGTTCAAGATTATCGAGGCATTGATCATATGAGTCTCCAAAGATGGAAAAGTCATCCATGAAGACTTCCATGGTTTTTTCAATCATATCATGGAAAATGGCGACCATACAACGTTGGAATGTTGCAGGTGCATTACATAGACCGAATGGCATGCGTCGATATGCAAAAGTTCCGTAGGGGCATGTGAAAGTTGTTTTCTCTTGGTCTTCTGGTGCTATTGGTATTTGGAAGTAACCTGAAAAACCATCTAAGAAACAATAAAATTTATGACCGGATAATCTTTCTAACATTTGATCAATGAAGGGCAAAGGAAAGTGGTCTTTCCTTGTTGCTTCATTTAATCTCCTATAGTCTATACAAACTCTCCATCCTGTGACGGTTCTTGTGGGTATTAATTCATTTTTCTCGTTAGTTATTACCGTCATACCTCCTTTCTTCGGGACTACTTGGACGGGACTTACCCACGGGCTATCGGAGATAGGGTAGATTAGTCCGGCGTCAAGTAGTTTGATGACTTCATTTTTAACCACTTCTTGAACATTGGGGTTCACTCTTCGTTGTGGTTGAATCACTGTTTTGTAGTCATCATTCATTAAAATTTTGTGCGTGCACATGGAAGGACTTATTCCTTTAATATCTACAAGCTTCCAAGCGATCGCATTTTTGTGTTTTTTAAGTAGGTTAACTAATTTTTCTTTTTCTACGCTAGTTAATTTAGACGAAATAATTACAGGTAAATTACCATCTTTGCCTAGAAAAGCATATTCCAAACCTTTAGGGAGTTCTTTGAGCTCGATGGGTGGGTCTTTAGGAGACACCTTATTTTGCGGCTTATCTAGATCAAGAACTTTAAAAGTTTGTTCTATGGCTATCTCCTCGTCGACAAAGTGGTCTTCCTCGTGGTTTGTATCAGGTGGTTCAGCTTCATCTTCAATTAGGGGGTCATTGTTGCCAAAAGGATATTTCATTGAGCGCTCAAGATCTATGCTCCTTTTGAATGCCCCTAATTGAAGAGTTAGGTTGTTGAATTTCCGGTTTTTCAAAGCTTTGTGAGTTTGTACAAAAGGTTTTCCCAAGACTAGGGGGGCATCATCTAAGATGACGAAGTCGGTTGGGATTACCATTTGATTTGTTTGAACCAAAATATCTTCGACTACACCGATTGATTTTATTATTTTTCGGTCGGATAGAAAAATGGGTATTTGAAGTGGAGTAAAATCACTAATACTTAACTTTTCAAAAATGTAGTTGGGCATTATGTTAACACAAAGATCTTTATCAATAGTGACATTACTAACAAACGAATTTTGAAAGAAACATGGAACCGGTGTGATGTTAATTTCAAAAGGATCTTCTTTTATTAGCGAGGTTTGATCATTAGTTAACTTAACACTTACCGTTTCTTTGATTTTAGCACTAGTGTTTAACTCTTTTAAAAACTTGGCATGAGGGGTTATTAAACAATGGTTTTCGAAAGTAGGTGATAAGAGAATAATTTCCTCTAAATTAGACTCTTCTTGAATTTTAACGTTATCGGACTCACCATTTTCGTTGTTTAACTCATGTGTCTGTTTTTCACTTTCTTGTTCTTCCATTTTTACATTTTCAACTATCTCTACGTTATTATTACTTTTTAACTCTTCTTTCGCGCGGGATTCCTCTTCCCTTGCGCGAGATTCTTTCATGCAACGTTCGATAGTTTTAATGTGTTCTAATATCCTATTGGTCACTTCGGTGAGATTGAAAGAATTTGGATCCTCTAAGCTTGAATCCGGTTGTTCGATCCTTGGTTCCTCATAGTACTCATATGAAGTAGATGGTTCATACCATTGTTCTTCATTGTAAGTATATGATGGATAAGGGTCGAAACTTTGTTCTTCATAGTACTCATATGAGGTGGGTTGTTCACGCCATGGTTCCTCATAATAAGAGTATGAAGGTGGTGGCTCATATGTTGAATCTTCAAAGTATGAGTATGAAGGCTCATACCTTGGTTCATCAAAATACGAGTATGAGGGAGGAGGTTCATACCTTTGGTCTTCATAGGATGTGTATGAAGTTGATGGCTCGTACCTGGGCTCCTCATAATGGTTGTATGAATTGGATGGTTGATATGAAGTGTTATATTGAACCGAGTGTGCATTATGACAATTAGTGCAATAATTACCTCTATAATCATCCTCATCATAGGTGTAGTTGTAATCTCTTGAGTATTGATCCATAGGAATCACTCAACAGACTACAACTGAGTCTCGGGACCAGAAAACAAAAATAAGACGGAAACAGAAGCTGGACACGGCCCCGTGTTAGGTGAACACGGCCCCGTGTTCAGGGACTGTATCTGGGCGTTTTAATTAAATTAGCTGGTCACGTTGAACACGGGGGCGTGTTGAGTGAACACGGCCCCGTGGTCAGACTCTGTATCTGGGTATCTACTCTAAAATATGCAGCACGGGGGCGTGTTCAGCGAGCACGACCCCGTGTTCAGGCTACTGTAAATGCAAAAATTAAACTAAAATGCAGAAAAATGCGCGCGTTTTGAAAAGGTTTTGAAAAACTGATTAGGCCGTCGATTTTAAGCTTTCTTAAAATCCTTGTGTCCCCGGCAGCGGCGCCAAAAACTTGATGTGTGTCGGTGTGTATATAATTTTAGATATATTTTTAAGCCCTTTTTACACTTTTAGCCAAGTTTTAAATTTATAAAACACGATATTTACTAACACTGAACACACATATGGGCAAGTGCACCCATCGTGGACGTAGTATAGTGTTGGTAAGATACCGAGGTCGTCCAAGGACACAAGAGCTTTTAATACCGGTTTATCCTCAACGTCTAATCAAATCAAAAAGTTAGAAAAATGTTTTAAACTAAGAAAAATAAAAACTAACTAAATGCTGAAAAATAAAATAAAATAAAAAACAGATAGACAAGATGAATCACTTGGATCCGACACGTGTATTAGTATAACCTTTGATTATTTTCGCACTTTTGCACTTGTTTAAGAGATTATCTTAGTTATTGTAGTAGGCCCCTTTTTCGGAGGTGACGTTACCCTCAACCCAGTAGTTTGAGTCAGCAAGGATACAATCCTAAAGGGTTGGATTATTGAAAGATAATGAATTAAGTTATTAATGCAAATTATGGTAGGCCCCGCTTTTGGCGGCGACGTTACCCTCGGCTAAGTAGTCTGAGTCAGCAAGGATACAGTCCTAAATAGCCGGGTTATAGTATTAATAGTAGTTAGCTTATGAGGGGGTCAAAGAGTTTGGATCCCCGCCATCCAATACCTATGGGCATTGAAGGAGATCCTACTAAATTTGACCCAGGTCCCAAGCAGGACCTCTAAACGCTGAACAAGGGCAAGACCTTTACCAAACCGTTCCCTTAACCCCCGACCAGGTAGCCAACATACCTCCATATAGACCGTGGAGATATGAATGGTGAAAATCTTTTATTTTATATAGACAGTAAAATAATGCCAAGACACCACGGACAAACGATAAGGAAAGATCACCTTCAACATAAGTAACTAGTTATTAAAGTCATTAATACAAAACCAAATAAAAAGTGCAAAAGATTAAAAATAAAAAGTATTATACTAAACACTTGTCTTCACCAAGTGATGTAAGAGACTTAGGCAAACATGGCCTTGATTGTCAAGAACTCTTACGATCAATCTTGGATCCCGAGACGACTCACACACTCTATGATGGACAATGGATGATGGTGGTGGATGATGGTGTTATGGTGGTGGTGGGTGGTGGATGAAGTGTGAGAGAGGTGGTGTGCCAAGGGATGAGAGAGAATGAAGCCAAGCTCCTCTATTTATAGGCTGAACAGAACGCTGGACACGGCCCCGTGTTCGCTGAACACGGCCCCGTGCCCGTCTGACATTCTCTCTCTTCATTAATTGTAATTGCGAATTACAATTAATGCGCCTGCTGTACTTTCAACACGCCCCCGTGCCCGCTGGGCACGGCCCCGTGGTGAGCAATGGAAGCTTCTACTGGTTTGTCTTTTCTGCTGCTTCCTGGGCACGCCCCCGTGTTCACTGGACACGGGGCGTGTTCAGACATCTGTTCTCTTCTCTTTGTCTTGGGAGGTGCCGTTGAGGGTCCGGGCAGTTCGCTTTTGTTCCTTTTCTTGTAATTATGATAGAATTAGGGGTCTTTTTGCTTCTTTTGTGATTTTGAGCTCATTTCATCCTGAAAATACAAAAGGAAGACAAAAACACTCTTTTTCCAACATTAGTACTTAAAAAGGGTTAGTTTTATGCCTTAATTGATGTGTTTTATATGTTGCATTTTACACACATCACCGACCAAAAGCTACAGTTTTGATGGTGGGTTCCGGTGACATGGGTAAGCCCTGTGGTCGATCAACGATGAACGGTTTGTAACGGCGACACGGGTAAGCATTTGTGTAATTAAAGAGGGACACAAGAACATGAGCAAACACTCAAAGTCCATTCTTGAAGGTGCTGAAACTAAGAAGTCCCATTGGAAGATGGTAATTAAAGGATTCTGCTTCTCCCTTCTAGATTCATCACTACATCAATGTTATTCACCATATTCAACCTATTAATTAAGGTAACGAGATTCATCACTATCTGGGATCCAGATTCATCACTAATTTCAGCTTTTTACTTTAAAAAGGTAATTTTTACAGTAAGGTCATTGCATTCATGCTTTGTGGTTCAGGATTTCAAGTCCTGCTAGGGTGTTTGGATATGTGTTTTTCAGGTCTGATAAGAGAAACTAAGAGACCGAGTAACTACGTTTCAGCAATTTGTTTCGATATTTGGAAAGGTATATGTCTAACTAACATCAGGCTTTTTATATATTTTTTCCAAATAGGATTGTGTTGTACAACGATGATAGGGTTCTGGTGATATCAGTGGTAGTTACTTGGTTAGAGGCAGTGAATTATATGGTAGTGTTTGATGGAGATTGGGGCACTTTTCTTGTTTATTCTTGTAGGTGTATTTTGTGTAATTTCTATATCTTCTACTACATACACATAACAAATAAGATATACACATAAACATTAATTTTATGTGACCTGCTAAATATATATATGTATATATATATATATATATATATATATATATATATATATTAATATCCATTTTAAGTTTATGAAACTCTAGTTTCTTAAACTTACACTTTTCACCCAAAACTTTATAAATTCATGTTTAATGTATTTAACACATTTTTAACCTTGTAAAACCTTGATTCACCATGTTTATCATGATTATATTTCTATAAAAATTTTTGCCATAGTGTCCCCTAAAATATGGACATTTCCATGTTATTCAACATCTTTAAATCAAGTGTCAAAACTTCAACAAAACATATTTAAACAACAACAACACAAACTTAATATAATTCAACAAAGATCATGAACATGAACTTGTATAAAAGTTTAGATCTTAACAAACAACCACTTTGTAAGTTTATAAACTTACAAGATCTAGTGGTTACTAGACTTTTATACATACTTTTAAACCAAGCTGATGAACATAAACTTTTATAATCTTCAAAAATTCCAAAGAAACTTATAAAAACTTTTAACATACTTTTAAAAGAAGTATTTCAAGATCCATCATGTTTATCATACTTTTGTTCATGTATTTTGTTAGATCTACTAGTACACTTGCCAGATCTAAATTTAACATCATCTAGCAAGTTCATCTGGTTTACTACTTTATTAACAACAAAGATCAACACATAAACAACATAATATCTACCATAAGAACACTTTTGTTTGGTGATTTGTGTTACTTTATGTTAAATTTCATGTATTTTTGTCTTATGTTTCTTGATGATCAACTTATACTTTTGTGTTCTACATGTAACAAGAAGCAAGATGAAGAGTAGTATAGACTTACAACTTGTCACGTATAACAACCCTCCTAAAATATTTTTGAAGACCCCTAAATGTCCTAAAATATACCCCGTACGCGAGAAACAAGCCCGAAATACCTCTGTACTTATGAAAATCAAGAAAAACAAAGTTCACTAGTCGCTTGTGGGACGGGACTCAGACACCAACGTCTAGCGTGGGGCGCGACAACCCTTGCTTGCTCGACACTGCATAGTGCCACGTGTCCAGATACGTGTCGAGGCTAGTACGCTGACTGGTCAAGGATAGGGCCTAGCCCTATGCTCTCGCAGGCCGCGAAGGCCAAAGCAGAAGCTTACGCGGGGCGCGAGCCACCTTTGATCAGCCTATAAATAGAGCTCGACAAGCTCAGTTTCAACTCGTTCAACTTCTATATTTCCTCTCAACTTTTGAATAACAATTACTATACCTGGGCATAATACCCACTATAAAGCGAAGCTCTACCTCGTTGTAAGTACTATAACCCTACTATTACCCTACACGATCGATTTAGGATTTCCGTAACGCATGTCGGCTCTGCCCGACTCAGTCGTTGGAATTCTGTCTCGTGTCGCACTCGATTGATCTAGGATTCCGTAATGCATGTCGGCTCTGCCCGACTCAGTCATTGGAATTCTGTCTCGAGTTGTATGGTTAATGTGAATTGGGTTATTTTACTAACACGTGTGCATGATTTGATTTTAATAGATAATAACCAGGAGAATCACCAGGAAGCTTTAGTTTTACCTAAGTCAACAAAGTGAGTACATCTGCTTTTTGCCACCTTTTTGTAAATCTTTGTGAGTCAAAATGTTTTACCAAAACCTCAAATGTTTTAACTTACACTTAATAGTAATTGAGTATTTGTGATTCTACAATTACTGCCGGTATGTTGGGGTTTTGTATACAAAATAAGAAAGACGTTACAATTGGACAAAGAGTTAGCCAATGGGTAATATGACCCACAAGTCAGGTTGACAGTACTGAATGAGTAATTGGTTAGATATAAACAAATTTAATTGCGGATGCCCTCAATACTGTAAAGTGATAAAAATTGTTTTAATTAAACTGGGATGCACTCGCCAGTATTTCTTGCTGATAAAATGTTTTTAAAACGCATTTCAGGTAACATAATGTGAAAGCCAATAGAAGCCAGCTGGAGAGCACTGAAGACTTGGAAAAGTGGATATAAAAGTTACCTAAATAAAGAAGAAGTTTTGTTTTCAATAATTAGGGTTTATACCTACAAATGTATTGCCAAATGAACTGGGGTTTTATCCCAATAAATTATTATTATTATAAAAGTTTGGTGTTTTACTCTCATAAAAATATCTCCTAACTACGGCCCTGATGTATTCCGCTGCCAAATTAATAAACACCGATACCACCCATCTGGATCTCGCGGCGCCTGCTTCCGGGATAGGGGTCGGGGGTTGCGATAGAGAGTGGTATCAGAGCTACATCCACTGGTTTAAGCCAAAGAAGTGTTCTGCTGACGCCTAAATTCTGTGTTAGGAAATAATTTATGTGCAAATATTATTTTGTGTTATTTGACTATTTGTTAGTTTACAGTATGAGTGAGCAGGGAACTTTGGACGCTTATCGTCATTTAGATAGTTCACTAAAAGATGAGGGAACATCATCTCAACCTGATCCCTCAGGATACTCAGCCGATACTGAGGAAGGAATATTTATATTTAAGGCACAGTCTGAGGAACCCTTTACTACTAAGAAAAGAGGTTGGTTTAATAGAGGAGCATATGAGAGAAGAAAAAGAATGAAGAAGTTACAACAACAGAGGGCCATAGTCAGGGCTAATAGGGAGGCAAATGCACAGATTCAGGAGACAATCAATAGGCCACCTCGGGAAGAGGAATTAGATAGACAACTGGCAAATTTTCACATGTTAGCCACTACCGTAGTAGATGCTAACCAAAACTAAGTAGCCGAACCGCCACTGTTACCTTTGTTCCCAGACCAACAAATGCTAGAACCCAACCAAGCAAACCAATTCCCAATACATGCATTTGACCCAACGAGTTACCTATAATCCCAATCCCACCGCCTTTACAATATGATCCCTGGTTTGACGACAATAGGTCATACTCAACCCTATATACTCCCAACGAACCAGTGCCTTTAGAACGTGATCCGTGGAGGGATACTGATAGAACATTTTTCGAGATGAATAGCGCAGACCCTTACGAGAAACCCGTACCTCATCCTGAACCATTAGACCCCCCAATAAGTCAAAAACAGGTGCAGGAACTCCATCTGTATGGAGAAGATTTAGTGAATGAGAGGAATAGAATCCGACAGATAAGAGAGAAACTAGTTTGGAAATATGATGAGCGAGACATGCAGTACTGGATAAACGGCACTTAGAAAATACCTAGATATTTGTGTAATTCTGTATTTTGATAAAAATATATATATAATAATATATCTATAGATAGACTAAAATAGATATGGATGCATAACTACTAGTATATTTAAATTCCAGTTGTAGTTTGTAATAGATGCATATATATGGAAAAGAGTAAAAGTCGCAATGTATGACGTTTTTGATCAATTTGTTTGTGTGATTGTGTATAAATAATTGTACTAAATTGTATTCTGTGATAATTAATACCTGATAAATGTCCACAATTCATATGTCGAACGAAATAAATCAGGAAACCAGAATAATGAGAATAATGGAAACCAAACAGATAACAGTGCCATCCAACATATAGTAGCACAAGGAATTATAGATGTTATGCCTTATATTATCAAGACTGTTAAAGAAGTAGAAAATAATGGAAGTAAATGTCAACACACTGAACCAAGTCACAGTGTGAATAATGATAACGGACCTATTATCCAAGCTCCAATTCCTAAAAGAAGAAGAACCGCTTCTTATGGTTGTTCTTATAAAGAATTCTTGGCCTACAAACCAATAGAATTCTTGGCCTGCAAACCAATAGAATTCTCAGGCAATGAAGGAGCCATTGCAACCCTACGTTGGATAGAAAAGACAGAAGCAGTCATAGAAATAAGTAAATGTGTAGATGAAGATAAGATTATGTTTACTTCTAATCTTTTCAAAAATGCAGCCTTAGAATGGTGGAATACTATTCTCTAGTCTAGAGGAAGTGACAGAGTTTATACTATGGAATGGATCAACTATAAGGAAATGGTTGAAAGAAAATTTTGTCCTCCTAATGAGAAGGAAAAATCGCCAATAAATTCCTAAACCTCAAAATGACTGGAATAGACTGCAAAGGTTACACTACCATATTCTTCGAATATGCTAGGATAGTGCCAACCTTAGCCTCACATGAACCAGTGTTAATCTCCCGTTATATTTGGGGATTAATTAGTGAGATTAGACACGTAGTCAAGGTAGTTAGACCACAAACCATAGAAGAAGCAGTAGAATTAGCCAATACTCTGACCGATGAATTGGTACGTACACAAAGGAAAACCAGAGATAGAACCTAGCTCAAAAGCTTACCCAGTAATTTCGCTACGATAATTCCAACCGTGGGAAAGGAACAGGTTCTTCCTCTACACCTTATTGTAGATATTGCAAAAGAAAGCATTCTGGAAAATGCTCTATATACTGCAACTTTTGCAAAATGCCGGGACACAAGGAAGAACACTGTAGGAGGAAACCTAGTAATGGAATATGTTTCAATTGTGGAGAAAGTGGGCACATCAGACCAAACTATCCAAAACTAGCTCTAGCCACAACCAACAAGGCTAAGACAACTGAAGCACCTAAGAAGAATGCCAGAGCCTTTGTTCTGACAGCTGAGGAAGCCAAGATGATTCCGGATGTGATTGCCGGTACGTTCTTAGTTAATGATATATTTGCCAAAGTATTGTTTGACTCTGGTGTAAACCAAAGTTTTATCAATACTTCTTTCTACAAACTTCTTGACCAACCCTTAGCCAAACTTCAACAAGATTGTCTAGTAGAGACGGCAAACGGAGAATCCGTTAAGATAAGTGAAATCTTGCAGGGTGCAAGAATAGAAATCCTAAACCATCGTTTCTTTGCTAACCTTTACCCAATGAATCTGGCTGGATTCGATGTTGTATTAGGAATGGATTGGTTGGTAGCCAATCATGCTAGCATTCTATGTGATCAAAAGATAGTGCAAGTAAGTACACCAAGTGGTGAAAAGATCACAATTAAAGGAGATAAGCCAACCAGATCGACAAAGTTCATCTCTGTGATGAAAGCTGCAAGTTATGAAAGGAAGGAAGGGAGGAATAGTATGCATGATTTCCGTAATCATTAATACTAAAGGAAAAGAATTAAAAGATATTCCTGTAATATCTAAATTCTCAGACGTTTTTCCAGAAGAGTTACCTGGATTACCGCCTGATAGAGAGGTTGAATTTAGATTTCACCTAATACCAGGAACGACACCCATTGCCAAAGCACCATATCGATTAGCACCAATGGAAATGCATGAACTGAAGAAACAATTGGACGAACTTCTTGACAAAGGTTTTATACAACCAAGTTCATCACCGTGGGGAGCACCGGTGTTGTTCGTTAATAAGAAAGACGGAGCGATGCGTATGTGCATTGATTACCGAGACTTCAACAAGGTTACGATTAAGAATCGGTACCCACTACCGAGAATCGATAATCTGTTCGATCAACTTCAAGGAGCTCGATTCTTTTCTAAGATCGACTTACGCTCAGGATATCATCAACTGAAAGTACAGGAAGAGGACATTCCTAAAACTGCTTTCAGAACAAGATATGGTCATTATGAATTTACCGTCATGCCAATTAGTGTAACCAATGCCCAACCGCATTTATGGACATGATGAACAGGATATGTAAACCATACCTGGATAAATTCATAATTGTCTTTATAGATGATATTCTAATTTACTCTAAGAGTAAAGAGGAACATGCAGCGCATCTGCATACACTTCTGACCTTGTTGAGAAAAGAAAAGCTTTATGCTAAATTCTCAAAATGTGAATTTTGGTTACAAGAAGTGCAATTCCTTGGACATCTGGTTAATCATGAAGGAATTCATGTGGATCCCACAAAGATCGAGGCGATTTCTAAGTGGAAAGTCCCTGAATCACCAACGGAAGTAAGAAGTTTTCTTGGACTGGCGGGATATTATAGACGTTTTAATCGAGATTTTTCTAGAATAGCCATTCCTTTGACCAAACTAACCTGCAAATCAGTTAAGTTTGAACGGAGACCGAAACAAGAAGAAGCTTTTAAGATTCTTAAACAAAGATTAACCAACGCACCCATACTCGCATTACCAGAAGGAACTGAGGACTTTATAGTCTATTGTGATGCGTCTAAGTCAGTGGAGAATCGGTCTGAGAACGGATTTCTACTAAAGAGACGACTGATTCACGTTGAACATGAAACTCCGTCAAGAGCAATTAAGTCTGATCGAACGGGGTGATTCCTGTCCGATCAACTGAGCTGAACTTGGAGTGGTTTCCATTGTTTGACACGTTGTCATACCGTCTCAGTAAACTTTTCAACTTAGCTGATTTTACAAAAGTTGCAAAACATCAAATCGCCGATCGAACAGCCGTCCGATCGGATGACCATCCGATCGAACGACTATTTGACCAGGTGACCTATAAGTTCAGTACTTAAACTATTTTGCAAAACTTCAAAGAATATCAGTTCTTAATCGAATAGCCATCCGATCGAATGGCCATCCGTCCGGATGACCATCCAATCGAATGACTTTATTCATACTACAACAAAAACTTCAAAAGTTCAAACATTCACAACACACTCCCTCAATCGAATAACCAACCGACCGAATGGTCATCCGTCCAGACAGTCATCCGATCGAATCATCATCCGATCACTCATCACCGTTACACGCTGTTCAACGCTTACACTATCGTTCTCTGATCAGGCTAATCTCTCAAGCGCTCCCTTCAATCCAAGACTGTGTTTATTTACTAAACACGCTCTGTGAGTATACTCAAACCCTTTTTGCTTTACGCAGTTTTGGGTGTTACATACGTTACCTATATCAAATCACATCGACACACAACGCAAACACTTTTAAAACGCTAACCGCTCCGCATGTTATACGTGTTTCGATGAATGCTTGTATGTTATGTTTACATAGTGATTGTTTCCTGACACCTTAGCAACGATAGTACTATAGTTTGGACTCAGCACCTGTCGTGGACAAGGGTTGTTAAAGGCTTTACTTCACATGGTCACAGTGGTGATAATGTGTTGCGCATTCTACAACTCACAGTCATGTCTGTGCATATGTCATTGTCGATAGCTTACTTGCTTCACATTTCTACGTGTTACATGCTGGTTATGCGTAAATCGCTTTCGTTATACTATATGCTATTAAACTTGTGTACTCACCTTTACACTATGTGTATTGACCTTATTTTAACGTATGTGACAGGTGTTTAGGATGCTTTGCTTTGCTTGATGAACGAAGTAGGTGGTCTAGAAACGTCATTCAATAAAAATCTGAGTTGTCGGAACAATTTAATTGTCTTTGAGAACAATGTCTGTAATAACTATTTATGCTTTATATGTTTATGGTATGGGACGTGAACATTATATATTGTCACTAATAGTGTTATGGATTCTCTTGGACAATTTGTTTCGCTCAGTGCCACGCCCCGATGATTCCGTCATCGGTTGGGGTATGACACATGTATTCTATAAACATGAAACTTGACACTTGAATCTTATTTGGAAACATACTCTATCCGTAGTAAACATGGAAACAAGATACTTGTGAAACTTGAGACTTATATGCTGTGTGACGTTTAATCCTTGTATGTGACATGTCTTAACAATTATGGTACTATGCATATGCTATAGGTTGTAACGCCCCGTCTGCTATTCTCTTGGGTATTGTTAAGATCAAACCTCCCATTAGACTTTTGGAAAGGCAATGAACGTTTATAGCTCCCGCTAGACTCTTGGGATTGCTATGTTAATTGCGTTGGAAATACGTGTTACATAAGGACTGCGTTAGCTTAGCATGGTGAAACTTGTTATGTGTTTTCATGGCGATACGAATTTTTGGAACTTTTTAAACTATTATGCTACTATGTACTCAAACTTATATGCTCGCCAACGTTATTGTTGATAGTATTTTAATACATGTTGCAGGTTGATAATAGCTGAGGGAAACCAAGAAACATGCTAGGATGCTGCCTATAAACTCATCTTAGTTAATTTAGAAATTTTGAACAATATTTGGATGTTTTGTATTTAATACTTATGTGGTTGAATCATGGATGATGTTTAGACAATTTTCATGAAATTTTATTAACATTCATTGAAACTAATAGTGTTGTGGAATCTCTTGAGCAATCTGAACGCTTAGTGTCGCACCCCGATGTTTCCGCCATCGGTTGGGGTGTGACACCACTACCGAGAATCGATGATCTATTCGATCAACTTCAAGGAGCCCGATTCTTTTCTAAGATCGAATTACGCTCAGGATATCATCAACTGAAGGTACAGGAAGAGGATATTCCTAAAACTGCTTTCAGAATAAGGTACGATCAATATGAATTTACAGTCATGTCATTTGGTTTAACCAATAGCCTAATTAAGCTAATTCGTGTCTTAAACACTATTTGTTATCGCCTAAACGTTTTTTAATCACGTAATTAGAAGCCGTTAATTACCGGTTGCCACATTCTCCCCCTGTTATAGAAATTTCATCCTCGAAATTTAGACTATGTTATCCCCTCATAGTTGTGTCGTTTCGCAGGTAAGTCCGAATAATACCAATGTGAATGGCCGCGTAATCGAATCAAGACTTGTTCGAATTATGTGAATTCAAGGTCATTTTAAATTAATAAGAACCCAACGGTTCAACTGAGTTTGTACCAGAAATTGATGTCAAGTGAACGAAGCGTAGTGATGCTATCACCAATGCGACTAAGTTTACAGGGGTCTAACAAAAGAGGAATTTCGACCAATAGAATTCCAAATGAACGTTTACACTATGAAATCAATTTCTAAAACAATAGAATTTACTACCAACCGAAACTTGCATTGGTTGTCGTATGATTGAAACTCGAATACAACAACCTCAAATAAATAGAATCATGAAAATGATTTGTCAACTATCGAACCATTAAATGAAATAAATCAACATGTTGACATTATTGAGTTGCAAGGATACACCGAAATGAAGTACAACCAAACCTGGTGTATCATTGTCTTAATACATAGTTGCATTAAGATTATGTAAACGATGAGTCAAACGAAAAGCATACATAGTTTCGCATGAGACGACTGATCGTGATTAGCACAAGCTACAAGTTTATACCGACGCCACAAGGTGTCATAGTGAATGACATAATTCAATAATAGCGGTGATTGAACAAGTATCACCTGTGTTTTGAATGAAACACTCGATCATGATTAGCCCAAGCTACAAGTTTATACCGACACCACAAGGTGTCGTAGTGATTGAAATAATTCAATAATAGCGGTGATCAAACAAGTTCATCGTGTTTGAAATCAACTGAAGGGCTCAACGACGTGAATGTGAATGTTTGTTCCAAACAAATCTCATATGATTTCCAATTGATGATGAAACAACAACTAAATCATGTTTTCGATCGAATATGAAAAAAACAATGAACATCGCAAAATGTTCGATCGATGATGAAAGAACCATTATGCGGTACCCCAAAATATGACATGAATTTGTGTACCCTTATCTTAACACACGATTGTGTTAAGATTGCTTTAATATGATAAACCAACAAAGCGGATTTAATATAAATAAACAATTAAACAAATAGTTAAATCCGTACATAAGGTGTGCAAACGAGATTAAAAACTAATTAAAAGTTTTTTTATATGCATCCAACCTGTTGTATCTTTCACAAACTAATTAAACTTTTCAATTTGTATGTGTTTATGTAGAAAAATTGACTAAAATGAAGGTCGAACAAAACCATAATAGAACAATAACATTGATGAGGAATAAAGATGATGAAGTGGTGAAAATACATGATTAGGAGAACCAACCTAACCAAATCACCAAAAGAGAAAATGAGCCCTTGACACTTTTTTAGTTAAGTACTTCATATGGTTTGTATAGATTTTTGGATTTCATCCTTAAAGTTTTTTTTTCGTTGGATTAAATCCTGTGATTGACATTTTTCTCACTTCTAGTCCAAACGAACAATCAATGATTGCAAGTACGCCTCTCTTTCAACTGTCCTTAAAAAAATGTCTAGAATCATACGTCTATAACCAATTCGTTCAAAACTATTTAAACTAAAAAAATCAAGACAAATTTAAGGGCTGTTTGTTTACCTCTTAATGAGGCTATCAATGGTTCAGACCTCTTACTGGTTCAACACTTAATGGTTCAGAATGTTTGTTTCGCGAGCAAATGTCTAAATGGCTCAGACATTTGCCTCTGAATGGTTAAGCATTATACCGAGTCTGAATGGTTAAGACCTCTAATCTGAATTGATCAGACATTTGCCTCTGAATGGTTAAGCATTATACTGGCTCTTAATGGTTCAGACCTCTTACTGGTTTAGCACTTAATGATTCAGACCTCTTACTAGTACAACATTTAACCATTCAGAAGTTGTCAAACAGCCCCTTAGGCTGCTCGGTATGGTGGCATCGTCCACCCCGTCTCCGACCGGCGCCGGCGTCACCCCATCCCGCCCCCCTCCGTCTCAGCTCCGTCCCCGTCTTCAACGTCGGAATATCGACGTTGAGGACGATCCAAATGGTGGGCCCCCTTCTTCTCTCTCCGGCGTCCTCTCCGTCACCCCATCCCGCCCCCTCCGTCTTCGTCCCGTCGCCGTCTTCACCTCCGTCACCATACCCAACAGCCTTACTATTGGCTTCTATACCACATAACGGGAAGAAGATTTTTATGTTTAAAATTGATTTCGAAAAGGCATATGATAATGTCAACTGGGTCTTTTTGATATCAGTTATGAGGTAAATGAATTTCCCGGAGGTGTGGTGCATGTGGATAGAAGGGGTTCTAAAATCGGCTCGGTCCTCAGTTCTAGTTAACGGGTCGCCGACTTTTGAATTTAATTGCGAGAAGGGTATCCGTCAAGGAGACCCGATTTCGCCTTTCTTGTTTATCATGGTCATGGAAGCTCTCTCAGGTATTATCAAGAAGGCGTGTTCTATTGGTACGTTTCGGGGGGTTGGGCTCCCAAAGGAGGGTCCGGTCCTTTCTCATTTATTATATGCAGATGACGCTATGGTGATGGGGGAGTGGTCGGAAAGCAATTTTACGTGTCTGAGACGGATTCTTCGTATTTTTCATATGTGCTCAGGTCTCAGAATTAATATCCATAAATCAACGTTATATGGTGTGGGTGTTGTCAGGGAGGCGGTGGATGGTATGGCTAGCGGGTTGGGTTGTTGTTCGGGTGATACACCATTTAATTATTTGGCGATTCAGGTAGGCGCTAACATGACGAGGATTAATAACTGGGACCCGGTGGTTAAGGTATTCAAAACTAGGCTTTCAAGATGGAAATCCAAAACTCTTTCGATTGGAGGTAGGTTGACCCTCATTAAATCCATCTTACAAAGCCTTCCATCGTATTATTTTTCTCTTTTTAAGGCTCCGGTGGGAGTTGTGAATGTTTTGGAAGGATTGATTAGAAGGTTTTTGTGGGGAGGTAGTGAGGATGTGAAAAAAGTGCATTGGGTGGGTTGGGATAAAGTCACCAATCCTATGAACCAAGGCGGTTTGGGTATTAGAAAACTTGAAGATTGCAATAATGCGTTTTTGGTCAAGTGGTTATGGCAGTATCGCCAAGAAGGAGAGGCGCTTTGGAGGAGGGTAGTTGATTCTATCCACGGGTCTAACAGGAAATGGGAAGTTTATCCAAAGAGTTCAACCTTTACGGGTACGTGGACGAAGGTGGTTAATAGTGGGATTCGGTTAAAAGTGGATGATGTGAACTCCATTAGCATGATTCGGGGCCGCATTGGAAATGGTAGGGACATACGTTTTTGGATTGACCCTTGGGTGTCTCGTAGCCCCCTTAAAAATCTTTTCCCGGAGTTGTTTTGTCTAGAAAGTAATAAGGGGTGTAAGGTGGGGGATCGGATCAATGGTGATCAATGGAACTGGAGAAGATCATTGTCTGCAGATTCGGAATTAGATCAGCTGCAGGCGTGTATGCAGATGATTGAGGGGCAGGTCCTGGTGGCGTCGAATGATCAGTGGTATTGGGACAGAGGTGCAGTCGAACATTTCTCAGTTTTAGAAGTTAAGAAATGGATTGATAATGGTTACCCTAGTGATAATAATGCGGTGTTTTCTTGGAGTAAATGGGTGCCATTAAATGCAATATATTTATGTGGAGGATGTTGATGGATCGGATCCCGACGAAGCAAGTGTTAGCTAGGTGGAATATAAACGTGGGGGATGGGTTGTGTTTGTTTTGTGAAGATCAAGAGGAGAGTGTTGATCATTTGTTTTCTGCTTGCATCATTGCTAATGGGGTGTGGAGTGGGATTGCAAGGTGGTTGAAACATCAACCGTTCTTTTTCTTCTCTGTGGCCGACATTATTCATGAGTTCACGTCCTCCTCTTGGCCCCCGAGTAAGAGGTTTATTATAAAGGGCATTATGATCATTGCTTGCTGGCGTATATGGAAAGCTCGGAACGAGAAGATTTTCAAGAATGAAAGGCGAAACGTGGCTGAGATTATTGTAGATATTAAAGTTTTAAGTTTTCTTTGGTTTTCTAATCGTTGTAAACATGGTTCCGTGGGTTGGAGGGATTGGCAGTCTTTTAGTTTTGATGTGATGTAATTTGGTTTGGGAGTCTCCGCCTTGGAGATTCCCGTCGTTTTGTTGTGTGTTAATAAAGTTCGCCTTTCAAAAAAAAATTAACTTAGCTTAATAAGTAAACTATTTATTTATTTCCTTAATAATAGCTTAATTAAAAAGAAAACCCCTCCTTAACACAATACAATGTCACTAGTCTCATTAATTAAGTAAACTATTTATTTATCTATTTCCTTAATCATCATCATAAGTTAATTAAAAAGAAAACCAATCAATCAATCAATCCTTAACACATAAGAATATGACTAGTCTCAAAATAGAAATTTACAATGTTACCCCAACCCAACACATCACTAATAGTACGAAGAGTTCTTCTATGCATTACCGACCCATTCGGCCGGATTTTTTCGATCTCCTAAAAAACCTATCTTTTCACAATCTGCACAGGTTCTGTTCTGTTACTTACCACCATCTCTCTCTCTCTCTCTCTCTCTTGATCGCCGGTGTCATGTTTCCCGATTGTTGTTCTTGCAACAATCACTAAACCCTAATTTTCCGTTCATTATTCCATCGTTGTTACTTCTGGTAAGTAATTACACAAAAAAGTTACAACCTTTCATCTTTATATTATGTAAATACACGAAAAGTTACATGCTTTCATGTTTGTTTTATGTAATGGTGTACTGGGTATGAATAAATTGTTGTAATATGTGCTATAGCTGATTTGATTGGGAGATCTGAGTGATATATTTGGTGGGTATTGATTAGGGCAAGAAAAAGATTGTGTTTTTCGTGAGGAATTGGATATATGTCCGTCAATCAATCAAGGGGTGATAAAAACGAGCCCCCACACTACAGAAGATCCGGTCGATCTGGCAACCCTGGCTCGCCTAGGAACTTTTCAGGTGGCGGGAGGGGCGGTGGCGGTACCGCCGGGCCTCAGTCGTCCTCTGCGTTTTATTCGGGTAAAAGGTAAAAGGATTTTAGGGGTTGTGTGAATTAGGGCTTGTTTTGATTTGGTTTAATGATTTTTTTTTTGTATTTATGTTTGATTCGATATAATGTTTTTTATAGCTTCAAGAAAGTGGTTAGTAATGCACAAGGTGCACAAGCTAGGGTAACGGGTCCGGTTTCGAATCCGAATGTGGGTTCGGGTGGCTCTTCGAATTCTTCGACTGGCGGTCGAGGTCCAGGTCCGCAAAATGGCGCCCATTTTCAACCACCAGTAAGAGGTACGCTTACGGTTTGCGGTTCACAACCGCATTTAATTTGTATCACTTTCCGTTTTTGTTGAACTTTATGTCGTTTATTTAATTATTGTAGGAACACCTGATGCGTCATCTGCTGGTGCTACTGTAAAGCCGACTGATGCACCGGTTCAGAAAAGCACACCGGGCTTGCCAAAGGCTCCACAGAGTAACACGGTTTCTCCCGGTTCTGGCACTACGGGTCCTTCTACTCCTGTTAAGGGTACCGAATTTGTTATTTTCAGGATTAAGAAAATAATTTTTAACGTGGGATTAAGCTCACGTTGCTTTAAGTGTACTTAAAAGTCGTCTCTTGATGATTTTTGCTTGTGGTTAGGTCCGGCTGATGCTTCGAAGGCATTTCCTCTTCAATTCGGGTCAATTAGTCCCGGTGTTATTAACGGCATGCAGGTATGTTCTTACTGCTACGTGTAAAGAACACTTCTTTTCTATAGTTTCACAAACTGTTCATAAGCATCATGTTGTTGTAGGTACCTGCACGAACCAGCTCCGCCCCACCAAATTTGGATGAGCAGAAACGGGCCCAGGTATGTTTTTGTTGCTCTTTGCTCGCACATGTTTGTTAAAGAGGTACCCGTCTTTTTATTTTTTTAATAAAAGACACCTATTTGTGTTGTTGGCTATTCTTTACTTTAAAGCATGCTAAAATATCTTTCTTTACAGTTGAGATATGTATGGCGAATGTTGAAATGAAATGTAATTAACTTAATACTTTTTGTGCTTGGAGCTAGATTTGAGAATAATTGCTATATTAAAGAACGTTTATGAAAAAAAAATGATTTTTTAGAACGTATTATTTGCATCGTTGCTTTTAGCTCAAATTGCTGATGCAACAATTGAAAATCGAGTGATTGTAGTTAAACACAATCATTATTAGACCACCCGTAGTGGTGAACAAAAATAATGCCCCCACCATGGGGCATTATCCGACACATGGCATCCTAGTCAGCGTTGGGCATTATAGCAAAAGTGGCGTAGTGGGGCATTATTCCAATAACGCCCCTTCCAATTATTAAAAAAAAAAAAAAGGGAAACAAATGGTGAGGCTGGTCAAACACATGGTCTAAAAGGATTGGCTGTTCACATGCAAGATGAGCGTTTTAAAAACCACGCCAACAACAAATTTGAACAAAAAAAAGGCCCGGAAACGCCGGGCGTAATGGGCTCCGGGGCGTTTTCCGGCGTTTTTTTTGAATTTTTTTTTAAAAAAAACGCCCCACTACGGGCAGACTTATCACTCGTTTTTTAAAGTGGCCTTTTTTATCCATAAATACAGCGGCCTTATTTTTCCATTTTTAGTTTTTTTAATAGATAATTTTTGTTTATTTCCATGTCTCTTATTTTTCCAATTTTAGTGTTTTTAATTAAGAATTAATGCATTAAGTACGGTTAAAAAGTATTACTACTACTATAGTAATCAAAATCTTTAAATACAACTGTTCCAGTTTCAGTTATTTTTTTGGTTTGATCCGTTTGAGATAAAATGCAACCCAAATGGGTCATAACTAAATGGTCAATCTACTAAAAAGAAGCGCAATTGAAACCAGATTTAATCAACTTGTTACTCATTATTACATTTTGTGAATGTTATTATGTAGCAGGCCCGTCTCGATTCGTTAAAGGCTACTTCTTTTCAAAATCCAGCAACGCCAAACCAACATTTACCAAGGAAAGATCCTGGGCCCGTTGATCAGCCCGTTGAGGCCCGCCCCATCTCAAAAGAGAAAAAAGACGTGCTTTCTTCACCTCCGGTACCCGTTGCAGCCCATCCCCAGAAACCAACAGGTCCTCCTATCGCGTCTATCCCTACTGGCGTTTCCATGAAAATGCCATATCACCAATCTCAAATTCACATCCCGTTTGGCGGCCCAAATCCGCCAATGCAATCCCAAAACATCGGTAACACGGTCCCACTCCCGATGCATTTACCGGTCGGTAATCCGCCACCGCAAGTGCCGCCACAGGTGTTTGTCTCGGGTATTCAACATCATCAGGGAATGATTCATCAGAATCAAGGGTTGACTTTCTCGTCTCAGATGGGTCCGCAGATCGGAAACATGGGGGGCATGGGGATGGGGATCGGGCCCCAATATCAACATCAACATCAACAGCCCATGGGTAATTTAAATTATGGCAGTGCTCGAAGGACGGTAAAGATCACGCACCCAGACACTCATGAGGAGCTGCGGCTCGATAAACGGACTGACGGGTCTTCGGGGCAACGGTCGCACATGCATCCGTCTCAGGCATTTCCACCTGCGGCTCATCCCATGAACTATTATCCGAATTCTTATAATCCGAATCCCCTTTTCCCCCAGCCACCTGGTTCTAACCCATTGAATAGTTCACAGACGACTCCTGGTTCTCAGCCACCGAGGTTTTATAATCAGGTTTGCTTCTGTTTTTGTGTATATTTGTATATATCTGCATCTATATCTATATATGATATGTATGCATGGTCCAGTCTCTAGGGCTGCAAACAAACTGAACGAACACGAACATGACCTTCTTCGTGTTTGTTTGTTAAGGAAATATATATGTTCACGAATTGTTCATAAACACTTGCCGAACGAGATTTTTTTTTATGTTTGTCCATTAAGGAAAGGAATGTATTGTGTTTTTGTTTGTTAATTTTAGGTAACGAAGTCGAACGTTGATGAACACAAACGGACACAAACTAATGTTCATGAACACAAATGAAAATAAACGAACACAAACAAGCGATCATGAACAGAATATATAATACACTGATACTTATTAAATTTTTTTGTCGGAATTTTGAAGTATATAAATAAAATATAAAAACTAAAAACACTAACGAACAATCGAACACATTACCGAACGTTCACGAACATAATTTAACGAACGCGACCTCTGTTCATGTTCGTTTATTTAACTAAACAAGACGAAATTTCTTGTTGGTGTTCGTTCATTTATTAAATATACAAACACAAACGAACTTCCCACCGAACGGTTCATGAACTGTTTGTTGAACGTTCGGTTCGTTTGCAGCCCTACCAGTCGCGTTAAGGGGGATGTTTGATATGATCTTGTTATCCACAGGCCTCTAAACAGGTGACAGTAAAACAACCGACGATTAGTTCACATGCAGAAAAGGTTGGTGACTCAGCAGACAAAAGTCAAAGAGCAGGTGGAGAAAGTCACCCACTTAAAAATTCAGAGACAACGGCTACCTCTTTACCACAATCCGAGAATACGGCTAATACTTCAGCTGCTGCTGAGGCTGAAGTTGCCAAAAAAACAACGGTTAATAAGTCTGGCTCTTTTAAAGAGGAACATAATACGCAGCCTGGAGATAAGGTATATATTTATACTTATGGTTTTTGTTTTACTGGTATGTTTGACCATCTTTGACTTAGATTATGCTCTGTTTGTTATTCACAGGCAGGCGGGCAACCATTGTCTGTTACAAGCTCTTCAGCGGCACACCATGGTTCAGACGTTAGTGTAGTTCAAGAGACATCAAAGTTATCGACTTTACCTTCGGAAACCAGCAAGGATGTGTCGGAAACTAGCAACAAAGTTGAGGGGTCGTCCAATGATAGTAATGAACAAGGCGTTAACTCTACTCCTCAAGTTGGTTGGGGAGATAACGCCCCTAACGTTGAAGAAACTGTTATGTCAGAAGAACAAGTCAAAGAATCTGTTGACCAAAACCAAGATATCACTGTCCCTGATGTAACTGTAAATAATATTGACGGATCAATTTCCGCTTCAGATGTTGATGATAAGAAAGATGACCGGTTAAGCAAGTTTGATGTTGACCAAGTCAATACAAGTGAACCTGTTTCGGTTTCCGCTTCAGAGACCTCATCTTTGACTTCAGAAGTAGAGGCTACGGGCTCGATTCATCCTTCATCTTCTAGTAATAAGGTCAAGGGTAATACTGGAGCTAAAGGCAAGAAGAAAATAAAAGAGATCTTGAAAAATGCCGATGCTCGTGGGACCACTTCTGACCTTTATAATGCTTATAAACGCCCCGAAGATAAGAAAGAAACTTCATCTGCTACTGAAGTTGTTGAAAACCCGAACCCGCCTGTTACCGAAAAAGACATTGTTTTGTCACGTGGGCCCGCCAAAGTTGAGCCCGATGATTGGGAGGACGCTGCGGATCTTTCGACTCCCAAAATGGAAACGGGTTTGAAGCAGAAACATCACAGTGAGGTTGACAATGACGGAATGACAAAAAAGTATTCCAGAGACTTCCTACTGAAATTTTCTGATCACTGTACTGATCTTCCAGAAGGTTTCGAGATTACACCCGATATAAATGAAGTGTTTGTAGGAACAGGTGTCAATGCGGCTCGTGAACCATACCCGAGCCCGGGTAGAGGTGGTGGTGATAGGTCGGCGGGTGGGTCACGGCTCGACCGGCGGCCAAGTAATGTCGGTCTTGACGACAAGTGGAATAAAGTGTCAGGAGGACCCATGGGTCCCGGATGGGACCCCATGGGCTACCCCACAAGAGGGAACCATGGTGTGTTGAGGACCCCACGTGGTCAGCCACCTGGCCAGTACCCTGGTGGCATTTTGTCTGGACCAATGCAGTCCCCTAGCCCACAGATGCAACGTAATAATTCGGATTCAGACAGGTGGCAGCGCGCTACTGGTTATCAAAAGGGGTTAATGCCTTCTCCTCACACACCAATGATGCACAAAGCCGATAGGAAGTATGAAGTTGGTAAAGTAACGGATGAGGAACAGGCAAAGCAAAGACGATTGAAAGGAATTTTAAACAAGTTGACTCCACAAAACTTTGAAAAACTGTTTGACCAAGTCAAAGAAGTTAATATCGACAATGCTGATACTCTGTCGGGTGTGATTGGTCAAATATTTGATAAGGCTTTAATGGAACCGACTTTTGTTGAGATGTATGCCAACTTTTGCTCCCGTTTGGCTGTCGAGTTACCTGGTTTTGGTGAAGATAACGAGAAGATTACTTTCAAGAGATTATTATTGAATAAATGTCAAGAGGAATTTGAAAGAGGAGAGAGAGAGGAAGAAGAAGCGAATCGAACAGAAGAAGAAGGTGAAATGAAGCAGAGTGAAGAGGAACGTGAAGAGAAACGGGTCAAGGCCCGAAGACGCATGTTGGGTAATATAAGACTTATCGGTGAATTATACAAGAAAAGAATGTTGACTGAAAGAATAATGCACGAATGCATAAAGAAACTGTTAGGGATTAATCAGAATCAGAACCCTAACCCTGATGAGGAAAACATCGAGGCGTTGTGCAAATTAATGAGTACAATCGGGGAGATGATTGATCATCCAAAAGCTAAAGAGCACATGGATGTATATTTTGACATGATGTATAAGTTGTCGAATAACATGACACTTTCTTCACGAGTAAGGTTCATGTTAAAAGACGCAATTGACCTTAGAAAGAATAAGTGGCAGCAAAGAAGGAAGGTTGAAGGTCCAAAAAAGATTGAAGAGGTGCACCGGGATGCCGCTAATGAACGCCACGCCCAATCCAGCAGACTAGCTCGTGGGCCCAACTCTAACCCGTCAATTCGGAGGGGAGGTCAGCCCATGGACTTTGGCCCAAAAGGGTCAGCAGGTGTTTTACCTTCAAACCCTCAAATGGGTGGTGGTTTTCGTGGATTACCCCAACAACAGATGCGCGGTTTCGGCAATCAAGATTCAAGATTCGACTCTTATGATAATAGGACTTTGTCGGTTCCTTTGAGACCCATGGGTGATGACTCTATAACCCTCGGGCCACAAGGTGGTCTAGCCAGGGGGATGTCGGTTAGGGGTCAACCTTCTATGCAAGGCGTCGCTGGCCCTAATAACGGTTATGGTGGTTCCATGATACCAGATAGAGGGGGTTACAGTCAACGTGAAGATCTAGCTTCAAGATACATGCCCGAACGGTTTTCCCCTCGACCTGGTTTTGAGCCATCCAATATACAGGAACACAACATGAACAATGCGAACCGGCGTGGTTTCGATCGAGTTCGACCATCCACACCACCTGAACGGGCCCGTGTGTCTACTCCCCCACAAAGTGGCTCTTCAGATAAGCCGGTTTTGTCGGAAGATCGTTTACATGATATGTCCATCGAGGCAATCAAAGAGTTTTACAGGTACTATCAACTACCTTCATTGATTAAATTTATGATATTTTGATTTGTTTAATATATATTTAATTTGTTTTCAGCGCAAGAGACGAAAAAGAAGTTGCTTTGTGCATCAAAGATCTTAACGCGCCCGGATTTTATCCGTCAATGATATCGATTTGGGTCACTGATTCTTTCGAGAGGAAAGATATGGATCGGGATTCACTTGCTAAACTTCTCGTAAATCTTACGAAATCTCAAGAAGGCATCCTAACTCAAGACTCCCTTGTTAGAGGGTAAAAAATTTCAAATATAAACTTTTAAAATAAAAAGCTTGGAAAAGCGGGCCGGTCTGGTAACAGGTTAAAACAAGTTTGGGTCGAAGTAACCCAACTTTGTAAATATCACTTTGACCCCCTCAAGTTTCTAAAGTTTCGAGTTTACCCTAAAACTACTTTCTTACGTTTTATTTTTATGTGTCGGTATAAATTCGAGTTCGTCTACGCTTTAACGTAATTTTTGTACGTTTTGAGTTGGACTACGTTTTGACGTAAATTTTGTTTGGAAACAAATCGGGTCAAATATGATTTTGAGTTACTATACGTTTCGACGTAAATTTAGTTCGGAAACGAGCCGAGTCGATTGTAGTCTATACTTTATCACGCCACGTACAACGTCACCACATATGTTTATTTTATGTACATTTTGAGTTGGTCTACGTTTCAACGTAAATTTTGTTTGGAAACAAGTCGGGTCAAATATAATACATTTTCATTCAACGGTATTAATTCGGGATTACTCTACGTTTCAACGTAATTTTAGTTCGGAAACGAGTCGGATTGACTGTAGTTTATAATTTAGTTGGATGACTTTAAACTGGTTTTGTTTTTTGTGACATTATTCAGATTCGAATCTGTTTTATCGACATTGGAGGACGCAGTGAACGATGCGCCAAAAGCAGCAGAGTTTTTGGGTCGTATGTTTGCAAGAATACTTATAGAAAACGTGATCCCTTACAAACAAGTTTGGCGTTTGATATACGAAGGCGGGGAGGAGCAAGGACGGCTTGTGCAAACGGGTCTTGCAGCCGATGTTCTTGGAGTGATTCTAGAGATGATCAAGTCGGAAAAAGGCGATCCATTTTTGAACGATCTACGCGCGTCTTCTAATCTTCGGTTAGAGAATTTCCGACCACCGACTCTGAAAAAAACATCAAGGTTAGATAAGTTTATTTAGATCATAAGAGTGAAGATGCTCGGTTTTGTTATCTTTACAAGGATAGATCTGTTATGGATTTGAATAGCAGTTGGTACATATCTATCTATCTACCTACCTAGGGGGGGTTTTGTACCCTTCATTGTTCTAAATTATCAACTCACAAAAAGATTTAACTGTCATTATCCTTAAAGGTTTCATTGAGCATCCAGATTTTTACTTGCTGATCTCATCATGTTTGTGTGCAATGTATTTGAACACCTTTTTGTCTTGCATTGGTTTTGAATTTTGCATATTGTGAGGCTTTTATATATTCTACTATGTATTAGGTAAATCTTTTGATAGTGGTAAGTTCTTTGATTAAAGTTATGTTCGGGTTGAACTGTTTAACCAACAGGCCGGCTGACCGTTTGTGACTTGTTTAACATGTTTACAAGTTGATTATATTTTTCTACAACCCATCAACCCGTTTGACTTGTGTAGTTAAACGGACCAGTGACTGGGTTAAACGTTTCATCCCGAAATACGCCTTTCCAACACGATTGACACCTTTAGTTTTAACCATTGAACTAGATGGCTTTGACACTACTGTTACATGATTCACCCTATGAACTATAAAAAAGGGAAACCAAACCAAATAAAAGAGTTTTTATATGATTACTTGTTGAAGATACATTGATCATTGATGGTGATTGGTATCTTCATATGAGCATCATCTTTATGATTTGAGGGAAAACTAGGAACAAGACCAGCGCACGTTATCATAAATGTCGATTGGATTAGTCAAAGCTTCATGTAATACGTCACCCGTGTACAAACACGTGTTTAGATGTATCCGATATGACTGGATGTAGCCTATATAAGCTTTACGGTTGGATCAAAACATAAAGAATCGAATTTATGCCGTATAAATAATAAACGAAATCAAACCCCAACAGGTTCGTTTAATGGGTTCGACCTATCCACTTGACCACCCTTACCTTTGCATGAACGACATCAAAATGTACCGTAATTCTTACGTCAAAACGTAGACCAACTGAAAACGTATTATATTTGAGCCAACTTGTTTCCGGAAAATAATCATGTTGATTCGTAACTTTATACCGTTTATGTCAAAACGTGAATTTATACCGACACACATAAAAAAAAAAGCATATGAGGAAATAACAAAATTTTTAAAATCTACGTTAAAACATAGACCAGCTTAAACCGTACATAAAAATAAGTATGAAAACGTATTATATTTGACCGGAATCATTTCCAAAAACTTTAGGTTTCGTACATTAAAATAAGCAAGTGTAGAAATAACGTTTTTTTATTTACATCAACACATAGACCAACTTAAATTGCAAATAAAAATAAGCATGAAAATGTATTGTATTTGATCCGGCGTATTTAAAATTAACCACATGAGGAAATCGTTTCACGACGTAGATTAGCTTAAATCTTACATAAAAAATAGCCTAAAAAGGTATTATATATGACCCGACTAATTTCCGAAAACTTTAGGTTCGTACATAAAAGTAAGCACGTGTGGGAATAGCGTTCTTTGTTTACGTCAACACGTAGATTAGCTTAAATCGTACATGAGAATAAGCATGAAACCTATTATATTTGACCTGAATCATTTTCGAAAACTTTAGGTCGAAACGTGAATTTGTACAGACAAGTACAAAAAAAAACGCGTGAGGAAATTGCTGCTTTTTTAAGTAAAAGAATGAAAATACAAGGGTGAACTTGAAACATTAGAAACTAAAGGCACGTGTTATATTTGGCATACTCATTTTCGAAACGTGAATTTATACCAACACGTATATAAAAGTAATCACGTAAAGATGTTTTTTTCAAGTAAAATAATCAAAATACGAGTGAACTTAAAACGTTAAAAACTAAAAGGGGTGAAAATCACATTTCATAAAAAAAAAAAAAATAGAAATGTTGAAACATGAAAAATTTAGGGTTTTCAATCTAGTTTTACGCTTCATCACTATCCATTACATGTCTCCGACTCCCTCCGTGGCTTTGCTATATATTTTGATAGGGTTTGCTAATGAAAGAACAAAAAGAATAATTGTCTATATTAATAAATTAGTAACTTGGGTGGCAATATGGCCCTTTTCTTAGGGTGTCCAACCAAGATTTTGTCATTAGTCATTACCATATTCATTCTATATTTATGACATCTTTCGAATTTTTGTTTGCCATAAAATCGAGCATTTTATTCTCTTTAATTTGAGTAAAGTCTTTGTTATACTTTAAAAGAAAATTTACGTCTATTTTCTTTTAAAAAAAGCGAAAATGTATGTACGTAATAATGGCAAGGGTTGCGTAATTATCAATATAAGTTGCGTAATTATTTAAAAAAATATTCAGATATTGAACCCGAATAGTTACACGTAACGGGATTCTAACTTATATATCATCAAGGATCAGGGGCGCAGCTTAAGAGGGGCCGGGGGGGGGGGGGGGGGGGGCGACCTCCCAAACTTTTCGCTCAGTTGTGTTATATATATAGTTTTCGTATAGAAATTTTTTGGTAAATATGTTTTTGACCCCTCGGTTCTATATAAATTTTTTGGTATATACGTTTTCGACCCCCCCCCCCCCCTCTCTTCATTGTCAAGCTTCTCCACTGTCAAGGATGTGGATCGAAGAACCAACTCACTCTATAAATAAAACAAGATGAAGTGATGAAATACAAGGAAAATTGGGCATATATCAGTTAGAGGTATAAAACTAATTAAAGTACTATCACTCTAAATAAATTGAAAAGATCAGTGTTTTTTTAAAAAGTAAACTGCAATTTTACCGTCTGGGGTTTTACCCCGCTGACACTCTTACCCCCTAAAACCAAAATCTTGCTGCCCTACCCCGGGATGAATCCGAATTGCCTTAATCTTACCCCCTGGCATCTAACTCTGTTAATTGTCAACGTTCCTTTGAAACAGTCAAAGGGTATGTTGGTCATTTCCACTTCCATTTACTTAGCACTATCATTCCCAAACCCGGATACATTTTAGTTAGAATATAAAGCTAGTCAAAGTATTCTCACTCTAAATAAAATGATAAAGTTAAGTGAACTCTAGTAAAATTTATGTACGAATATGTAAAATGACATCTATCAAGTATTAAAAGTTGTTTGTTGTAATTTGTTTTGTTCATGTATTAAAAGTTGTCACTTTTATACAGACTAAGAGAACCAAGAAGGCCGGTATCGTCGGGAAATATGGTATTAATATCTTTATGAGATTATACTAGGTATGGTTGTTTTACAGGTTAGCAACCTGATTAAACTCAAAATTTTACGTAGAAATTTTTATTGACATAAATACTTTACTTAGAAGTTTGTTCAGGTCGGTTTATAAAAAACATGTCGCAATCTAGCAATGTAAACATGAGTAGACCTAAATCTCACAAACTTTGTGTTAGGTTTGTGTTTTGTTAGAAATTCACACTTTAGTTGATCGAAGAGTTGTTATGGCAACTGAACTAAAATTGAATAAAACATTGTTAATCACAACTTGATGTTGGTTATAGTGGTGGTCGTTACACGATCATGGTTGCAATTAGTGTTGCTAAACGATATGAAGGTTACGTTGACAAAAAAATTTAAGTTTAGAATCCTGTAAAAAGGACATATATTGTTAAATATTTTCTTATAAAATGATAGGAAGTTTACTCTGACAAAAAAGATTTATGTAGTCGCATATTTTCTTGTAACTTTACGTTTTGTATTAGACTATTATAAATATATACAATTTGTTATTCCTGGTTGTAACACGTTTGATTTTTTACCATAAGTGACATTAGAAAAATAATGTATTCACACGTTTGGTCCTTGACAATAAATGACATCAAGAATTATGTATTTTATTTAAATGGATGTATATCACCAAATAATATAAAAAAGCTCTTAAAACCCACCCAAAAACGGATATAGATCAAAATGTGTGTTTTTATAACAAGTTTTACAATCAAGTGATTGTATGATATTTTTGCCAGAATTGTATGATCATGCTTGGAAATAGAGTTGCTAGTTCATGGTGTAGCAAACATGTTAGTTAACGTTGAATTATATACTATAACTAGTATTAAGCTCCCCGAGCGTTGCGGTGGAGGCGTAAACCATGCCAAATAGGACCAATGCTAACGACCATCAATATCGGAAAAAACTCGTAAAAACAAAATAAATAAAAAGGTAAAAATAACATCGAACGAAAAGCAGACGTAAAATCGTTGAACCATGCACGTCTGTTGTGGCATGTTAATACGAAGAAATTAGACTGGGACGTAAAACATAGAAAAAAAGGCCCCACACATTGCAATGAACCTGTCAAGCAGGGAAAAATAGACGCGTTGTGACGGGTCTGTCAAACGGGAAGAAATAGACGAAAAAACGTTGAACCTCATACGCACGTTACGGCGTGTTAACTCGTAAAATTTAGTATGAAACGTAAAATTAAAAATTTGCAAAAGATGAAAAGTATTGGGAATTAAAGTGAAATAAAAAGGTGTTGGGGCTAAATTGCAAAAGATGAAAAATTTTGGGTTAAAAGTAAAAAAATTAAAGGGTTAAAATGTAAA
This sequence comes from Helianthus annuus, assembly GCF_002127325.2. Taxonomy (NCBI): domain Eukaryota; kingdom Viridiplantae; phylum Streptophyta; class Magnoliopsida; order Asterales; family Asteraceae; genus Helianthus; species Helianthus annuus. The sequence goes on from NC_035449.2 coordinate 147,362,393, forward strand.
GGATGAAAGTATTTGGGTTAGAAATGAAAAATCAACCTCTTTCTGAATAACTCTCCATGCTTGGAGTACAACTCCATGAAACACCCGCTTATTTATAGTTTGGAAATAGTTTAGATATACTTGAGTAGCTAAGTCCCCAGGTGAAAAATCGAAATGGGATGCAACTTCCCACATGAAATGTTGGAATGTTAAATACCCAAGTGGTTTTTGGATGGGAATCATAGTCTCAAGTGATTGTAATGTAGAAATCAACATATGTTTGAAACTTTGTATTTGTGTGCAACAATAGTATTGTTGGTGATTATTAACAAATAAAGACTCTCACATGACATTTTCAAAGTACAAACTCTCACACATGAACCAAAGTGAATTTTTGATTAATGTCCTATTTTAATGAGAACTTGAAGAGTTGATCCACCTACTCTTCTTGCTTTTGCTCCTATACCCAAAGTTAGTCCATGTTGTAAAATGGGATTTAAAACTGTAACATATTTATGTATTATTAGATGTGATGTTATGTTATGGATGATGTTATCTGTAGAAATATATGAATAAACACTAATACAAACAAAACAGAAGAAATAGCGACAAAACAGGTGACAAAATCTTATTAAACCAACCCTAAAATGATTTGCCCCCCAAATACCCAAAGATCTTACAATAACAGTAAGATCTGATCTTACAAAAGTAAGATCTAAAGTACAAACAATACAGAAACAGAATAGAAGATCATCTACAGATGATGATCAACAACAGACACACACTACCAGAACAATCTCTCAGATACAGATGAGAGATTGTTCGTACACAAGATGATGAAACCCTAGCAGAGCGAACAAGATGATAACGAGTACAATAATGACACAAGTGATCAACAAGATCACTTAAATACAATGAAACTAAGGATATTTCACTTTGGTCCTTGTAAGTTGTACAGCTATCCAACAACAGTCCTTGAAGTTACATCAAGCCCCTTAGATATTTTGAGAACCTGTAACAATAATAACAACTCAACAACCACCAGATCAACAACCATTAGTAACGAGCAGGCCCAACATCTAAATGTCAGCCCAAATCAACAATAGCCCAATAGCTAAAATATAAATAGATATAAGCCCAATGAATGAAAGATAACAACAATGAAAGATAACAACACTTATAATTTCAACACCCCCCCCCCCTTCATTCATTTGGCTTGAACAGATCAACAAGAGTAAGTTTTTTACAAAATTCCTCATGTTGAATTATTCCAAGACCTTTGGTAAAAAGATCAGCAAGTTGACTTTCAGAGTCAACCTTGACAGTACTAATAACACCATTTGCCACTTTTTCTCTTAAAAAATGTAGATCAAGCTCAAAATGCTTGGTCCTTTCATGAAACACAGGATTAGCTGCTATTGAAATAGCAGCTTGACTATCACAGTTCAAAGGCATTGGCAAACTACATTGAACATTTAATTCAAACAACAAATTTCTCAGCCAAATCAGCTCACAAGTAGCTGAACACATTGCACGATATTCAGCTTCTGCAGTAGATCTAGAGACAGTACCTTGTTTCTTGCTTTTCCAAGAAACAAGGCAACTCCCTAAAAAAATACAAAAGCCTGTAACAGACTTCCTAGTAGACAGGCATTTACCCCAGTCAGAATCAGCATATCCCAGCAAGTTAAGATTATCACTCTTCTTAAAACTTAGTCCTTTCCCTGGACTTTGTTTCAAGTACCTTAACAGTCTCAAAGCCAACTGTAAATGCACTTCATTTGGTTTGTGCATAAATTGACTCAAAAACTGAACTGTGTAGCTTATATCTGGTCTTGTTAAAGACAAGTATATAAGCTTCCCAATCAGCTTTTGAAAACCAGAAATATTTTTAAGTAATTTCTGATCTTTGTCAAGTTTTGAAGACACTAAATAACTTTGTTCTATTGGTGTATTAACAGGTTTACACCCCAAATAACCAAATTCACTCAAAAGTTCCAAACAATACTTTCTTTGGCTAAGACAAATAGCATTTTTATCATAAAGCACTTCAATGCCAAGAAAATACTTTAGCACACCTAAATCTTTAATCTTAAATGTTTCATTTAAAATGTGCTTAACTTGACTAATTTTATCAGTAGAATTACCAGTTATTACAATATCATCCACATACACCAACAAATAAACAGTAATTCCATCTTTTAAGTAAAGAAACAAAGAATGGTCACATTTACTTTGTACAAAACCAAGATCTAATAACACAGTAGTTAACCTCTCATTCCACTTTCTTGGAGCTTGTTTTAGTCCATATAAGGACTTAACAAGCTTGCAAACTTTAGTTTCATTTTTTGAATAATAACCAGGAGGTAATTTCATATACACATCTTCAGAAATGGTACCATGTAAGAATGCATTATCAACATCAAGTTGAAACAATGGCCAATCAAAATAAACAGCAACAGCTATAATAGACCTAACAGTAACCATTTTAACAACAGGTGAGAAGGTCTCTCCAAAGTCAAGACCTTCTCTTTGGTTGAATCCTTTAGCAACAAGTCTAGCTTTGAATCTTTCAACTTCACCATTTGACTTATATTTGACTCTAAAGACCCATTTACAGCCAATGGCCTTTCTGTTTTGAGGAAGATCTGTCAGAACCCAGGTATTGTTTCTGAACAAAGCTTCCATTTCTTTGTTCATAGCCTCAACCCATCTAGGATCAGAGGCAGCTTCCTCATAACAAGAAGGTTCTATAACTTTATTCAAAGAAGCAACAAAGGACATGTTTTCAGAAGACAAACAAGAATAGTTAACAACTTTATCCAAACTATATTTAGATTTACTATTCAACACAAACTGTTCAAATTTTTTTGGAACAACAACTTTCCTACTAGATCTTCTAAGAGAAGAACCTATTCCCTCAGATGGATTAATCTCATCAGTTGAGATACTAATGTCCTCTGCCCTACCATATCCTTCACTACTACTACTACTCTCATTTTCAGTTAATGATTGTTGCATATCAACATTAACTGGAGAGGCAGATGTAGAGGGGATAGGTTGCTGATCATCATCAGTAACCTCATGAGATTCAAGTCTCCCCTCTTCATCATTGGGAATTATAGGACTATTGATTAACACTTCAACACTATCAAAAAAATTTAAATGATTTAGACTATCAGTTGACAAGCTGTTTTGTTTAAAAGATTTAAAAGGGAAAACATCTTCATAAAATTTAACATCTCTAGAATAAAACTCTTTTTTATTGTCTAGACTCCAAAGTTTATAACCCTTTTTTACATTAGAATAGCCAATTAGCACACATTTCTCAGCATTAAAGGACAGTTTATCTAAATCATTTAAAACAGTGCTAAAGCATAAGCAACCAAAAGTCCTAAGATGCAAATAAGAGGGTTTAAATCCAAACATTAACTCATATGGACTTTTTCCTAGAAGCACAGAAGATGGTAACCTGTTAATGATATAAACAGCAGTCAAAATACATTCAGACCAAAAGTTAAGTGGCACACTACTTTGGAACATCAATGATCTTGCCAAGTTTAAAAGATGTCTATGTTTTCTCTCCACAACACCATTTTGTTGTGGAGTGTAAGAACAAGATGTCTGATGCAAGATTCCTTTTTGTTTACAAAAATTTTCCATTTTATTGTTCACAAATTCAGTTCCATTATCGCTTCTAAAAACTTTAATTCTTTTCTTAAATTGAGTTAACACTAACTCATAAAAACTTTCAATATTATCAAACACTTCCAATTTACTTTTAAGTAAGTAACACCAAACAGCACGGGTATAGTCATCAACAACTGTTAAGAAATATTTAAAACCATCTTTACTAGCCACTTTATAAGGTCCCCAAACATCTAGATGAACTATATCACCTAACTGTTTGGTTTTATGTTCACTTAAAGGAAAAGGTACCCTAACTTGTTTAGCTCTATGACATACTTCACATAAACTCAAAACACAATAAGTTTACATCAGTTGGGCTTGTAGTGTAGTTTCTTAAGTTATGGTTTGATTCTTGATACTACGTACACACCCTTTGTATTTACTCTTTTGAGTTTGGTAAATTATTTATTAGGACCTAGGTTATGCTATTTTTGAATATATCAAGGAAAGTCAACAACTTTGGTGTTATATATAGTTTAGTGTTTTCAACTTGCAAAGAAGTCCAACTTTCACATATACAAAAATGGTTTTGAGTTTTTTGGTGTTACAAGTTATATCCGATGGCGAATTGTTTGCACCTCATTCTAGTTGGTGTTAACTGTGGGATTGTATATGCAATAAGGCTAGTGCTAGTGGCAAAGCACATGTATATGATTATGCGACGTAAACTAGTATAACTAACTTGTATGTGTGGTATTCAATTAATAGCCTGGTAGATTGTGAATTGTGTGTATACTTGCAATTTGATTGAAACTTGAAACTTGAGAATTGAGATATGTGGTTGTTGTTACAAGTGTACATGTGTAATGAATAAACAACCACAATGGTTAGTAGTGCTGTCAATACACAATACTAGTGTGGACTTTTAACAATCATCATCATAGTGAAGATCATTATATGATAAGAGTGGATAATCAATGCAAACATATGTAGTGATAATTTCTTACTAGCTTGCAGATGTGTTATTTTATTTGAGTATTAGTAGATTGTTTGTCTTGCAACCTCAATAAGAACTTTTGCGTGTTTCATGAGTGTTTATTTGTAGGTTTTGTTGTTTTTCCCTTGCGTTATAGTGGGTCAGTTTCTCAAGTTGGGTTCGAGATCGTATTGTTATTTTTGTATGCCTTCTTACTAGTCGAATTTTCGTTTGACAATAAAGTTTTGGCCGTTCTAGAAAAAACCATTAGGCTATCCGATAAAAGCTTGTCTAATATGAGCACTATTATATATATATTGTTACGGGTGATGATGAATAGTAACTTTATTTTATAATAATATATAGTTTTTTAATATTTAATATATTATAATAGTTTATTATTATATTCACTTTTAATAACATATTTTTCTTTTTTTAACATATATTCCCTTTACCTTTTTTTAATAATTATTTTTTTCCTTTTGTTGAACATATATTAATTTATCGATTAATTTGATACTTCTTTAATAATTTATGTTTATAACTTTTTTTCTAAAAACTTAAGTACGTAGTTGTGTTTGATTTCTTTCCCTGACATTCCGTTATAAGTTTTAATAAAAACGAAGTTGTACTCAAAATAAAGTATTTATTTGGTATCATAAAACGGTACGTTCTAATGGTTTGACTTTCTAAACAACATGTTTTATTTTCAATCACGTTTGTTTTAAATTATCATTTGCTCGCTTTCGCCGCGAGGCGCGATATAAAAAAAAAACTAGTTAAGTAAAATTATCAAAACATTGTTATTTTTCTATATAAAAGTTATCTTTGTAAACCTACGATAGACCAAAATAGATTCTTAACATGTGGAAACTAATATTTGAATTTGAAATTATCCCATACATCATCTAAAAAAATACTACTCACACATAAGGCAAAGTACACAAATAGAATTTTGATTAAACTAATCTCATGATTTCTCATTATTCAAATTCAACCATTAAACTTCACCCATCATTCAAATCTAACACCATAAGTTCAAAATTCCTCACTTTAACCACCAACAAAATCACAAGATTCAAAGCATGAAAACATAAACTAATGTCTTAAATTCAAAACATGAAAACATAAACTAATGTCTTAAACATGTAACATGTTATTCTTCATGAGATCAATGATGAATCTCATACAGCCATAGCACCTGCTTCATCATCTCCATGATTCCTGGCTTTACCTTTGCGGTTCCAAATCGGGGTCGTCTCAATAAGCTTATGAGGAACAAGCCGCCTTTCTCGCTTAGTCAGTTTTATAAAATTGTTGACTTTCAGTCTAGCAATTTCTGCTTCCTCTTCTGGCGTTATTTCTCGTAGTACAACTGTCAGTCTACATTCAGGCCTCACTCTTACTCCACTTCTTCCTTTCGCATGATACGATACACGTTTCTTGAACAATCCCTTGCCAACGAATGCTTCGGCTGTGTAATAAATTAACTTAAATCAAATTGTTATAATAGTGATGATTTACGTACGAATTACGAGTGTAGAAACTAAATTGTGAAGAAAATGAGATTTATGTGTGTAATTATGTTCAAGGTGGCCGTGATGTGGTTTAATGTGGATTACCAACAATAAGCCGATCTGCATCAAATCCATGATTGTGTGTGGCATTTGCACGGGCTGAATGAATAACCTGCATAAAGGGCCACCATTTGATAATTAAACATTAATCATCAAGACCATAGTAACAAAAAAAAAAAAAAAAAAAAAAAAAAAAAACAATAAGAAACCGGATGTCATTTAGGCCATGGGGTATGGGGCTTGGGTTGGGGCGTGGGTTGGCTGAAAACGCCCAAGCCACCACCCCGGGGGCTTGGGTTGGGCGTGGGTTTTGGGCGTGGCCCCCATTGGCGTGGGTTTGAAGTCGGGCGTGGGGCGGGCTAGTAAGTGACATGGCAGGCTCTCAATGGCCAAACCAAACTCATGCCCCCCAACCCAAGCCCCACTATACCCCATGGGCGTGGGTTTGAGTGGTGGGGGGGCTCCCATTCCACGTGTCAACCAATGCCCCAACCCAAGCCCCACCATACCCCATGGTCTTAGAGAATGAGATGATCTCCGACCTCTGTTAGAGGTGACACTTCCGGTTGTATTTTTCATGTAAAGGTCAAACAGGTCACATGCAGATAAAAGCTAAAAACGGATCACGGGTCAACTAGAATGTATTTTAATGATTACGAGAATTTAGAACCCGCGCGTTGCCGCGAGACCGTTAAACCGAACAAACAATAGACGTGAAAGACTAAAAGCGTTGTAATAAAACACACGTTGTGGCGTGTTAACTTGCAAAATGTAGACCGATTAAATTAAACCGAAAATATAGATGTAAAATCAATACATGTATAAATGATATGACTAATAGTAAATATGATATTTCTTTTATTTCATCAACTTTACTCGGTCATCTCGGAGAATATACTGTCTTTTACTATGTTGAAGCATGCTCAATCTCGAAAGTAACTGTGTTTATGTTTATAAAACTCGTAAAATACATACCTACTACTTTTTGGTGTATAGCAACTATAACTTTTTTAGTAGTTAAATGAAACATTACAATTTTTTAGTTGACTGAAACATTACAATTTTTTTACTACCATCAAATACCTCTTCCTTTTTCAATAAACGCACCTTTACAAGGCTTATAATTGACTTGCAGATGAAATTCATTGGAAATACAATTTACATTCCTCCCAAACGCAACCCCAAAATCTTTTTTTCAAAGGGAATAACAACCCTAAATTTATAACCATCGTTACTATACTATACAAGAGCAAAAAAAAAAAAAAAAAAAAAATCCACAAACTTTAATCCCCACCCCACTTCACTATCAGATACAATCAATCGCCACACAACACCACCGGACAACCACGTCTACCAACGACGTCACTTCGGGACACCACACAACTGCCGCCAGCCCGCCACCACCTAACACCATTCGTCAGATCTTTGGTAACAACCGATTAGCCGTTTCCCCAACCATCACCATCACCAATATCTAAACTCGTCACCACAGATCTGATCAGGGTATACCGTCGTTCTTCACCAAAGCGGTCGATCTGTTGCTTACATCTAAACAACTGTGGGAAAAAGCGGCTGTTGGTTTTCAGATAGATCTTCGATGGTTCGAAACCGTCTGTTCCAAATCATGGTTGTTGATTTTAAGCACAAACCTTTATTTATTTCTGATTTCTCTTAAACATGGTCTAGATCATGTGCCTCTCCGAAATCCGGCTATCCATCTTCACGAACGTAGAGCTCGACTATGCCACGTCGCCGCCGCCACTGCCGCGGTGGTCCCGTGGAATGGGGAAACACCTAGGGGCACAGGTGGTGCACGCCAATTTGGTGAAAACCCAATGAGGTGGTGCCCTGTGGTGGGTCGATAGTGTTGGGGGAGATAAGCCAGTGGTGCATAAGAAAGATAGTGAGAGAAAGAGGAGCGTGAGAGAGAAAGACAGAGAGATAAAAGAGAGAAGGAGACAGCGTGTGACCAATGAAAAGAAATGAAATTGAACAGTGAATGTGTGTGGAGACAGAAATTTGATAAATTATAGAGGGTAAATATTCTCCTAAATCGTTCTGCCACCTCTGATTTCATTTATGGTCCTAAATCCCGCTTATCATTTTTTTACAGAAATCGAAAACACTAGAATTTATCTGTGGTTAAATGTCATCGACACAGCAAGGGGTTATCACCTGGTAGACGGTTTTTGATGCACGTTTTACTGTCAACTGCAACTGCAATAATGCATCCTCAACACGCATGCCACGGACTAACGTAGCAACCAAGTTCACCTTCTTCGGACTCTGAAGTGTATAAAGTAACACAAAACAAAAAACATTATAAGAAACTAGTTGCACGTTAATCAAAATTTGCCATCAAATTATCAAGTGATAAACGCACATCAATCAGTCCTACTATGTACTCAAGCTGAACATAGTATCATTTACTGATCGATGATAGAAAGATAACCTGTTTTATGCTTTTGAGAATTGCTTGGACTTTTGAAGGTTTAACGACAGCTTTCTCAGCTTCAGCTTGCCCACTGCCTATAGCCAATGTTGGTGTCAACGGAGACGGACCCGGGGTTGCATCAGATGAAAGTAATCTTCTTGTACTAATAAACCCCTGCCACAATAGACGAAAACAACATTAATCAAAAATAACAAACTAGACAATGTAAATCAGATCCAAAGCATTACGGCGTTACCAATTGTTGGAAACAGTGATATAAAGGTCTTGAGACATTTGTAGACGGAATCCAAAGGCCGTGTAAATGAGTTGGCAAGCCTGCCGAAAAAATGTTTTTTTGTTAATTATACTCGGCTAAAACATAGTGCAGCATAGAAAAACATTTTTTCAAATGTTCCAACCTTGGACAGGAGAGAACTTCAACGGAGAAGTGGAAAAATTGGCATGAGGGGAACAGCTGTTTTCCAGTCTTTTGCCAGCCTGTCGAAGTATAGACGATACATGACGATGCCAGCCCACCATGACTTATGCTAAAAACAGTCTTCCACAAGAGTTCAAGAAAGTTGACTTTAGATGAGCTACACCAGTTGAGGATTTGCACTTATTTTGATCAACTTAGGTTTAGCAGAATAAATTAATAGTAAAGCAAGCCAAAGAATTGCATATTCACAAGAACACAGCACATAACTTAAATCCTAAACAGATACTTTGAAGTACAAATAACATGCATATGCATGGGTGTATATGCTCGTTGATGAAGAAGATTGTTTTTCTCACCTTCTTTCCTTATCCTAAAGTAAATAAAGAAAATAGGAACTAACATGAATAAGTAAATCAAAACTATCTGTCTTAGGAGATCCACTTCATTTCTTTCCTCTACCACTTCTCCGGTAATCTTAATTTCCGGTGATGATACATTCACCACCACATACGACAAGCTAGTTTTTCCTCCCACTATAGAACAATCACATTATCTATCCTAGGCATTCGTCATGTTGTTTCTTAAAGTCTATCAACTGATAACATACTTCAGGTCATAAACTTATTGCATAAATGTTCAACTACATCAATATCTTTTTAGCACACTTTCAATTAAGATCTTTAAACAAAGAAGAGACCATGGTATAGCATGGTCACACTGCATGTACACACCATCTAAGTTGGGCGGCAAAGTGGACAAGTTGGGTGGGTTTGGGTAATGGACTAATGGGTCAGGATGGGTTCGGGTTAGAATGGGTTTGGGTCAGGATGGGTATACCAAAGAAAAGGATAGGATAAGTTTGGGTCAAGATGGGCTTTGGTTAGGATGAGATGAAAAAAAATTAAAAACAAAAAAATATAGATATAAATATAAAAAAATTTAAAATTATAAAATAATAAAAAAATTTAAACAAATTTAAAAAAATCTAAAACAACATTGCATAAAGACTCTCACTCCAAACAGATTAACATCAATACCATAAGCCCAACAAAATGTTTAATAATCAGTATCTTACTCCAAAATGATCAAATGTACGAGAACAAACATAACAGTAGCAAATAAACTGAAAACAGCTACCAATAGAGGTAACAGAACCAAGGATAACAAACTAAAAGCATCCATAACAACCGTTTATTACTTATGGCCTTGGCAACAGTGGCAGCGGCTTGACCCCTGAGCCGAGCTTAATCGAGTCCGTTAGCAAATAATAAACATGACGAGCTCGGGGCGAGCTCAAGCTTGAAAAATTACACACAAGCCGAGCTCGAGCTTTAGAAACAAAGCTTGAATCGAGCCGAGCTCGAGCTATAGCTTTCACAAGCAAGAACAAAAAACTAGAACAAATAAAGAAGCTAAATCGAAACACCAACAAATTCTCCACTCAATTCAATCACAAATAGTAAAATCACAACAAATTTTGTAAAATTAAACAAGAATACCTTGTGTCGTCTACCAAATCGCACAAATAAACCCTAGAAAACAAACAAGATGAGTGCTGTAAGTCTGATCAACAAGATTTATATGGGCTGATCGATGGGAATTATAGTTTATTTTGAGACAAAGGTTGAGATTCTGAGATCAGAGGTGTGCTAGGGTTAAGAACCATTCTTTTTCTCAATTACCCATCCTGACCCCCATGAGAATTATAGTTGACCCAAAATAGCCCATGAATTTGTATTTAAAGTCCAAAACAACCCAAACTTAAGTAGTTGGGTTATGATTGCCAGGTCTGATCTAAGATAAGTGTTAAAGAGTACAAAATCAGAGAAAGAAAAAAAATTACAAAACCTTGTCATACAATCACAGTAGACAGACACTATAACTTCATTAAAAATCAAAACTTCGACACAGTTTCATCTGGTTTTGAGCGGCCAGCTTGAGGTGTTACGTGTCCACTTGGTCGTTATAGTTATAACTAAGTACATGCATCCCAAGTGAAACAAATATATAGAGCTAATTTATACAGACATTTCGAATTATGAACATAAAAACTATCTCCTTCTTCTCAAATTCTACTGTTTCATTAAAATCTGAATATCCAATCTACATTAGACACTATTACTTGGTCCTTAGCTTCTCTTGGCTTTATCTAACTTGACCATAACCAGGTTACACGAAAAAAACAAATTAACCAATGAATTCTTGCAATCTTATAACATGACCTTTTAAAAAATTATACTTAATTACAGTGTAAATAAAATAAATCCAAAGCTAGAGAAACAACTTTACTCATTAACAAAAGTCTACCCGTACTAGTTCGAAACATTTAGCGATTTAGACACATTCATAAACCACGATACCAGTGTAACACAATGGTAAATCTCAAAAATCTCCTTCAGGCATTTCATCGAACACCTCATGTGCACTTTCCTCATCACAAGATTTACCAAAACCCCCCAACCCACATCGCATTCCCATCAATCTAACTACATTTTAAGCTTTCTAAACACATACAAATAGCCTAATTCAAGCCTGTTTTAGTGATCACACCACACAATGTCTCAAAACACATATCTAACAATCTTTCACTCAGAAAACAGAATATAACAAAAGCCAACAATAATAAACAGATCGGAGACCTACCTGCAGAAAAATATACAGTCGCCGGAGATGAATATCGGCCGGAGAGTAGTGACGTTAGTGGCGGCTTTATTTCTCAGAGAAAACCCAAGGTTAAACACGAAACAATGAACACGAAGCCCCTTATCTTTCATTTTGTTACACATACATCCTTAAACTTGAAAAGTTGTCATACAAAACCCAAGGTTTGTTATTTAATCCATTAAATACGCAATTGACTATTTTAAGATTATAAGATATTTATTATTATTTATTTTTTTTACTATTTTAAGATTATAAGATATTTATTTTTTTTTACTATTTTAAGATTATAAGATATTTAAATCTTAATAGAATGAAACACATAGTTTAATTTTTTTAACGGCAAATGTTACTCGTTTTTTGAACGAAAAATTTAGATCGCTGGCAGACAATTGAAGTATCATCGTTCTACCAACGGAATCACACGATTATATCTATCTCCAGTAGACAATAATGCATATACACCAATTTATGAGGAAACCTGATAAATATGGGAAAAACCCCTATTGTGGGAATCGAACCAAGTACTTAATGGTCCTTAAGCTTTATCACACTCCCAAAATGTCATGAGTCTATAATGTCATAGGCAAATGTTACTCATTTAAACAAATAATTCTAGATTATTCATCCTTATCTAGGTTTGAACATAAGATCTCCCTTTAGGCATATGCCTCTACCAAATGAGTTACCCCACATTGGCAAACACAATTTAAATAGCGACATATTTTAAAATTTCGTTATTCATTACTTATAATAGTAATACCGTATAAACAGGGGCGTAGCATATAAGGGGCCGGGAGGGGCGCCCGACCCCCCGAACTTTTCGTTCAGTAGTGTTGTACATGTAGTTTTCGTATAGAAATTTTTTAGTATATACGTTTTCGACCCCCCGGTTCTATAGAAATTTTTGGGTATATACGTTTTCGACCCCCCCGACGAAAACTTCAAGCTTCGCCACTGCGTATAAAACGATATTAACTTATTTAAATAAAACTGCGTCCAGCATATTTAGGTCTATGTCTTGTTTGTAATATACATACACGTGAAATTATAAAAAAAAAAAAAAAAAAAAAAAAAAAAATCAAACATCGAATAAAATTATTATTCACAACAAGAGTCAAGAGATATAGGCAAAAGCAATAGAACAAATAGTATAAATATTTCGCAAAGCTTAAACTTAAGAACAGAAAATGTTGTAGTTAAAAGTAGGAAGAGAGAGCTAGAGAGTTAATCTAGTAAAGAACAATACAAAAACGAGAAAAGCATTCCAATATTGGTGCTCCATAAATCATCACCTTAGACGTGGAAATGTAGCGTGGTAGTCTCTCCACGCCATACACACTGGCCTGCCAATGGCGTGAAGGGCTGTACGGGGTTGAAGGCGGGGTAAATTCCACCGGCATGAGGGCATTTGAAGTGGCGACGTGACATGTTGTGGGTGAACGTTGGCTATAGCCATTGTGTATCAACGGTTAAACTTTTTTTAAAAATGAATAACATCTCCTACGTAAACAAACCCATTCTATCATTATTTGTTTACAAACACACTCTATTCATCTAAATTTCATCTCAACTTTCGTCACATTTTCACTTCAAAATTTTCGATAAAAATGGCAATGATTCCTCATACTGAAGAAGAGGACATTGCGTTGTGTGAATCCGGGTTGAAGCGCCCACTACATGCCTAGTAATCGCTCGGGCCGTTTGGGGGCATATCTTCCAACAATTTTGTATTCATAGGGGTGACACCACCTGAACCATGGATACACTTTCTTCGCGTTTTAGGACTATCCATTTGGATAGTGAAAGATTTAAGATGACCTTGCGGAAAACGACATCATACAAGTCGCCCTCATCAACTACAGGCGCGCCTACAACCATGACTTTAAACATGTTTCAGCATGGCAGATAATTAGATCTTTTGTTTAATTATGTTTAGGTTTAACATTTTATTTTAATTATGTAATTTTTAAGTTAATTTCATGGGTTTTTTTTTGTTTCGTTATTTATTTAAGTTACGTAATGTAATTTTTTTATTAATATTATTTGTTGAATTTGTACTAATATTTTTTTAATTAAACAAATTTTTTATGATTTTGAAAAATAAAATGATAACAAAAAGCGTATGCCACGTGTCGAATAACGCCACCCTTTTACGCTCTGTGTCACTCCTCCTGTTTTTGCATCACGCCACTTTTCTGACGCGTGCTGAGATGGCGTATACATGTCGCATAACGAACTTTTAAACACGTGTCATTCATTGAAGGTATCCTCAAATTTATAATTATCTTATATTAACTTAATTAATAAATAATAAATTAATATTAAATCTTATCATAATTTAATAAAATATTATCCTCAAATCTAAATTGTTAATTTAATATATTTTTAAAACAAATAGCTCTCTTTCCTACTTATCTTATATATATTAAATATATAAATAATAAATTAATATTAAATGTTATCCTAATTTATTAAAAGTATAACTTTTTATTATTTGGTTTACAAAATTATATTTATTCAACTCGTGTAAAACGCGAGGTTTTTAAAAATATATATTTTTTATTATTTACTATACAAATTTACATTTATACAACCCGTGTAATACTCGAACCCTGTGTATTAAAAGTAAAACAAAATTTATATAATACTAGGTTAGAACCCTGTGTATTACACGGGTTAAATAAATAAAATTTTATATATTAAATAATAAAAAAAATGTTATATCTTTATGAACCCCGTATATTGTACGGGTTAAATAAATGTAATTTTGTATACTAAATACTAAAAACGTCGTATCTTTAAAAAACTCGTGTATAATCGGGTTGAATAAACCTACCAAATAATAAAAAATTACATCCTTAAAAATCTCATATATTATACGTGTATAGCCGGGTTGAAAAATCTACCAAATAAAAAAAATTATATCCTTAAAAAACTCGTGTATTACACGTGTTGAATAAATCTAATTTTACACAGCAAATGATAAAAAGTTATAAATTCTTAAAAACTTCGAGTATTACACGCGTTGTATAAATGTAACTTTGTATAGTAAATAATAAAATATATATATATATTTTTAAAAACCCCGCGTTTTACACGAGTTGAATAAAATTTAATTTTGTATACCAAATAATAAAAAGTTATATTTTTAATAAATTAGGATAACATTTAATATTAATTTATTATTTATATATTTAATATATATAAGATAAGTAGGAAAGAGAGCTATTTGTTTTAAAAATATATTAAATTAACAATTTAGATTTGAGGATAATATTTTATTAAAGTATGAAAAGATTTAATATTAATTTATTATTTGTTAATTAAGTTAATATAAGATAATTATAAATTTGAGGATACCTTCAATGAATGACACGTGTTCAAAAGTTTGTTTCTTTTATTATAGTAGATAGATATGCATTAGACCCAAATAAATACGTTTATTTCAAAACTAAACTAGTTTTTCATCGAACAAGCCCAAAGTAAATAGTGTTTAGCAAAAGAAAAAGACACAATTTCAAAGCCCATTTCGCATTAATTTCCAGCTATTACAACACAAAAACAACCATCGACCTAATCATCATTATTCAGCGGCCTAAAGCCCCCCTAAAATACATCCGCAATCATCGTTCTCACTTCCCATCACAACCTGCTTTCAATTTCTAGGCTATTCACTATTACCAGACAAAAAAAGTAACCATAATCACCCATGGCAACGGGTCCATTGGGATTGGAGGAGAGTTTATGGATGAAATTAAGGCCTCCACTTCGTAGTTCGCTTAGGGTCTCCAAAAACGTTGGAACGGCCCTGCCAGTTTGAACAGTCTCATGATTTCAAACCGAACCATGAACAAATTCATCTTACATCTATTCATTGATCTTCAACTAAAAGCTTTGTCCTCAATAAACTCGTCTCTCATACTGTAGCGAAAACCAAACCCCAGGGACACAAGGTTTTTTTATTAGTGAAAAGACGGTTTTTCGTTTGCCCCTACAGTTAACCTCAGGGACTTAGAGTGTAGCGAAATGGAAACCCCAAGGACGCATGTATCAATTTTTTTGAAAATAGGGACTCAGTTTGATTCTGACAATATACCACAGGGACTCAGTTTGATTCTGACAATATACCACAGGGACGCATGTATTAAAGAGTTAAAGTGCCATTTGCGTCGGTTAGTCCACCATTTCAAGCCAAATTTCAAAATTGTACTATTTTCCTTCCTGATATTCTCGAAACGTGCCATTTCAGTCCAAAAAATTAAGGGTAGACGGTATGGATTGTTTGAATGGCTTCGGTGACTACTTTCACCGATCAGTGAACCACCCCCACTTGTTTGAGTCACCGATTGTTTGAATGTTTTCGGTGTATAGTCACCGATGCGGGAAGAGGAGAGAAGGAGGAGGGAGGGGGGGGGTTTAATGGTGGGTCCCAACCCCTTTCAACCAATCACAATTTTTTTTTAATTCTTTACCACTCTCTAGGTGTTTGAACCATACCCTCTGATTGAGTGCAACATGGGAAGTGAAATTGGGACTTGACATGGCATAATATTATTGGCTAGAGAATAACGCAAACACTCTAAAGTTATTGAACCATACCCTCCAGCTAATCCTAACTAAAAAACTCAGTTAGCTTAGGGGTAAAATACTCATTTTACATACTTTTTTTATTCTTCATTTTTTAATTCAGTTAGCTCAGGGGTAAAATGGTCATTTTACATAGATTTTTTCTTTTTCATTTATTTTTAAACTCAGTTAGCTCAGGGGTAAAATGATCATTTAAAGAAAACTCAATTAGCTTAGAGGTAAAAAATATACGTAAAATGATCATTGTACCCTAAGCTAACTGAGTTTTTCTAACTTGGGTTAGTTTTTAGGACTGAAATGGCATATTTTGAGGATGAGGAAAATGGTACAATTTTAAAATTTGACCTGAAATGGCAAAAATGAACAAACCACGTAAATGGCACTTAACTCTTTATTAAATGAGAAAGGCATAACTAGAAGCAGTTATATGACTCTAATTAAGGCTCCGGCTCCGGCTCTAGTTCATTTAAACTCGACTCAATTCAAGCTTTTAACGAATCAAAATACAGAGTACATCAAATTTAACCACAGAAGAACAGATGAGAAACACATAATGTTATAGCTACTTGTACAATATCATTAAAAGTTGTACACTGTTCAAGATTTGCAAAACCATACAAAAACTGCAAAATCTTCTATGACATAAGAACAAATTCATTGTTTACTTTCTTTGGCCATAGTCAGAATCTCCAACACCAGATTATCACGCGAAAATATCCTCAACAAGCCCGATTATATGCTAGCCTGCAGTTCATTAAAAAGCGTATCTGCAGCTGCTTCTTCATAATCACCTTCGCTTTCATTAACCTTCTGCGGTTCATTTTCAGGTTTTGATTGTTTATAAAAAGGCAAATACGACATATAAACATCATCTTCAAGAACACGCGCTTTTCTCAACACCTCAAACACCGCCTCCTTGCTTTGTTCATCGTTTTCGCGTTCACAAATGCTATACAAAGCCGCAATATTCACGGGTTTTGGTCTCCAAAAGCCAGACCCTTCATTTGATAACGCTTTCTCAAAGCACGATAATGCATCGGAAACCCGGTTTTCTTTAATATAACCTTCCGCAACAATCTCCCAGGTAGTTGAATTCGATTTTCCAACTTTCAACATTTCTTTGAGAAACGTTTCGGCTTTTTCGACAAACCCGTTTCTGATATACCAACCCAATAAAAGATTACCGAGTCGCGGGTCATAGGATGACTGTATCGAAACCCATTCTTCATAAAGAAACTCGCTTTCTTCGATATCGTCCATCCTGATGAATGACGAGATAGCGGCATGATAAGCCAAATTCGGTATATACGGAAAGATCGTTTTGTACGATTCCCAAATCCTTCGAACTTCTTCTTTCTTACCGATGCTACCATAATGACTTAAAAGATAATGATACGGAATTCGATCGCGTCCCGTGATTAGGGTTTCGATTTTTCTAAGACAGTCTTCGGCTTTTTCGAAATCTCCATTCTTGATATAAAAAGTAGCCATCGTGCTATACGTAGTCCAGTTCGGATTAACCGACCCGTCAAGTTTCATCTTTTCAAATGCTTCTTCCATCTTTTCGATAGATCCTTGAGACCCGCGTGAAGAAATCAAAATATTATACGAATATAAATCCAAATCTATGTTGGTTTGTGTCATTTCAGAAACTAAAGATTCCACTCTTTCTTGATCCTTAAGGTTCATATAAAGAGTCATCATGACGTTAAACGGAAGCGCGTGACTAGCGTAGCCTTTGTTTTTCATTTCGACTAACAAAGACTCGGCCTTTTCTACCGTTCTAGCGCGTACGTAAGCGTTTAAGAGTGCCCCGTAAGTACGTTTGTCCACTAAATTATTGGGCAAACTTTTGAAGTAATCTTCGGCACCTGAAATGCCGTGTACTTTAGAAACTAGATCTAGTTGAATTGCAGCATCACTTGAGGATATTGTATAGCTCTCGGGTTTGTTATTCATCCACATGTAAATCTGCGGGTGAGGATAATTACATCAATAACCCTTGATTTGTGTCCAATTATCGACAAGTAATAATCAAATTTTCAAAATCACATGTTCTCTTCTCCTTACAGCTTACAACATATCGACGAAAGTACAAGACCCATGAAACATATTAATGACCTAAACATAAAGTTTTTATTGCTGTAATATTAATGTGAGGTCAACAATTTCAATTTTACAACTCAACGATGCATATCACCGAAAGTAGAAGACTCGTGACTCGTATTTATGGCCTAAACAGTAAGTTTTAACTATCATAAAGTGAGGTCAACACATTACTACTTGCATTGAAAATTGATCTCAACTTTTTCAATTTTACAACACTGTGATTCTTCGATTAGGACTAGTCTTTAACCAGTTCAACGTAGCTGCCACTATTTTGATAAAAACAGTACTATTTTTACCAGTTTTGGCCTCACAAAAACAACTCATTTGACTCCCAAAAAGTCAAACCTTGACCTTTTTACAGAACAAGATAGCAAGCAACACATAAATATACAGCAAGATTCATTCAAATGATGAAATTAACAAAATAAATCCAAATTAAACACACAGTGAAGCTAATGCAATCCAAACATACCTCAAGAGCAAGCTTATGACGACCAAACTTCCTCATTTCTTTGACAATTCTACAAAGCTCCCATTTGGTAACTTTCCTGCCTTCATTCTCCCACTGATCCAACACCTCAGTGGCCCCTTTTTCAGGATTACCCATCAATGAAATCCGCTTGTAAATAGCTTTCCAAGTGACTGTTGTTGCAGGCTTGTTCTCATAGTCCACTGTGCCATAGCTGTGCACATTTGAAAAAGAAGATGATGAACGGTTTTTGATAATGAATTGGGACTTTTTGAGGGGTGATATTCGAGACCCATGAAGGAAATTGAGAGAATTGCAGAGGTAAGATGATGATGATAATAGAGATACAGGTTGTGGGTGTGACGGAGGTTGGGAAATTGGTTTCTGGAGCAGCATTTTTGTCAAGAAATTGTTGGGTTGATTAGGGTTTTAGGAGTTGATTCAGTAGAAACAAGATAAGAGTGGTTTTGTCATGTGTATGTGTGTTTTTGAAGATTTATAGTCAAAGTTAACCCTTCAACTTTTGACTAAAATCTTTTAAGACCACCCTACATTTATCAATATCATCATTCATTTTTGTATTTTATTTTTAAACTAGTAACTTGTTTGATTCACTACGATATCGATACATGCGATTAGTAGAGGAACTTGTTATCGTCCTTTTAGACCACCGTTGCCCTACTAGGTACTCTTGCCCATTTTGAGCAGTGCCTCGCCGATGAATAAATTTGAACGCCGCTCCTTTCTTTTCTCCGAATAAACACTAAACGCCCGCATCACGTAATCGGTGTTGGTTTCACCGCTCTTTAGGTTGTTTTTTATGTTGTTGTAATGACCATCAAAGACGGTCATGACAGTATTTATTTCACACCACTTTGACGATAGACTATCATTCTTCTCATAGTACTCTCGTTTCATCGTTTTGTGATAAAGATCGTTTATTCGATCCCAAAATTCGTCACTGTTGTTGATTTGTACCTATTTTAAAAAAAGTTGACGTATTAAAAAACGAACTATTAATATAAAGATAAAAAATACATAATTGTTTTAACCATATCAATTTTTAACAATAAATATAATATAAAATAAAATGTACCTAAAACGCTGTTCCCCGAAATAAAAATCCAAGATTTGGTTAACATCACTTCTTCCTCGTTTGTCCATGGATGAACAACTCGGTCCGTATGGACTTTTTCCTTCTCCGCCTCGGTTTTCTGCCTATAGTTTCCTTTTTTCGTGTGTACAGTTCAACGATATTATGGCGGTTGGGTGTAAGGGGCTGAAGAAACACTGAACTAATTATGAGACTAATCAGTTTGGTTTATGTTTCTACCATAGTGGTTAATCTTCTAATGATTTATCTGAGCTCCGACTTTGATGTTTAATCCTGCAAAACAGAACACCGTTACTCGTTAAGAGGGGAATGTGGGGGTTTCCCTCTTAACCGGGCTCCGGCGTGAGAATAAGCGACTGCTTTGGGAGGATAATCAAGTATTAAGAGTGAGAGTGGAGGGAGTGGAATGTTTAACCTGTGGAATGTTGTCTCTATTTATAGCCGGAGAGGTGTAAGAGGATATGGGCTGATGGGCCTTGGGCCGGTAATTGACAACATAATGGATATGCTCTTTGTCTCACTGGTGTCGACCGTTAGTGGCTTCTAGAAGCTCTCCGGCGTTGGCGCGCCTTGATTGGAGCCACGTGTCATTGTTATCAGCCCTGTCGTCCTTCTGCCATCAGCAGACAAGTGGAGATCGTGGGACAGATGTCTCCGTCCTCTGATTGGTGTTACGTAGGCGTCCTTAAGTACTTCTCGTTCTCTGTACGTCAGACGATCGTGGCGCACGATTGAACAGAGCCTGCTGGATGTTCATTGGCTCCTTTTCTCTGCCACTTGTACCCTTTGTACCTTCATACTCTGGGCCCGCGCTGCAACCTTTGTGTGAGTTGCGCGGGTTTGCAGGTAGTGAAGGTTCTTATCAGATTGCTAAGTGTCGTAATTGTAGTTCTATTCTGCCTGGACCTCGCGCCTCTTCGTGGATGTGCCAATACGCGCGCGAGGTTGCCTTAGCAAGAGTATTGTTGAATAAGGAGTATGGCCTTTGCGCACCCTTGATGAAGGATTGCGCAGCTTTTTGGGGCCATACCCCTTCAGGGGCGTTTGGGATATATGAACGAGTTGTTGTTGAGGGAGGTTAGGCATTTGTATATGTGGTGGATAAAACATGTTATAGTTTGCTAAAAGATGTACATAAACTGATATGCCGGGTAAGTTAGCCGGAACTTGAAGAGGGGGCGGTTTTGAGGTGAAGTAGTATTCAGTTTTTCGCCTTGACCATACAAGTTGTTTCGATCGAAAGAACAGTTATGGAGATGCATTTTTTTATATAAAACTTGAGAGATTTTATAAAGTTAGTGGGATAGAAGAGTTTTTGGTAAAAAAAATGGTGGGAGGGTATGGTTTTATAATTAGAGAGTGATAAACCAAGATTTTACCGCCGGTTCAACTTGGATGAGAGGGGAGGTTTTACTGATTATTCCACTGTCGTGCCTTCGGGCGGGTGGAGGTCGGGTTTCCGCGCATCTGGAGAGAGCCAAGGGGCACGCCAGCAAGAAGCTATTAGAAATTTTAATGCAAACTAATAATTTTGAAATAAAAATACGGTTCAAACTACCAAAACTGAACTGTCAAACCACTTGGTTAGTTTGTTGTTTCCAGAATTGTAGTTAGAGGCCATGCCAAGAATATTCATCAAGACCAGCTGAACCAAACCGTGAACTCCCAAGTAATACCTTCACTGAAACCCGGGTCAAAACTTTTGTTCCCAGTCACAAAATAGGATTCAAACCCAAATGTTACTAACAAAAGGGTGTTAACATAGCACAACAAAACTTTGTTTTTCCACCAAAAGCTGTCGATATGACCACACCCGGATTCAGTGGCGAAGCTTGAAAATTTCCACCGGGGGGTCGGAAGTCACCGAACCTAAAAATTCTATATAAGTAAAAAAAGTTTCTTATAAAACCAGGGGGTCGAAAACGTATATATCTAAAAAATTCTATACGAAACATACATACATAACATACTGCGAAAAGTTCGGGGGTTCAATTAATCAGTCACAAAAATCTACCAAGTTGGAGAGATTCATGAGCAACCTGGCCAACTTCTACGCATGATATCTGTGTTCTTAAGATTTCCATGTATATAGACTTTGGGTTCTTTGACCTGTTAAACATACAAACAGATTTCATATATGTATTCCTGATGATACGTGTAGAAATTTATGGGTAATAGATGAATCGTGTTCATGGATTGATGGGTCAAACCCGAAGATTTGACATGAACCAGAACACGAGACAAATATGAAAATCGTATATCAGACACATGAACCCGAACTCAACATGAGTTTTCACGGGTTTAAACGAACAGGACCCTTCTAACTAAATAAAATATTAACTCACTTTTGCATTTTATTATACTAACATTACAAGGTTACAACCAAGAATACAAATTTATATAGTACAATTTATTATGTTTAAACTACAAAACATAATACTTGTGTTTCTTTTATCTTTTATATTTAGATTTAAAATACACAATTTTTCAAGTTATGACACCATGATATATGTATTAAATATTTATAAAGATAAACGGACTAATGGGATCAACTCGCGAACCCGCTAGGGTCAACCAAACATGACTGGTGACCCGATGAGCGAAGTGTGTTAGCAGGTTCGACACGAAACTTCCCCTAACCCGTTTAAACTAAATCTAAACCAACGAATATGTGTTAGGTGTGTGCACCGTCATAAATCCACACCCCTATAGAAAGTAATGTCGAGTGTACGTACCATTGAAATTGGCGGGAAGCCAACATTAAGACGGATCCTGGAGAAACCGTCCACCTGAAACAAGCACTTGAATCCCTTGATGCTCAAGTGTTCACTGTGAGAAAAATTTAGGGATTTGTATAAGTCAGCACGAAAAACGATAAAAGTAGGAAAAACCCTTTTAGCCAAATTCAATAACCGGCAGAGGTTGCAATTTTTGACCCGTTTACTTATGAATGGCAGAATGGGTTGATAGGGGTCCTTTTTAACCTCAAACGGATCAGATGATGAGAAGAAAAGGAAACGGGTCAAAATGACCAAAGGGTAAAATGATAAAAATCGCCCAATAATGCATACAACCTTCTAATTCACTATATTCACAAA
This sequence comes from Helianthus annuus, assembly GCF_002127325.2. Classification (NCBI taxonomy): domain Eukaryota; kingdom Viridiplantae; phylum Streptophyta; class Magnoliopsida; order Asterales; family Asteraceae; genus Helianthus; species Helianthus annuus. Next base: position 147,385,469 of record NC_035449.2, read on the forward strand.
TTTAAAGTTTTAAACTAATATTACACTGAAACTGTTTTTGTAATCATATTAATGCATTTGTTATTTTTAAAAACATGCAACATTTTTTAAGTAGGAATATAACAATATTGATCACTTACTTCAAAAGATAAGTAAAGTTTCGCTGCCAAAAATCTTCCAAAGGTATGCCTTCTTCTTTAGAATACCTGAATCAGTAACATAACATAGTTAATGAACCAGAATTATACCGTTTTTAGTGACATTTATAAAAACTAAAAATAATAATCATATGTGATACCTCAAATACTACATAGTACATATATGGATTTATATATAATTCAAGAATAATCTAATGTTTTGAACAAAATGAATTAAGAGATTTTATTTAATACAAACTTCGTATGACTTTCGACCAATTTGACCCATTTCCATTTTAGATAACTCACTCACCATGGTAAAAGAAAGGCTGTATACCAATATACGTCAAGCACAATGGCATATAAGTGCTAGCTCATGAAACTATTAACTTTATTCCAGTGAGGTAAATATAGAAGCCACTATACAAAACATACCTCCATGGGTTGTCATTCTCACAAAACCGCGAAATTCCATTCATAGCTGAGAAGGTATCAATATGAACCAGTATTTCACTGGTAGTGTTCTTGGTGTGGCCTATCAGAAAAAGAAAAAAAAAATAACAACAGTTAGAATGTTTAAGATTTCAATGGAAATAATGGGGCAGGGCCAATGGAAATTATGACGTAACTTTTCTGTATTTTCTGAATATACCCTTACAACGTGTTTTCTTTCTACGTCTCGATGTGCAAATGTGCGTGTGATGTGTTTTTATCTAAGTTTCCACATAAAAAAGCGGCCCGCCGCAACATGCCCACAGATTTAAAACTTCTTTTATATATATATTTTTAAAAAGTTTATATTTTAGGGTACCGTATTTTCTATTTGCCCAGGACCTACAAATTTGCGAAGATTTTCGGAGACGGCCCTGTAATGGGGTGTGTTAGTGAGAGAGAGAGAGAGATTACCTACTCTGTGCAAAGTTCTTAGAGCATAGCCACTAGGGTAGTTCTCATATGAAGCCATGAAAGTGATAGCAGTCAACCCTAGACTACAAAAAATATAGTATCATCATCGGCTAATGAGACGTGTAAAAACAGTATTTCCATAAGGAAAAAAGAAAGAAATATATTTCAACCTGATCACAAACAAACTCAAGAGAGCTATGTACAGAAGATTCCAGAAGCTCTTCTTTCTGTTGTTATAACTGAAAAAGAAAACAATGTTAGAACCTCTAAAAACATTATATAATAAAAACTAATAAATACCCAAAAAAATATTAATTAACAAAGAGGGAAGCTACATACATACGACTAGCGGCAACTGCTGCTGACAAATTAAATATCGGAACCGAACTAATAATGAAGCGCAGCTCCTACAAAATTGTAAATACAACAACAACAACAACCGTACCCAGTAAATCCCACAAATATAGCGAAGCTACTAGTAAAATTGTAAATGTATACATTATATATTTGTATATGCCCTTAAGAAGTCAACATCAAGTCAACTGTTGGTTTATGCATGGTGCAAACAAAATACCTTGTGTGGAAGCTTGGAGTAGAGTACAACAAATGACAAAACTGGAACCACGTAGAATAAGATTCTTCTATCAAGTATAACTCCAAACTGCCACAATCACATCACATCCTTTAAGACATTAAATATAACTTTTTTAGGATAAAGGGTATTGCTTTTGTTTACTAAATAATTGTTAAAACTTACCATAAAGAGAGGATATGCAACCAGCAACGAGCGAGGCAAAGCAGAAGTGAAGTACCAGTAAAATGGCTGTGTCTAGGCAACATATGTTACGGAAAAGCAGAGATAATATATAAAAAAAATCTTAATTTAAAAAAAAAAAAAAGATTATGATAAATAGGTCATTTGAGGTTTATATGGTTACTAAAAACAGAGGATACACCCCACTCTGAACTCCGATTCAAGACAGAGTTAAACCAAAAAACATTAAATTCGGGCCACAATAGCTTCTGCCACATTACTGAATCAACTAAGACAGTAAGACCTGTAAGAAAATAATAAGGATATTAGAAATTGATATAATAGATATACCAGGGTAGTGTGAGGTTCATTGCGGAACACGAAAAAAGTGGGGAACCGACTCAAATGAACTCCGATTGGACTCATTCCAGCGGCGTTGGAACCGGCTCGTCGAACCCTAGGATCTCTTAACCCTAAACCCTAAATCATAACCCCTAAACCCTAAATATATTAGGGTTTGTCTTTTAGGGTTTAGTTTTAGGGTTTAGCCTTAGGGTTTAGCTTTAGGGTTTAGGGTTTAGCTTTAGGATTTAGCTTTAGGGTTTAGCCTTTAGGGTTTAGCTTTTAGGGTTTATAGTTTAGATTTTACGGTTTAGCTTAGATTTTAGCCTTGTTTTTTAGCTTTAGGGTTTAGAGTTTAGGAGTTAGGATTTAGGGTTAAGAGATCTTAGTTAGGGTTCGACGAGCCGGTTCCAACGCCGCTGGAATGAGTCCAATCGGGGTTCGTTTGAGTCGGTTCCCCGCTGTTCCCCACTTTTTTAGTGTTCCCCAATGAACCTTCCCCTACCAGGGTATATTAATATCTAATACAAACCTATGCTGAATAACACAGCTACAGCACAGTGTTTTATGGCTTCCCACAAGGAAATTGATTTTGTCTGCCATTAATAACCAAATAACAAGAAGGTTATAATATGTATATTAATTATAGAAACAATTCATTAGCAAGAAGGCATACCAGCAAAAGCTCCAAACCGAGAGGACAAAGAAGCAACAGCATATCACATCTAAAGACAATGGTAGCAAAAATCTGAACTTCACAATATATATAATGAGTGAGATACAGTGAAACACAGATGTAAAAAGAAATACGTAACACAAACTTTCTACATATATTATAATATTAGCAGCAATTAGAAGGTAGCATTCCTCGGAAAAGTATATGTTCATTATAAAATTTTCATTCATAACAGGCAATGGCTTCTTAACGATAGAAAAACATTTGTTTACCGCGTTGGTATAATGGGTATATCTAGGGGTGTAAACGAGCCGAGTCACTCGTGAGCTACTCGAGTGCGACTCGATAAAACTCGAATCGAGCCGAGCTTAAACAAGCTCAAGCCACAGCTCGAACCTAAATTACTAACAACCCGACTCAGGCTTTAGACATCGGGCTCAAAACGAGCTCGGCTTAGCTTGTTTAAATAAGACCATCGATGCAGGCTGATAAAAGTCACTATAATTACAGTTTTAGAAAGCATACCAGACATCTTAGTGTAGCATAAAAGCTCCCCTTCAACCAGAAGCCGTATGATAGATTTACTACAGCCATTAAAAAATGCTTGTTAGAAGTATAACAATTTGTGGACTAATGGTTGAAGGAAAAAATATATAAGACCAAAATTTCAGTTTTTGATAATGTAAAGTAAAATAGAAAATTGTGCAAAATAAAAGAAAATACAAAGCGCGGTTAATAGTTGTCTCTGAAGGTCAGGTTTAATCACCTATTCCCAATGCTAGTATATTAGGAAGAGGGCGTGTGCTATAAAACAGCATATGGAACTGAATAGCTACCAGTGTCACAAAGAAAGCTTCAACTTGGGGACCGAACTTATCTCTAATCTGCTCGAAGATTATAACAATTTTAAGTCAACTGCATGTCAAAGAAAATGCAAACATTAAACACGTAATAAGAAGAAGTTTGTTAATACCTGAACACGTAAAAATCGAAGTGTAGCCAAAATGAAAAATCCTAGAGCCAAACGAACTGGACAAAACAGTACAAATAATTCAGAAGGTTCAATACAATTAAGTTGACATATTGTTCAAAAGGATTAATGAACTAACCTGCTAAAAGGCTATAAATCTTTGGCAAGTGCAACAAATTGATAGCTAAAACCATTGGAGATGCTAAAATAGAAACTAGCAACGCACCTGCCGAAAGATAAAACGGGAACATGATCAGTTCCTACTTTCAAACCAGGCGTTAACTTGTACTATATGAAATCCTGCCGCATTAAAACAATATTATCTAGAGAAGTTTACATAAAGAAAGCAGTTACCAATAAATGTGCGAGGAACAACCCCGGGAAACTCCAAATGGTCATACTGTTGTGTATGTGGCATTGAACAGAAGCATTAAAAAAACTAATTTAATGCGTATATAAGTACAAAAAAACTAGTGCTCTTACATTTTCAATGTGATGCCCATGATATAAGATATCGTGCATGGCCTGAATAAACCAAATGTTCATATAATGTCAGTTCAATTCCAAAAGTTTTGATGTTAATGACAATATGCCCATTTACAACATACTTAAGTAAACATTCAAAGCTTCAAATATAAAAACAAACAGACCTATTACTACTATTCAAAATGAAGTAGCTATTATGCATCAAACCCTATGTTGTCAAAAGCCTTTCAAGCGTGCGCCTAGGCCCTCATGCGAGGTGAGTCGCAATGAAAGAGCCTTGCAGCCTTCCAGACGCTCCACTGATGTTCCGGTCAAGTTCTACAAATGCTGGCAAAAATGGTCTGCAACATCCAAAGATGGTTTGGAACCAGCCCAAACTAGCCCTAAACAAGCCTAAAACAAGTCTAAGATCCCTAAAAAGCGTATATATATGCTATGTGCCATGCTTATCTAAGGCCTTCACTTTTTAAGCGCCTTACGGCTTGGTTTAAAAAGGCGCGAAACGCACGAAAGCGACAAGGTCTAAAATCAAAGCACAAATCGCAAAAGCGGAGGGCTTTTCGTACGCGAGGCTCAAGGTGCTTATATTTTTTTTTATATATCCTATAGGTTTTTAGCATCCCTTACCCAAAATATAGTTATAAATAAGGTTTATATATGATTTAATGTAGGGATGAGCTCGGTACCGGTACCGAAATTCGCCAAATATGGGCAGGGATGGAACCATAGTGTAACGAGCCGTAGCACGGGCTACGGCTCAACCCCGTATTCGTATTGTTTTTTTTTTCGGTTTTATACAAAGGATACCCCAGAAAAACACGAGGATACCCTTAGCCAAAAATAGGATACTTGATATTACTAAAATCCCATTTTTTTTATAAGCCCAAACATTTTACAACCCGAAAACTTATAGAATAACTAAGCCTGAATGATAAAATAAGCCTAAATTAACAATAATAGAATTGAAAGGAGACCCTAAATATAATTGATAAAGTTAGCACAAGACCCAAAACAATATTATAAATGAATAAGTGAACTTGCTCGTCTTATGGTGGAAACCGGAACACATAGTTCTTGTCCTTTGGTTTATCGGGAAGTGAAGCTAGCTTTAATTTTACCAGTTGCAACCGCAACCATTGAAAGATGTTTTTCTAAATTGAATGGGCCTGGAATATTTGAACAATGCTATGGTTTGTGAGGTTGAAAAAGAAACTTTTGATAAAGTAAAAGACGATGATATGATGGAACGATTTCAAGCAATGAAAAAAGACGAGGATAAATCTATTAGATATTTGCTTTACTTTATTTATTATCGTTTTTTTTATTGTATGATTACACGGTAAATAAAATTCGGGATACCCCTAAATTAATGGGCTAGCTCCGCCACTGAATATGGATACTGGTGGTAAAATACCAGTACCGTACCGAACCGGTACCGAAAACGTCAAATCGTGGGTACCGATTCGATTCGGTACGGGAAATTCGGTACCGGTAGCCGGTACCAAATGCTCATCCCTAGTAATGCATAAATCACTTAAATGTACAACCATTTTAGCTACATGTATAACACTTTAAAGCACAAAAACACCTTCTATACGAGAAGTGCGCGCCTCAGTGGAATTTTTTTTTCCAAAAAAGCTCGCTGCTTTTTCGTACAGAGCTCGCCTATGTCCCACAAGGGGCAGCTCTTTGCGCCTAGGGTCGCTTTGCGCTTAAGCGCACTTTTTTAAACCAAGCCTTAAGGTAGGCTCACCCTTTGCGCCTTTGACAACTATGATCAAACCTCCAAAAAGAAGTGTAACCATGAGAACCAGTTACCGAAAAATTCACATGGCACTACCAATACCCTGCTAACCAATGGATCAGGTAAAACACAGATCATGCTAGGGCTAGGCAAGTGGCCTACAAGGCAGACATTTCATTGGATAGAGAGCTTTGTCTTATGTTCAATGAAGTTCTTTAATAATCAAGATGATATGAAGCTACAATTAGGGCAATATTCATGAAGAAACTTGTCACAAATTCAGCCTAACAGTTAAGTGTAATAATCAACCATATATCTAAATGCATAATTCATATAGACATTAGATTCTTAAAGCTACTCAATCGACACACAAATTAAAAGTAACTTTAACCGTATATGATCATTTAAATTGGGAACTATGTGATTGGAACACAATTGGAGAAATGAAGAGGATGTATGTTGAAGGAACCTGAACATTGAAGCTTTCTTCGACTTTGGTGAATGGAACCATAAACACGTAAAACGCAGCAATCGATCCAAGAAGCACATCATAACCTACAGTTCAAACTTCAATTGACTACTGATGGTGAAGTTATTAAATGAGAAAAAAGATGATGGAGAAATAATAACCGTAGATCGCCATAAAATTCCAAGATCGGCGAGAAGGAGCCATTGTCGGAGTATAATTCTGGATTTCTGGGGCATTCGCCGGTTGTTACTTGTTAAATGGTAAATCTTTTTTTAACTACATTAATTATTCAAACAAAAACTATTTTAATACTATAAACAATAACGATGTAGGTGCTGTTTGTTTTTTCTGCACGAAAATCTCTTCTGCTGCAGGCCACATCTGCAGACATCTGCATGAGAAGAGGTGGACCAAATGTCTGCAGTCTGCAAGGAGAAGAGGGTTTGTTTTTTCTTTTTATATAAAACCTCTTCACCAACACACACACACAACACACTGATCTCTCTCTACTCTCTCTCTACTCTCTCTCTACAATCTGCACCACCGCCATCATCATCACCGCCACCACTTCACCACCGCCACCACTTCACCACCGTCATCATCACCACCGCCATCATCACCACCACTCTCTCTCTCTACTCTCTCTCTAACAGATCTGTCTCTACTCTCTCTCTACTCTCTCTCTAACAGATCTGTCTCTACTCTCTCTCTAACAGATCTGTCTTGGCGGAGGTGGGGGTTTCGGAGGTGGAGATGGGGGTTTCGGAGGTGGAGGCGGAGGTGGGGGTTTCGTTTCTGATCGTTTTGGGGTGTTTCGATTTAGGGTTTCGCCGGAGGTGGGGTTTCGGAGGTGGAGGTGGGGGTTTCGGAGGTGGAGGTGGGGGTTTCAGAGGTGGTGGCGGAGCAGTGGTGGTGGTGGCGGAGCAGGGGTGGTGATGATGATGATGATGATGATGGTGGCAGAGCAGGGGTGGTGGTGGCGGAGCAGGGGTGGTGATGATGATGATGATGGTGGCGGAGCAGGGGTGGTGGTGGCGGAGCAGTGGTGGTGATGATGATGATGATGATGGTGGCGGAGCAGTGGTGGTGGTGGCGGAGCAGGGGCGGAGCAGGGGTGGAGCAAGGGTGGAGGTGGAGGTGGTGCCAAGAAGAGGTAAACCTCTGCTTGGAGAAGCTTACCTCTCATCTCTTCCCCAAAAAGAGGTTGGGGAGAGGTTAAAAGCACTTCTCGAAAAAAAAAAAAAAAACACTCTTCTGAGGCTAAACCTCTTCCCGCATCTGCACGGTGCAGACAGAAGAGGCCAGGAAGCTCTTCTTCCAAAAAACAAACACCACCATAGTCTAAGGTAGTGTTTGATATGCAGTAATAAGAGACGGAAAAGAATCATTACGGGGAATGAAGAAAAGGGTGTTTGGTTGGTCAATGGAATGGAATACCCATTCCATAAGGCATTCCATTCCCTTGAAATCATTTCATCTACCCGTATTTTTTTTCATTCAATCTCCTCTTGCATCATTCATCACCAACACCACAACCCACCACCATCACCCACCACCGACGCCATACTCGACTCCACCGACAACCCGTACCCCCTCTGCCGCCACCCCGACAGCCACCGCCTCCGTCCCCCACCCGCCACCGTTGCCACCCACCGCCGCCCACAACCATCACCGCCGCCAACGACACTCGCCGCCGCCAACCACCACCGACGCCGCCGCCGCCAACCACCGTCTGCCACCACCGACAGTTGCCGCCACCCACCGTTGCCGCCTCCACTGCCACTCGCCACCAAACAATACAGAATAATAATTCATTTCATTCCCACATAGTAACCAAATAAGATATGGAATGGTAATGATCTATTGCATTCCCTCGTCATCGGTTCGGTCCTAGACAAATCCAGTGTCACACCCCCAAAATCCACACGCGGAGTACCACCGCTTGGAGGCGTGACATGACCAGGATCAAGCCATCAATCATATTGAACATAGCATAATATAAATAAGATAGTTCGTAAAACCCCATTCAATACAATTGATGTTCTATACCAAACATAGTATCAATAGCGGAAGCATAGGTATGTAAACCCAAAGTAAAACATAAGTTCAAATGTTCGAACGTTAAACATAGTATTCATGATCCATTGCCCACAACGACCCGCTCCTCCTTGTGCAAGCTCCATAAGTACCTAAGGTCCTGCAAGGCATGCAACAGAGAGTCAACAACTAGTTGAGCGAGTTCACAGTTAATAGTTCAGTAATAGTATAGTGTGAGTAGTAAGTTCGTTCGCTATAGCATATATCGTATTTCCATCGCGGCCTCCCAGGCAGGTATGCGAAGATATTAGGGGATGTTTCTCCCGAGTATTCTAGACTAGGTTTATTTGTATCGCGGCCTACCAGGCAGGTGTGCGAAGATTAGTATGTTTAGTTCGCGGCCTTCCTAAGGCAGGTGTGCGAAGTCAGTCATAATATCACGGCCAACCCTTGGCAGGTGTGCGAAGATCAGTTCAGTAAGTGTTACTAGTCTAGTCGTGTCATATCGTTCGGTTCTATCGGCTGAGTATGTACAATAATTCAACAAATCCCATTCCCACCCGGGAACCCCATGCCTTGGCTGTGTGAACTCACCTTGGTTTGCTCGGTATGCTAAGTATGTGCTCAAAGTAAATCAATCACGTCCTAGAGTATGCACGTATACACAATCAGTTTGAATTCATACAGTTCACGTATAAGCATAATCATAGAAGTACCAGCATGTATTCGGTATCACATAAGTTATGCGCATCACTTAACAGCAGTTAAATAATCCAGTTAACATTTGACAGAGTTAAACCATGTTACTGTGCAAGTATACAAGTTGGCGAAATACATATTGGCAAATCACATCATTGGCGAAACACATGTTTGACGAAACACATGTTTCGTCAACTACCCTTTGGCGAATCAAAAATTCTATTTCGTCAACTTCTCCTTGGCGAAACACATTCTGTTTCGTCAAGACTTCCATTTCGTCAAACATCCAAATTCGTCAACATTCTATTTCGCCAAACATTCTAATTCGCCAAGCAGCAGTTACGTCAACATGTCAGTTACGCAATCATCACAGAAAACCCTAATCATTCTAACAGCCGTCATGCCATCATCGGATCAACATTAACCACAGATTGTTATGCACAGATCTTAGAGAATTCATTCAACGATCATTATCAAATCAATAACGTACTCATCACGGTTTTAATGTCTAGCATGAACCCTAACTTACGTGTACCACAAATCGATTATCATAACACAAACAACATTCAAATATTGTCCCTGAGCATCATGCAATCTAGTTCATCATTAACAATATATATATATATATAGGTTGTAACCGATAAATCATACGTTACTAATCCAGGATTACCATAAACATATATTCATATATGATCCAGGAATTAAGCATAGACATAACATGAATCAAGAAATCATGAACACATAAACGACTAACCTGTGGAGGGAGAGACGGGTTAATTGCTAGGAGGTCTCTAAAAACCAACTGTCGTCAGTGCACAGGAGCTCTAGGGTTTCAGTTTTGTCAAAGTTGTGAAACAGGAGGTCGTTCCACGTTTTAAACACATACAGACGGTTCGGGCCCGTAATGGGCTTTGGCGAATCAGATGGGTCGGCGAATTTAATCTGTTTCGCCGAAATTGAGTTGGCGAAATAGACTTGTTTCGTTGAGTGATCCTTGGCGAATCATAACTCTGATTCGTCGAGTAGTGCTTGGCGAAACACACTTGTGTTTCGTCAGGTTGTTCAAGTGTTAACAGTTTAAGACTAAGTTTTCTGATAAGTCACATGTTATACATATACAATCAAACACAAAACCAAGCAAACACAATTCGTTTCACTTTAACACAACGTGTGCAGTTACAAGTCAAACAGTCAAAGTCAATGGTCAAAGTCAACGTGCATTTAAAGTCGAAAGGTCGAGTTGTCACATTATCCCCAACTTGAAAGAAATTCCGTCCCGAAATTTGGTACGTACTTACTGAGGAAGCTAGATAGGTTGCATCGTTCACTGGTTTTCCTGGGGTGTCACATCCTCCCCCCGTTGATCTGGAATTTCGTCTCGAAATTCCGCAGTAGTAGCTTCAACCTCAGCAGTGGTTGCATTGGTTCCGAATAACTGGGGATAGTTTTTTGTCATCTGGTCTTCGCGTTCCCAGGTGTACTCTGGGCCACGACGGGAGTTCCAACGAACTCGAACAAGAGGGATTCTCTTGTTTTTGAGGACCTTAACATCCCGGTCCGTGATTTCAACTGGCTCCTCGACGAACTGCAACCGCTCATCGATAGTGAGTTCCTTAAAAGGAACTATGAGGGTCTCATCTGACAGGCACTTCTTCAGATTCGACACGTGAAATACATTGTGAACTGCACCGAGTTCAGCTGGTAGGTTTAGCTTGTAGGCCACTTTGCCTATTTTCTCAATGATCTCGAACGGTCCGACATACCACGGATTTAGTTTGCCCCGTTTGCCAAAACGTACCACACCCTTCCAGGGTGAGACTTTAAGTAAAACCCGGTCCCCGACCTGAAATTCCAATGGCTTTCTACGCTTATCCGCGTAGGCTTTCTGACGGTCGCGTGCTGCCGCCATGCGTTGTATAGTTCCGTTCATGAATCTTAAGTTGTCGCGAAGCGTAGGCAATAACCTTATCCCGCTGCATCAATACACACCCAAGACCATGTATCGACGCGTCACAATAAACCACAAAGTCGTCCGTGCCCTCTGGCAATAAGAGAATAGGCGCGCTGCAAAGCCTATCCTTTAGGTACTGAAAGGCGGTTTCCTGGGACTCTCCCCAGCGGTAGGTGACACCCTTCTGTGTCAGTAGTGTGAGCGGCTGTGCGATCTTGGAGAAGTCTTTGATAAACCGTCTGTAGTAACCCGCCAAACCCAAGAATTGGCGTATTTCCGTTGGTGTACGCGGTGCAGGCCAGTTCCTGATCGAATCTACCTTGGATGGATCGACATGAATCCCATCCCTGTTCACCACATGGCCTAAGAAGTGGACTTCACGAAGCCAGAAGTCGCATTTAGAAAACTTGGCGTACAATTGCTCCTTTCTAAGAAGTTCCAAGATCAATCGTAGGTGTTGTTCGTGCTCCTCCTGACTCTTGGAGTAAATCAAAATGTCATCGATGAAGACGATCACAAACTTGTCTAAATACGGCTTACACACCCTGTTCATCAGATCCATGAATACGGCAGGCGCATTCGTTAACCCAAATGGCATGACAAGAAACTCGTAGTGACCATAGCGAGTTCTGAATGCGGTTTTAGAGACGTCCTCATCCCGGACTCTCAGCTGATGATAGCCTGACCTCAAGTCTATCTTGGAGTAGTAACTCGACCCCTGCAACTGGTCGAATAAGTCGTCTATACGCGGAAGAGGATAACGGTTCTTCACCGTCACCTTGTTTAGTTCACGGTAGTCGGTGCACATCCTGAAAGTGCCATCCTTCTTTTTCACAAATAGTACTGGAGCTCCCCAAGGCGATGAGCTTGGACGAATAAAGCCCTTTTCCAAGAGCTCTTGTAGCTGCTTCGACAGTTCTTCCAGTTCGGTTGGAGCTAAGCGATACGGTGCACGGGCTATTGGTGCTGCTCCAGAAGCTAACTCAATCTGGAATTCGACTTGGCGGTGAGGCGGTAAACCGGGTAAATCTTCAGGAAACACCTGAGGAAAGTCACGTACAACTGGAATATCCTCCAGCTTCTTTTCCTTTGCTGATGCGTCAGTGACAAGTGCCAGGATTGCAGTGTGCCCCTTTCATAAACATTTCTGCGCCTTTAAGAAAGAGATGATGCCAACCACAGCACCACTCTTGTCGCCTTGAACTTCGAGAGGTTCCTGACTAGAACGAGGAATGCGAATGATCTTTTCCTTGCATAAAATCTCTGCGTGATGTTGGGACAACCAATCCATACCGATGACGACGTCGAAACTACCCAAAACTATGGGTATAAGATCAATCGAGAAGGTCTGACCAGCTAAAATGATGCTACAACCCTTGATTACATGTGCGGCTTCTACACTTTTACCATTTGCTAACTCTACGACGTGTTTGGTGTTTAGGGGTGTTGGTGTACGTTTTAACAATTTACTCATTTTCATGGACATATAGCTTGTATCAGCACCCGAATCAAATAAAACAGTAACATAAATATCGTCGAGAAGAAACTTACCCATAACCACATTGGGATCATTCACTGCGTCACCCCGACCTAGCACAAAAGCACGACCCCAAGCTTCGTTGCCATTGTTGTTGTTTCCCCCGTTGTTGTTGTTATTGTTCCCGTTGCCCTGATTGTTGTTGTTGCAATTCTGGTTCTGGTTCAATTGAGGGCAATCGCGTTTGTAGTGACCTTCAGCCCCACACTGGAAACATCCCCGGTTTCCACGCTGTGGCTGCTGCTGCTGGTTCTGTGGTGCTGGCGGTGGGAGTTGCTGGTTCTGCTTTGCTGGCCGTGAGCTTCTACAATCCTTAGCCTCATGACCCGGCTTGAGGCATCTTTGACAACGTTCCCTGCGACATCTTCCACTGTGGTGTTTGTTGCACCTACTACACCATGGGTGAGTTCCCATGGTTGCTGATTCGGACTTTGGTAGTCATTAGTCTTGCGCTGCTGTGCTTGAGACTGAACAGAAACTGATCCCTTGCTGGAATCCCCCTCCCATTTTCTCTTGTTGTCACTGGGAGTAGCAGAAGTAGTGACAGCAGTAGTGGTAGCACTGATGCGTTTTGGCAGCTTGTTCTGTTCCACTGCCTGATCGGTAAGTCGATGAGCAAGACGCTGAATATCTTGGATGTTGTTGAGGTTAGCCGACGTCACGTGGCTCTGAATCTCTGGCGCAAGCCCCTTGAGATACAACTCAATGCGCTTAACTGTAGGGTCCACCATCGTTGGGCACAAGATGGCCAGTTCGTTTGACCGTTTCGTATAAGCATCAATCTCTGACCCCGTCATCTTCAAGTGGTATAGCTCATTCTCCAACTTGTGAATGTCGTCTCGTGTGCAGTACTCACGCTTAATCAATTCCTTGAAATCCTCCCAAGGTGTGGCGTTAGCAGCTGCCAACCCTAGGATCTGTACTTGCGCGTTCCACCAGGTGAGCGCAATCCCTTCCAACGTGCCAGTGGCATACTTGACCCTGCGAGCCTCAGGGCATTCACACATCTCGAACACAGATTCTAGCTTCTCAAACCAATGGAGGAGTCCCACTGCCCCCTCGGTGCCACTGAAAGTACTTGGACGACAGTCCATGAAGTTCTTGAATGTGCAGACAGGTTGCTGAGCGTTTTGACCTATTGCGTACGAATAGGACAAAGTTAAATACAACAGTTAATGTAGGATCTAAAGATCCTAGTGTGAGTCCATACTGCAGGGTATACTACCTGCTTGAGCGGCTGCAAGTGCCGCAGCAACTTGAGCTTGAACGAGAGCCTCTAGCTGGGCTTGAGTCATGTTAATTCGTCCAGACATGATCTTCATTGTAAAAGTAGCATAAGTGAGAAAGGTTCGCGGATAGTGCGATGACAGAAGAGTGTAAGCACATAGGTATTCTCATGTAACGACGTATAGTAAGCAATGTAATCTAGCATACTACGAGCAAAGTTCTATGTAGTTCTAGCAAGCAGGTAATAAACATAAACCTTATTACCTAGGATGCCGAGTCTTGCACGTGGAGCGAAGCGTCGTTGTGGATCGTTGAGAGCACTGTTCTGGTTATAGTCTGGTTTTAATAAAACGTTTTCCCCTATTAAAACCTAGTTCTCTATAACCAATGGCTCTGATACCAATCTGTCACACCCCCAAAATCCACACGCGGAGTACCACCGCTTGGAGGCATGACATGACCAGGATCAAGCCATCAATCATATTGAACATAGCATAATATAAATAAGATAGTTCGTAAAACCCCATTCAATACAATTGATGTTCTATACTAAACATAGTATCAATAGCGGAAGCATAGGTATGTAAACCCAAAGTAAAACATAAGTTCAAATGTTCGAACGTTAAACATAGTATTCATGATCCATTGCCCACAACGACCCGCTCCTCCTTGTGCAAGCTCCATAAGTACCTAAGGTCCTGCAAGGCATGCAGCAGAGAGTCAACAACTAGTTGAGCGAGTTCACAGTTAATAGTTCAGTAATAGTATAGTGTGAGTAGTAAGTTCGTTCGTTATAGCATATATCGTATTTCCATCGCGGCCTCCCAGGCAGGTATGCGAAGATATTAGGGGATGTTTCTCCCGAGTATTCTAGACTAGGTTTATTTGTATCGCGGCCTACCAGGCAGGTGTGCGAAGATTAGTATGTTTAGTTCGCGGCCTTCCTAAGGCAGGTGTGCGAAGTCAGTTATAATATCGCGGCCAACCCTTGGCAGGTGTGCGAAGATCAGTTCAGTAAGTGTTACTAGTCTAGTCGTGTCATATCGTTCGGTTCTATCAGCTGAGTATGTACAATAATTCAACAAATCCCATTCCCACCCGGGAACCCCATGCCTTGGCTGTGTGAACTCACCTTGGTTTGCTCGGTATGCTAAGTATGTGCTCAAAGTAAATCAATCACGTCCTAGAGTATGCACGTATACACAATCAGTTTGAATTCATACAGTTCACGTATAAGCATAATCATAGAAGTACCAGCATGTATTCGGTATCACATAAGTTATGCGCATCACTTAACAACAGTTAAATAATCCAGTTAACATTTGACATAGTTAAACCATGTTACTGTGCAAGTATACAAGTTGGCGAAACACATATTGGCGAATCACATCATTGGCGAAACACATGTTTGACGAAACACATGTTTCGTCAACTACCCTTTGGCGAATCAAAAATTCTATTTCGTCAACTTCTCCTTGGCGAAACACATTCTGTTTCGTCAAGACTTCCATTTCGTCAAACAT
This sequence comes from Helianthus annuus, assembly GCF_002127325.2. NCBI lineage: Eukaryota > Viridiplantae > Streptophyta > Magnoliopsida > Asterales > Asteraceae > Helianthus > Helianthus annuus. The sequence continues at coordinate 147,400,906 of NC_035449.2, forward strand.
CCAAATTCGTCAACATTCTATTTCGCCAAACATTCTAATTCGCCAAGCAGCAGTTACGTCAACATGTCAGTTACGCAATCATCACAGAAAACCCTAATCATTCTAACAGCCGTCATGCCATCATCGGATCAACATTAACCACAGATTGTTATGCACGGATCTTAGAGAATTCATTCAACGATCATTATCAAATCAATAACGTACTCATCACGGTTTTAATGTCTAGCATGAACCCTAACTTACGTGTACCACAAATCGATTATCATAACACAAACAACATTCAAATATTGTCCCTAAGCATCATGCAATCTAGTTCATCATTAACAATATATATATATAGGTTGTAACCGATAAATCATACGTTACTAATCCAGGATTACCATAAACATATATTCATATATGATCCAGGAATTAAGCATAGACATAACATGAATCAAGAAATCATGAACACATAAACGACTAACCGAGTGGAGGGAGAGACGGGTTAATCGCTAGGAGGTCTCTAAAAACCAACTGCCGTCAGTGCACAGGAGCTCTAGGGTTTCAGTTTTGTCAAAGTTATGAAACAGGAGGTCGTTCCACGTTTTAAACACATACAGACGGTTCGGGCCCGTAATGGGCTTTGGCGAATCAGATGGGCCGGCGAATTTAATCTGTTTCGCCGATATTGAGTTGGCGAAATAGACTTGTTTCGTTGAGTGATCCTTGGCGAATCATAACTCTGATTCGTCGAGTAGTGCTTGGCGAAACACACTTGTGTTTCGTCAGGTTGTTCAAGTGTTAACAGTTTAAGACTAAGTTTTCTGATAAGTCACATGTTATACATATACAATCAAACACAAAACCAAGCAAACACAATTCGTTTCATTTTAACACAACGTGTGCAGTTACAAGTCAAACAGTCAAAGTCAATGGTCAAAGTCAACGTGCATTTAAAGTCGAAAGGTCGAGTTGTCACATCCAGGTCATTGGTTTTCAAACATAAAACGAGACTGATCCATCTAAAGGTAAATGCAACACACTGATGTGAGCATAAGACAATCCAAAACAGTTCTCCTTAGCAGTCACCCTCCATTTTCTCTGATTGGAACCGCAGCCGCACCAGCTCATCATCTAGAGTTCGCGACTTCAATTAAGAAACTAACAATGAGGTTGTCGTGATTGAGGGTGTACTCTGATGGTGAAAAATAAGATAGATTTAGATGAAAGAGTTTTTTTGTAGAGAAGAAAGGAAGTGAAAGAGATAGAGACATAGAAAGTGTACTTGATTAATAATTTAATATTAATAAGTACTTAACCCATGTATTGCATTTACAAATATTTTTGTTTTCATTTAAATTAATAACATATATTAATTAACATTAATTAACATTAACATATATTAATAGGAAAACTGAATGAATAGTGTCATGTAGTTGGTGGCACTTGCTTATTGGGCCGCAGGTACAACTGGCCACGTACCTTTTATCACACGTGTCTTACATATTTGCAAACCTCTACACCAAATCACTATTCCACCTCTGGATTCTTGAAACCTGCTCACACTTTTCGGAATAAAAAAATGGAGACGGAGCCGGAGGAAAGAGAGAGATCGGAGAAGAGAAGGAAGACAGACGACGTCCATAGGGGAGAGAGAGAAATCAGAGAAGAGATGGAAGAGAGACGATAGGGTTTAAGGATTCCGGCAATGGCGGTGATTCAAACGTTTTTAGGGTTCAGGTGGTTAGAAACGCCATTGATGGTGGATCTGGAATGATCTGCACCACCATCACAGATTTACCTGAAAACCCTAGATTGGCGATGGCTAATGGAGATCGAAACCGCAATTGTGTTGATGAACACAATAACCCTAAATCAAAGGGGGAGAAGAGATCGAGGCGGTTGTCACGTGGCCGGAAGAAGGCAGATGATGGCGTTTGCAACCAATGAGTTCATCTAAGGTTCCGACGAAGTTCCAGTCAAGCTCCGGTAAGTTGATCCGTCGTAAATTAAATGCTTTTGTTTTTATTTCTGTAGTTTTCATACATTTTTATTGTAATTTTGGTTACGGCCGCGGTTTTAATTCTGAGTATGTTAGTGCCTCTGAAAAGTTTCATGTTGTCTTTCATCGGGCTCTCTTACTGAAGGGTTAAAGCGTTATGAGTCTGATGATATTTAGGTTAGTGCGTTATATTTGTACAGATGTCCATACCTGTTCTAGCAGTATTTGCTAATTACCAGCAACAAAACCATTATTAAACTCAGAACTAAAAGTACAGTTATACTCTGCAATTTTTTTGCACATGAATTAAAAATCAATGTTGCCCTAGCAAATAGAATGTAACAAAAATAAACATCATCTACAAACATGTTAATTTGGGTATACTCGTTACGGGGCCGTGCCCAGCCGAACACGGGGGCATGGCCAGGAACCTGCAGAAAAGACAAACCTGTAGAAGCTTCTACGCCCACCACGGGGGCGTGCCCAGCTCAGCACGGGGCGTGGTCAACGCAAAGATATGCAGAATCTTGCAAAATCTTGATAGTACAGATACAATGCTGACCACGGGGCCGTGTGGGACCCTCTGCTGACACTTGCATTTAATGAAGGAAGAGAAAAGGCTGGCCACGGGGCGTGCCCGTTAGAGCACTGTGCAGGCTATAAATAGGGGTGCTTGGCTCACTTCAAAGGCATCCCTTGGCAAACCACTACTCTCCCACTTTGCCACCACTCCACCACCACTACAACACCAACACCCACCACCATCATCCATCATCCATCTTTAGAGTATGTAGTAGTCTCGGGATTCAAGATTGATTGTAAGGGTTCTTGCCAATCAAAGGCCATATTTGGTTAAGCCTCTTACATCACTTGGTGAAGACAAGTCTTTATTGTATTACTTTTGATTTTTAATCTTTCGGCACTTTTTATTTGGTTTTGTATTAATGACTTTAATAACTAGCTTCTTTTGTTGAAGGTGAATTCTTCCTATCATTTTTCCGTGGTGTCTTGGCATTACTTCACTGTCTATATAAAGTAAAAGATTGTATCATTCATGTTTTTACGGTCTATATAAAAGCATGTTGACTACCTGCTCGGGGGTTAGGAGAATGGTTTGGTAAGGTTCTTGCCTTGTTCAGTGTATAGATCCTGCAAGGACCTGGTTCAAGCTTACTAGGACCTCCTTCAATACCCACTGGTATTGGATGGCGGGGGTGCGAATAACTTGAACCCCTTATATGTAAACTACTATTAATACATTAAACCGGCTTCTTGGGATTGTATCCTTGCTGACTCAAACCACTTAGCCGAGGGTAACGTCACCTTCAAAAGAGGGGCCTACCACTTTTCGCATTAATAACTTAATTAATTATCTTTCAATATTCCGACCCTTTGGGATTGTATCCCTGCTGACTCAAACAACTGGGTTGAGGGTAACGCCACCTTCAAAAGAGGGGCCTACTACTATAGCTAAGATAATCTCTTAAAAAGTCCGAAAGTGCGAAAATCATCAAAGGATACATTAAAGGCGAGTCGGATCCAAGTGATTCATCTTGTCTATCTGTTTTTTATTTTATTTATCTTTTTATTTTTAGTTTTTGTCTTTCATGTTTCAAAACTTTTCTAATTTAGATTGATTAGACGTTGAGGATAAACTGGTACTAAAAGCTCTCGTGTCCTTGGACGACCTCGATATCTTACCAACGTTATACTACGCTCACGATGGGTGCACTTGCCCAAGTGTGTGTTTAGTGTTAGTAGAATATCGTGTTTTATAAATTTAAAACTTGATTAATGCGTAAAATGGGCTCAAAATATTAATAAAATCATATCACGCCGAACGCACACCAATAACCCATAAACATGGAGTGTCGTTTTTAATGTCAACGATTATTCCCCATAAATTGCGCTTGGCTACCACATTTTGGGGAGCATACACATTCAGCAGGTTGATAGCCTTGTTGCTCCCTTTCAGAACACCTTTAATAAGCAGAAAATGTTGGTGTTTGACAATATCCAAACAATCGAGAACGCCTTCATCCCACATACATAACGTGCCTCCCGATCTACCATTCGCCTCCACATACTCAGCCCTAAACGCCGACGGTCCCCAGTATTTACCGATATTAAAATCCGAGAGATCTCGAAATTGGGTCTCTTGTAATGAGATAAACGACACCCCTTGAGACCTTTTAATCTCCCTTATCCACTCCGCTTTGTCATCCCTCCCTAAACCCCTGATGTTAACCGGCAGGATATTCATTGATTATCTTTTTGAATGCCTTCCTCCCTAGTCGTCTCCTCCTCCAAGTTCCTGAAATTGTTTAGATCTACATCGACTACTAAACCCAAGATAATCGTATCTTCAACCTCGTCATTCGGTTGAGTGCCTAGCAGCCCTGATTGCGCTTCATGTTTGGTAGAATCATCGTTGGTATTCCCGGACCTTGTAGAAATTGAGGACGACCCTTCGCACCTGATATTGAGATCCCAGTTGTTTTGGTTCTCTTTCCCCAAGCCCAATATATTTTTTAGATTAAAAAGGATAATATGAGTCATCCATTTTGGGCCTCTTTTTAGAAATAGATTGGTCCGAGTCCTCCATGTTGTGGTTATGGGCCTGATGGTTGGGCTTATTTTTCCTTCTAAAACCCCTGTGCCTTTTCTTTATTATTATTTTATGACCGTTACTTTGTTAATCTTGTTGAGAGAAGTGGGTCCCATTCAAATCACTAATATCTGAATTCCTTTTTCACAGGATGTCATTTGACAAATCCTCAGCCGACCTAGTAATACCAACTATTTCCCCTTTCTTTGGAAAACTATCTTGTCGCGTCTCGATACCCGCCCCGTGCTTTTCGTTATTTGCTGTCAGAGAGAAGCTCCAATAGGAATTATCCCCGTCCACTTCCACCTCCGGTGACCGAAAAAAATCTTCCTTGTTGTTCTCGTACTTTGGACTTCCACTGTCATAATTCTTAATAATGCAATCTGGAACCCAATCTCCCTCTTCCTCCATAACCCACACCTTGTATTTTTTGCTCTCCCATACTAACGTGACTTCCTTGTTTATCCTCTTTCCATCCACAACAATAATACCCTCACAATCTTGCGATAGATCACCGTCTTCCTGCTGAAGTTGGGAAGCATGGATGACTTTACCAAATCTTCTATCTATGGAATCGAACGCCTAATTTTCGGCAAGGTGTAATGGAACTCCAAAAATTTTTAGCCAAGCTATTCTTTCGTACGACAGAGCTTGCCCTTGCCACACATTCAACGTAGAGAACCACCCTTGACCCGCTGCCGTGACATTCTTGAATTCCAAAGCTTCCTCCTCAGACGTAAAGGAGAGCAAGATGTAGAAACCTCCCAGATACTGCATTTCCATGCCGACCACCCCCACTTCCCTCGCTAGGCTGTCGATCTTCCTTAGCGTGACCAGGTCAATCGTCCTACCAATGAGAGCCCTCCAATAAACATCTTTGAAGGCTTTGACGTACCCCGAAACTTCGATGATTTCGTCCTTCTATTGTTCTCTGGTGTTCATAAGAGTATCTCTCCACATTGTGCCCCCAGATAGAAGCTGTTATTTATTGTCGGTCTCTCTTGAACGAACGATCCAGTAGTCTACCGCTTCTTTCGGATCTCGTCCTGTAAGTCTGTTTGTTCACCCATCTCCCCTGTGAACTTTGTAACATTAACTCTCAGCTTATAATCTCCCATTTTAGTGTTGTTCATCCTTTTCCCCATATCCTGCCTATCTATGGCATCTTTAAACTGATGAAGCCAAACCTGTTACCCTTTGAATCTCTCTTCCTTGCAATGTAAATCCATATAATCTCCCCAAGCGAACCGAAGAACTCTGAGATGTCTCTTGAGCTATACCAATCTGGAAGATTTCCGATGTAGAACTTGGTCATGTTGTCTCCGCCAAGTTTACGTTTAAAATCATTGTGACAATATATAAATAAGTATTAACCAATACAACATATTTATATTTATGTTACTAATAAAAGAATGATTGATCATTTATTAATTATTTTACATTTCAAAGAATAATGGCTTTAACTAAACTTGATAATATGTTTTCAAATAATGTATTAAAGTCGGTTTAATTTATAAAAGAGGACCACATATCTTGAAAAAATCAAACCAACAACATATCGGATCAGAAGTCGTCGGTTAAGTGTACATTAATTATGGTTCTATTTGCCTACAGTTAAGAATAAAAAGTAAATGTTAAAAGATAGCAAATCTTTATATTTGATTTTATACATTTATATCTAGATTAAATAGGTGAAGTTCTATGTATTAATATCATATTTAAAAAGAAAAAATTGTATTTAAAATACAGTTTAAATATTTGCTTCTTTCCAAGACATTAGTTAAGTGATGATGTGTTACTTGTTTGTGGTAATAATGATATCATCATAGCCATCCTTTTATGTACACCAAAATTAATTTCTCTCGACGGTTGGATTATATTTTTCTCAAATAATAAATATATTTTGATCAAAAGAGTAAATTTTACGTTTTAATCTGTCACTCTCTCACATCTTGTTCAAGGAGGAGAACAAGAAACGACGTTACGAGTCTCAAAACTCATGAGTAGAAGCTTGAAGAAGAAACCGGGGGAGGAATTCGTCATCGATTGTAAGATCATATCACCATGTGAAGATGCCGCTCAACACCACCTTTGATCAAGAATGAATCTGTGTGGTCATCAAACTTGGTGAACTTTGGCATCAAATTCTTCTTTTTTATTTGAAATCTTCGGTTCGGTTGTAGCATGGTCGGTTACTCTCTGTTCAAACCCGATAACCGACCTGAACTCGAAATATCTCTAAAACAAGAACCGAAAGCCACCCGAATTACAGTATACCGGTTCGGTTTCGAGTAACTTCAGTCTTGGTTCTCAGGTAAACCCGATTTTTGCTCACCCCTAAAAAGTCCATCCTCCATCCTTCAACTCCCTTGACCATATGTAAGGTAGAGCCAAACCACATCACCTTAGACAAATCACATGATAAAAGGTCTAGTGATTCACCCACCTCTTCAATTATTAGTTATTAATTATCTAATGATTGATTACTTTATGTTTTTCAAATTTTTTATAATTATTTAATATTTAATAAAACATACATAACATAAAAAGGGTCACACCAAACAAAAAATAGTAGAAATTAATGTTCGTTTTCTCCTTCGTCCTGTCGTCTCATCCAAGCGTGTTGTACCAAATCTGTCACACCCCAACCGATGGAGGAATCATCGGGGCATGGCACTGAGCGAAACAGATTGTCCAGAAGTTTCCATAACAATTACTATCACTATTCAATTTATATAATACATCCCATACCGTACCTCAAATAGCAAACAAATTATTACAGTTAACGTCAAGTCAAATATTCTATTCCGATAACTCAGATTTAAATATAGATATTGTTTAAATGCTTCTAGAGACTCGATCTGCAAGATCAACAGACAACTATGCTCTAAACGCTTATTCTAAGCTCGCCTTCCTAGTAGATAAGCATCCTAATTGCCTGCCACATACGTTAAAATAATGTCAATACATAAAATGCAAAAGTGAGCATACAAGTTTGATAATAGCATATAGAGTTCAAAATAGTTTACACATAACCGACACGTACACAGAGGAAAACAAAGCATGTTAATTATTGCCATGGATCTATCGATACCAATGACTGCGGGTTGACTGTCCGAGACAGTTCGCAATACATGATTACCACAGTAATCCATGCAAGTAATTGTCCTTAACAACCCCCATGTGAACGGGTGCTGAGTCTAAACTATAGTACTACGTCGTTAAGGCAGGTAGACAGCATTCCACGTGTAAACATAACAACAAGCATTCATTTAGTCACGTAATACATGCAGAACAGTTTGCGTCTAAATAGTTGAGTAGTGTGATCGATTGTGATTTAGATAAGTAACGTATGTAACACCCAAAAGTGCTAAAGCAAAAAGGGTTCGAGTATATTCACAGCAATTGATTGATGGATTGAAGGGAGCGCTTGAGAGTAGGGTTAGCCTGAATAGTTCGATAGCATAATGATGAGTAACGCGTAAAATGGAAACAAGTGATGATGAGTCGAACAGCCTGGTCGATTGAACTGTAGGTTCGATCGAACGGGGTGTTCGTTCGGTTAGACAGTCCGTTCGGACAGCCTGTTCGATCGGCCGTGAGGCTCGATCGGTTGGACTGTTCGAGTGGATTGTTTCTTCCTTTGAGTAGGATGTGTTTGTGTATGATGGCTTGTCCTTTTGAGGTTTTCGTTGTAGTATTTGAGAACATTGAAGTGTTCTTACCTTTCAGGTCGATCGATCGAACAGCCTGTTCGATCGGCCGGCTTAACCGATCGGTTAGACACTTCAGTAGTAAGTCCTCAGCAGGATGTCACCTGATCGAACAGCATGTTCGATCGGGTGGCACTCCAATACATCGAACGAGTTGAAAATCGATTAATTGTTGAAGCATAGTATCTCATGATCTGAAGAGTAATTCAACCCAAACCGTAGTTCGATCGAACAACACTTCATTCAATTCTAGACTTCATGACATTGTTAAAGTGTGGAGCTATGTGCTAGCCGATCGGCTGGCCTGGTCGATCGGCTGACATGTCCGATCGGTTGGGCTGTTTGTTCGAACAGCCTGTTCGATCGGTCAGCATTCTGACCTGGTCGACCTGTTCGTCTAACACTTGGCTGTTCTGATTGTTTGACGTTATATCGACGTATTTTGACAACGAGCTGAGCCATGGCACCTTCGTTCTTACTTGTTTCCCTTGCTCGGACAGGAATCACCCAAGTCCGGCCGGTGAACGGTTCGGAACGGTAGTTTAATGTTTAACTCGAAATCGGTGAACCTTGTAGATAGAATCCGAATCTTGAACCACGCAACCATTAGAATGTTTAGTGAGTTGGTTCAAGTTTCTTTTCTACCGGTTTGAAGGCATTGAGTGTAAAAGAGTTGAAAGAAAGTTGGAAATCCTTCCTTCAATCCTTCACACCATGTAAATGTTCAGATCTGTGATAGATCTTAGTTTGTTTATGTGGAAATCGGCTAGATCCAAGTGATTCTTGGTGGATTGAGGCCAAAACATGAAGTTCTTGAAGAACACTATGATGACATCACCCTAGAACACTTAGATCTTGATGATTTCACGGTTAGAATTCAAGATTTGAAAGATAGAAAGGTGTAAGAGTGTGCATAGATAAAAAACGTACAAGATTTAGGATGAAATCTTACCGGGATTGAGAGAAATCTGAGAAATAGTAAGGAATACGAGCTGGTCGGTCAGAGGGTTTCCAAAAGTGGAAAGAATGACAATGACAGGCCTATTTATAGGCTTCCAAAAGAGGAAAGGGCTGGCCGATCGGCCAGGCATCCCGATCGGACAGCCTGCTCGATCGGACAGTCCGTCCGATCGGCTGGGCTGTTCGATCGGCTAGGAGCCTGATCGATCCACAGCCTGCTTTGAGCGTTCGGTGCGACGATTTCTAATATTTCGATTTCGATTGAAGACGATACGAATACGATAGAGTTTCCTATTCAAATTACTTTTAGTCCCAACTACTATATCTACATACAAGCATCTATATTTCACACTCTCCTTTCGCTACCATTCGTCATAATTCGATTTCGATTGAGTTCGATTGAGTTTCGAGTTTCGATTCGATTGATCACACACATAACATAAAGTAAACACGCACAGGTAACACGTAAGGCACACACACACATAATATAACACCGATTTCGCATAGTTCGAGTTTCGAGTTCGATTGATGATTCGATTAGCTTGATTATTGATTGATTAACTTTATCGCATTGTTACTTCCTACTATTCATAGTCGTAAAGCGTTTCGCGTCGATTAACATTCGATTACTTCGATTCTTTGATTGACAACACTTACTCCACATAATACAAACAATAAAACACAAAATAGACTAATTACAGTCAAAGAAGTCGAATTTGACTTGGACTTTGAATTTGACGTTCGAAAACACGGGGTGTTACAGCCTCCCCTTGTTTAGGGAATTTCGTCCCGAAATTAGGCTCGAAGCTGCACAGCACCGTGAATGATTTTACCAATTTCGCGCTTTAGATCTTCATTTAAACGACTGCGGGTACTTAGCCTTCATGTCGCTTTCGAGTTCCCAAGTAATCTCCGCGCCTCGTTTGCCTTCCCATCGGACTTTCACGATAGGGATGCGCGAGCGTCTGAGTTGCTTGGTTTGGCGATCCATGATTTCGACAGGCTTTTCCACGAAATGCAGTGTTTCGTTGACTTGAAGGTCGCCGAGAGGTACAATTAGATCATGATCAGCTAGGCATTTTCGGAGGTTTAACACATGGAAATTTGGGTGGACGTTACTAAGTTCCTCCGGTAGTTCGAGTCTGTAGGCGACTTTTCCGATCCTTTCCAGAATCTTAAAAGATCCAACATATCGAGGCGCTAGTTTCCTTTCTTGCCGAATCTGACTACACCCTTCCAAGGTGATACCTTTAGGAGTACGTAGTCGCCAACGTCAAATTCAAGGGGATTGCATCTTCTATCGGCGTAACTTTTCTGTCTATCCCTGGCTTTCGACAAGTTGTCTCGAATCTGGAGGATTTTGTCAGTCTTTTCTTGCAGTAACTCGGGAGCGGTTAATTGCGAGTGACCGATCTCGTGCCACACAATAGGCGATCGACATCTTCTTCCATATAAGGCCTCGAATGGTGCCATTTGTAAGCTGGCATGATAGCTGTTGTTGTACGAGATTCGACTAACGGTAGGTATTTGTTCCAACTACCACCGAAGTCTATGACACACGCGCGGAGCATGTCTTCAAGAGTACGGATCGTCCTTTCAGTCTGTCCGTCGGTTTGAGGATGGAATGCGGTGCTTAGGTTAAGCGACGTACCAAGAGCTGCTTGAAACGTTTCCCACAATCTCGAAGTAAACCGAGCGTCACGGTCTGAAATGATGTCACGAGGCGTACCATGATTACAAATGATCTCGTCGGTGTAGATTCGGGCTAGTCGTTCTACCTTGTAGTCTTCCCGTATTGGCAAAAAGTGGGTTGATTTGGTCAGACGATCAACTATGACCCAAATGCTGTCGTGACCTGATGGCGTGGGCGGGAGTTTGGTTATGAAATCCATAGCTATACTCTCCCACTTCTATATGGGGATTGGAGGTTGTTGGAGTAAGCCAGAAGGCCGTTGATGTTCAGCCTTAACTCTTGCACAAGTCAGGCAGCTTCCAACATAAAGAGCAATATCCTGTTTCATGCCCGGCCACCAGTACTTATAGCGAAGGTCCTGGTACATTTTATCGGCAACGGGATGAATAGAATATCGGGATTTGTGGGCTTCGTCCATTATAATCTTTCGCAATTCGGTCCGCTTAGGGATCCAAATTCGGTCCAGATAATAGAAAATCCCATTTGCTTTGCTTACAAGCTGAGCTCCATCGTGATAGATCCTCTCTTTCTTCAAGGTGCGTTCATTAAAGCAAGCATGCTGGGCTTCGCGGATGAGGGTTTCGAGATCATGCTGGGCTTGGGTATTGCGAATACTGAGCAAATAACTCCGTCTGCTAAGCGTGTCGGCAACAACATTTGCTTTGCCTGGGTGGTAACGAATCTCACAGTCGTAATCGTTAAGAAGTTCTACCCATCGGCGTTGACGCATGTTAAGTTCTTTCTAATTAAAGATGTGTTGTAAACTCCTGTGATCGGTGAAGATCGTACACTTGGTACCATACAGGTAGTGTCGCCAAATCTTTAATGCAAAAACAACTGTGCCTAGCTCGAGATCATTGGTTTTATAGTTCTTCTCGTGGATTTTGAGCTGACGAGATGCGTAAGCTATAACCTTGTCCCGTTGCATGAGAACACAGCCAAGACCAAGGTTGGAAGCATCACAATAGACAATGAAATTGTTGTTTCCGTCGGGCAATGTGAGAACAGGAGCATTGCAAAGCAAATGCTTGAGGGCTTGAAAAGCAGACTCTTGTTCAGTTCCCCAAACAAAAGGCTTGTCTTTATGAGTAAGGGCGGTAAGCGGCACAACGATCTTAGAGAATCCTTCGATAAATCGTCGATAATAGCCCGCTAGTCCGAGAAAAGAACGAACTTCGGACGGGTTCTTAGGCGTAATCCAACTCTTAACTGCTTCAATCTTCGCGGGATCGACACGAATACCTTGACTATTAACGATGTGGCCCAGAAATTGAACCTCCTCTAGCCAGAATTCGCACTTGGAGAACTTGGCATAGAGTTGGTTCCCCTAGAGTAGTTCGAGAACCAAACGTAGATGTTGCGCGTGTTCGGCTTTCGACTTGGAATAGATCAAGACATCGTCGATGAACACGATGACGAAACGGTCTAGAAATGGCTTACACACGCGATTCATCAGATCCATGAAAGCCGCGGGTGCGAACCCTAAACCCTAAACCCTTAGTTAAACCAAAAGGCATAACAACGAATTCGTAGTGGCCGTATCGAGTTCGAAAAGCGGTTTTAGGGATGTCTTCCTCTTGAATGCGTAATTGATGATAGCCTGAACGTAGGTCGATCTTCGAGAAACACTTGGCACCTTGCAGCTGATCAAATAAGTCATCGATTCGAGGCAAAGGGTAACGGTTCTTGATGGTTAACTTATTCAACTCCTGATAATCGATGCACATCCTGAACGACCCATCCTTCTTTTTAACGAAAAGGACTGGTGCGCCCCAAGGAGAGGTGCTCGGGCGAATAAAGCCTTTCTCAAGTAACTCCTGGAGTTGGTTCGAAAGTTCCCTCATTTCGGATGGTGTGAGTCGATAAGGGGCTTTGGCTACAGGGTTAGCTCCAGAAATAAGGTCGATACGAAAGTCGATATCACGACTTGGCGGTAGTCCAGGAAGATCATCAGGGAATACCTGAGGAAATTCACGAACCACTAGTACGTTTTTGATTTCGGCCTTCTTCTTCTTTTCCTTCTCCGCTACTACGATGTTGGCCAAGAAAGCTCTGTATTCCTTGCGGAGATACTTGCTAGCTTGGATGCATGACATGAGTTTGAGACCTTTCGAAGCTGTTTCACCGTACACACATAATAGATCACCATTCGCGAGCGAGAATCGAATCATTTTATCAAAGCACACAACTTCAACATGGTTTTCGCGAAGAAAATCCATGCCTACTATGACATCAAAGCTTCCGAGTTGAATGGGAATAAGGTCGATAGGGAAGATATGATTGTTGAGCTCGAGGGTACAATCACGGAGAACAGAATTAACGGCGGCAGTTCTTCCAGTAGCGACTTCGACTTCGAATGACGAGGGGAGATAAGAGCGCTTACGACTAAGGAGCTTCTCGAATTCAAACGACACAAAGCAGTTATCGGCTGCAGTATCAAACAAACACGATGCATAAATACCATTCACAAGGAACGTACCATTATCCACATTGTTGTCAGCCTGGGCTTGACGAGCATTGATGTTGAAGGTTCTGGCACGGGCTGCTTGTTGCTGCTGCTGAGGCTGCTGTAGCTGCTGTTGGGGCTCTTGTTTCACCACCCTGTTCGGGCACATGTTTGCAAAATGGTTAGGATCACCACATGCAAAGCAGACTCGAGCATTGACCGCGGGTGCTTGAGCTGCGGGTTGGCCTTGAGGGGCTGGGAGTAGAGCTTGATGAGCGGCGGCAGGAGCTGCGGTGTTTCGGGGACCATAGCGACAGTTCGCAGTGAAGTGACCGTAGAGGTTGCAGTGAGCGCAGAAACGACAGGCGATTCCCACTGGATGATGATATGAGCACGTCGGGCAGAGCAGGTGGGGACCTGTGTAAGCACACTTTGCTGGCGGTGCATTGGTCACTGGAGTTGGTCGGTGATGAGACTGCTGCTGAGCCGGTACGGCTTGCAGAGGGGCAGCAGTTGTTGTGACAGCATAGTTTTTGCTGCTGGAGTTGCTGTTGTTGTGCTTCTTCTTCGGCGTGATGATTTGGATGGTTGAGCAGTGGAGTCGGTGGTCAGTGCAGTAGTAGTTTGATGCAGAGACTTGGAGGGCTTATCCCAGAAACCAGACTTTACCCGCTTGTCATTGATCTCGGCGGCAAGCAAGTAGGTCTCCTCAATTGATGACGTCTTGGCGGCGTGAACAAAATCGGCAACACAATATTCTTCTTGATGGCCATGTCTGGCGTCTTGACTTGATCGGGACAGATAATGCTAAGCTGCTTGAAGCGAGCAGTTAGAGCAGCGGTGTCTCCGTCCTTCTGCTTGATGTTCCAAAACTCGTCCTCCGGCTTTTGGCGTTCATGGGGAGGTCATAATGGCCTTTAGCTCTTCCCAAGTCAGCTCATAAGCTGCATCATTCCCGCGTTTCTTTCGTTCGGCCGTCCACCAGTCTAGAGCTCGGGACTGGAAGACGCTGGTTGCATTTAGGGTACGGAGATTTTCAGGACAGCCGCTTTGGCGCAGAGTGACTTCAACCGAATCAAACCATTGAAACATGGCGGTAGGGCCATCTTCTCCGGTAAACTCTTTTGGTCCGCATGCCTTAAACTATTTGAAGCTGAAAACGGTCTTGTTAGCATATTTAGGAGCATCGGTTCGTGACTCCTCAGACGATTTGCTGATGTTTTCGTACACCTCGCTTACAGCTTTTGCCACTTGCTTGGCGATGATAGTAGCAAGACGCTTGTCTCTCTTTTCTTGGCGAGTAAGAGGGGTTCGGTGTCCAGATGACGACATGGTCTACAACAGACATTGTCGTGGGTCTCAGACACAACAATTCGAATCTCACCTCACACGTCTACTACTTACTAAAGCTTAGGAACACGTCGAAACAGGTATCACATATACACATAGGCACATAACCACAGATTCACGTAATCACAGAAGCACAGAAGCACATAGAGCACAGAATCATAGAAGCACATAAACACCTACGCATTTAATCACAGATACAGTCAGAATACAGAAACCTATCCTTCCAAGTTCGCGTGTCGTTCGTATAGTATATTGAGTACTATCGTATAATCGTATAACATATAAGCGCATATCACATCATAGTATCGTCTAAGTTTCGGAGCGATTTGTTACCGTTTTGAGATGCGGGTCGTGTATGTCGATCGAAGTGATAGCAAAATCGAATAATTCTCCAAAAATTTAAACACATAAACAGATATATACACATAAATCATATAAAATCGACGATTGATCCGAGTAAGCCATTACGGGCTCAGAATCGAAGCACATAAAATCGAGAGATAATTGTCTGCGGCTATTAGACGTTGACTACCCAAAGCGTTTCGACTATTCACAATAGACCTGTCGTCACTTTTCGACTTTCGGGATCGTGTCTCTACCTCGTTTCTTGGGCATTCATCACGCATTCCCTAGGTCATACTCATGAGTTCAGGTCGTTGGAGTCCGTCGAGGCTTTGGTGAGAGCTTTCGGTAAAACCGAATAGGTCAGAAATGGCTATCAAGGTTCGGGTTTCACCCCTGGCTTAACAACCTTTGTTCCTGAGCTTTTAATAAAATAGAGGAGATTATTCATCAAAATGTGGATTTCACTCCTGATTTGGTATAATTCTCCTCATTTGTCATCGAAAATCATGAGGAAATCATTGATTAATTGATAAATTCAGCATTGACCAAGCAATTTAATCGAGAGTTTGCGGTTTTCACACCTAATCCTGACCAAATCGCTTGATTCTATTTGAAAATTCGAGTGCAGTGATAGCGCGAAATAGCTGGGTATAGCACGTAAGCTTGGTCTGTTGGTTCCTAACTATAGCCTAGGTCTTTAAGACTACGACCCGGACTAGGTCGTGTCTAGCCTAATTCGCTATAGTTATGGCTCTGATACCAATCTGTCACACCCCAACCGATGGCGGAATCATCGGGGCATGGAACTGAGCGAAACAGATTGTCCAGAAGTTTCCATAACAATTGTTATCACTATTCAATTTATATAATACGTCCCATACCGTACCTCAAATAGCAAACAAATTATTACAGTTAACGTCAAGTCAAATATTCTGTTCCGACAACTCAGATTTAAATATAGATATTGTTTAAATGCTTCTAGAGACTCGATCTGCAAGATCTACAGACAACTATGCTCTAGACGCTTATTCTAAGCTCGCCTTCCTAGCAGATAAGCATCCTAATTGCCTGCCACATACGTTAAAATAATGTCAATACATAAAATGTAAAGGTGAGCATACAAGTTTGATAATAGCATATAAAGTTCGAAATAGTTTACGCATAACCAGCACGTACACCGAGGAAAACGAAGCATGTTAATTATCGACATGGATCTATCGATACCAATGACTGCGGGTTGACTGTCCGAGACAGTTAGCAATACATGATTACCACCGTAATCCATGCAAGTAATTGTCCTTAACAACCCCCGTGTGAACGGGTGCTGAATCCAAACTATAGTACTACGTCGTTAAGGCAGGTAGACAGCATTCCACGTGTAAACAAAACAACAAGCATTCATTTAGTCACGTAATACATGCAGAACGGTTAGCGTCTAAATAGTTGAGTAGTGTGATCGATTGTGATTTAGATAAGTAACGTATGTAACACCCAAAAGTGCTAAAGCAAAAAGGGTTCGAGTATACTCACAGCAATTGATTGATGGATTGAAGGGAGCGCTTGAGAGTAGGGTTAGCCTGAATAGTTCGATAGCAATTGATCGGTTGGACTGTTCGAGTGGATTGTTTCTTCCTTTGAGTAGGATGTGTTTGTGTATGATGGCTTCTCCTTTTGAGGTTTTCGTTGTAGTATTTGAGAACATTGAAGTGTTCTTACCTTTTAGGTCGATCGATCGAACAGCCTGTTCGATCGGCCGGCTTAACCGATCGGTTAGACACTTCAGTAGTAAGTCCTCAGCAGGATGTCACCTGATCGAACAGCATGTTCGATCGGGTGGCACTCCAATACATCGAACGAGTTGAAAATCGATTAAGTGTTGAAGCATAGTATCTCATGATCCGAAGAGTAACTCAACCCAAACCGTAGTTCGATCGAACAGCACTTCATTCAATTCTAGACTTCATGACATTGTTAAAGTGTGGAGCCATGTGCTGGGCGATCGGCTGGCCTGGTCGATCGGCTGACATGTCCGATCGGTTGGGTTGTTCGTTCGAACAGCCTGTTCGATCGGTCAGCATTCTGACCTGGTTGGCCTGTTCGTCTAACACTTGGCTGTTTTGATTGTATGACGTTATATCGAGGTATTTTGATAACGTGCTGAGCCATGGCACCTTCGTTCTTACTTGTTTCCCTTGCTCGGACAGGAATCACCCAAGTCTGGCCGGTGAACGGTTCGGAACGGTAGTTTAATTGTAACACCCCGTGTTTTCGAATGTCAAAGTCAAAGTCAAAGTCCAAGTCAACTTTGACTTCTTTGACTGTTAATGTTTCTTTTTACTTTTTGTATTATGTGGAGTAAGTGTTGTCTAAATGAAATGATCGAATGTTTAATCAATGCGACCTATTTACGACTGTGAATAGTAGGAAGTAACAATGCGATAAAGTTAATCAATCAATAATCAAGCTAATCGATTCATCAGTCAAACTCGAGACTCGAATTATGCGAACCTTGGTGTTATTATACGTGTGTGTGTGCCTTATGTGTTACTTGTGCGTGTTTACTTATATGTTTGGTGTGGAATTCAAGCGAATCAATCGAAACTCGAAAAGCAATCAAACTCAATCGAAACCGACGTCGAAACGTGAAATGTAGATGCTTGTAGGTAGATATAGTGATTGGGACTGAAAGTAATTTGACTAGGAACTCTATCGTATTCGTATCATCGTCCATCGAAATCGAAACATCGAAAATCGTCGCGAAATACTCAAAGTGGGTCGCGGATCGAACAGGAGGCATCCTAATCGAACAGGCCAGCCGATCGGCTAGCATCTTCCTAGCCGATCGAGCAGCCCATTCGATCGGAGCTCCTGGCCGATCGGCTGCCACTTTCCTCTTTTGGAGCCTATAAATAGGGCTGTCATTGTCACACTTTCTATTTTTGGAAAGCTCTGACCGAACCAGCCTTCTTCTTCACCTTTTCTCAGATTTCTCTCAACTCCGGTAAGTTTTCACTCTAATTCTTAAACGTTTTTTATCATTGCATGATTCTACACCTTTCTATCTTTCAAAACTTGATTTCTAACCATGAAATTGTTGGACTCTGTATGCCCAAGACACATATTAAATTGATGTGGCTAGTACGTTATGATCCAAGTCGGGTCATACCCAATAACAAGCTAGACAAACACCTATAATATTTGTTTATGATATGATCAAACAAATAAATATTAACACTTACAATATTTAGAAATCGGTTTTCTAAATAATTGCACTTGACAAACTAATAAATTATATGGATAATTTATTTTGAGAGAATATTTTATTTGTTATTTAATGGGTTAAATAACAATTTTAAAAGATTACATAAGTCTTGTAAACATGAGATGTTATATTTTATAAAAGGTTATAAAATAAACAAGACTTAAATTGTTATTATAAGAAAAATTTTGAATTTTTTTTATAAAAATAAAAGCTAGGCCGCCCCCTTTATGGGAACTCACACAAGTTTTTTGGTCCAATCATGTTGCATGCATTTTACATATCTAGATGAAGCTTGATTGGGCATTTTGGGTGGCAACTCTCTCTCTCATCCTTTTAAGAAAAGGGGGTTCCAAGACTTGTAACTAATGAATTAATTTTTACAAGTTTTTTTTTTAAGTGCAAGAGCTCAAAAACTCTCTAAAATTTTCGGCCAAGGTGGGTTGATCAAGAGGGTGTTTGATTTGAGTTTCAAGTGTAGAAATCCTAGCAACATAAGGTGTTCGTTGGAAGCTTGGGGTATGCAAGCTTGAGGTCTTCTTCTTTGAAGATTTCCATTCAAGAATATCATCTTCTTCATATCACCTTGCTCTTGGAAAGGTAGTATTCTAAAACACCCTATGGTTGTATTTTGGATAGCATGCATTTCATATATGGATCCGATTTTGGGTTTTGCATTTAAAAATGGTTTTAAATCTTGCAAAGTAACATGTTTTAAATACTTATTCCACTGCGTTTTTAATTTTATTCGGATAAAATTACTTTGATAAACATGTGAAAAACCCAACAATGGCATCTAGAGCCGCTTATATGAGTGCTTGCTTCATCGGATTTAAAGATTTTCGGGTTTTGGGTTTGGAGAAACCCAATAGCCGAAATTTTATCCATGGTTTTCCTTTTGTTTTTTCAAGATTTATTTCCTACATGCATAAAGGAATCTTGAAAAAATTATGTCATATGGATGATTTGTTTTGTTTGGACAAAAACCCACATTTTTCGGTTTTTCCTTCTTGGCCGAAAAATAGAGGTTGTAAAAAGGAAACCATTTTTGTTCTTGAATTTTATATATATTTGGATATATATAATTTTGGTGTTCATAACCTAGCCATGACCTTATGTGAATATATGTTGAATGATTGTGTTTGTGATTTGTATTTAATTATTTCAAAGGGTTGTAATAATTATTATTTTGTCTTCCATTTGTAAAAATATGTAATTTATTTATTTTCATTTGGTATGTAAGTAAATAGATTAGATGCGTTTTATTTTACTAGAAAAATGTATTAGGATACTTTTATGTAAAAGAAGATGCACACAAAAATGCGGTTTTGGTTTTTGCCAATTTCGGGCATAAAGGACTTCATAGTTCTTAACGGGATTTTAGCCCGATAATCAAAACACATTTTTGAAGTCCAAAGGAGTTTGGAGCTGAATTTAAAAGACATTTGGAAGCTCAAAGAATATGAAGAAATCACAACACAAGATGAAGACTTGAAGCATTTGGATGCGGGATCAAGTGGGAGTTCAACGACACATTTTTGTGTCTATATTCACCCTTAGGAAGGACCTTTTGACAACACTTGTTTCGGTTAACAAGTATGGTCAAAATAGTTGGCTATGGTTATGCACCTATTGATATGTGTGTTGTGCTTGTGTGGTTGTTTATTTATGTTGTTTGGATGATATTTGGATATGCATGCTTAACAAACTAAAAATCAACAACAAGCTTAAAATTGGTTCTTACAAAATCATTAAGAGGTTAATAAAAGGTTATTAAAAATTAATGATTTTATAATAAAATGAGTTTTATTAAAAGAACCTTGAAAATTGGTTTTCACTAAAGTACCATTGATTTGAATGCATGCAAATATATGGTACATAAAATTTTTCTAAACTAGAATTTTGAAAAAAAAAAAAAAGGAAAATCCCTTTTATAAAACAAGTCAAACACCATCCTTTTATACAACACTCGAATTACTTGGGAACTCTTTGTGGGATAAAGGTCACCTAACCACATTTGAGGAAACTTGTATATTTGAGGTGGGTTCACCATGTTTGTGGGATAAAGGTCACCTAACCACTTATGTGTGTAAACTCACATGTGTGTGTAAGTTGGACGACTTGATTTGGAAACCATGAACTTAGGGTCACCGAAGCATGGGGAACAAAGGTGTTGATGGGATTAAACATGCCAACTAAACATAAAGATGTTTAACCGATCCCATATAGCTAGAAGTTGCAAAGGGTTGCAATCGTCAAACGTTGACTACCTTGTTAATTTAAATAATGGGATAAAGGTCACCTAACCAATATTTAAATGTAACGTTGGATTCTGGATTTTAATTATTAATCGTCTATGAGACATTAAAAGGGTATTAATGATTAAAAATTTTAATAATATCGAAAATACTAAAATTGAACTTTGTTAAATTTTGTAGATGGCCGCTAACAATGCAAACCCGATTACCCAAACCGTCCGTAACCTATCACTAAGAACCATCCTTGAAAAGGATCGTCTCAACCATAACAACTTCATGGATTGGTTTCGAAACTTGAGAATTGTTCTCAAGCAAGAAAAGATATCCTATGTGTTGGACGATCCTATTCCCGACCAACCTGACGAGGAAGATGTAGAAGCCTACAATGATTGGGTTAAGTATACCGAGGACTCCATGCAAGCCTCATGCCTCATGTTGGGAACTATGATTCCCGAGATTCAAAAGGATTTTGAACATCATGGAGCATACGACATGATCACCCAATTGAAGGAAATGTTCCTACAACAAGCAAGGGTAGAACGCTTCGAAACGGTTCGAGCGCTTCATGCATGTCGAATGGAGGAAACCCAATCGGTCTCATCTTACGTCCTTAAGATGAAAAGCCACATTGATCGCCTCAAGAGGCTCAATTGTCCCGTTTCTAAAGAGTTGGCTACGGATTTGATCCTCAACTCTTTAACAAAGAAATTTGAAAGCTTTGTTATGAACTATAACATGAACGGATGGGACAAGAGCATTGGTGAGCTTCATGCAATGCTCAAAACGGCCGAAGCAGGAATGGGTAAAAAGGCTTTACACGTTCTAACGATCAATGAGGGAGGCAAGAAAGGGCATCACCCCGACTCCAAGGCAAATGTTGCCAAGGGAAAGGGACACGTCAAAGGAAAGGGAAAAAGAAAGGCAAAAGCAGAACCACCAAAACCAAAAGAGAAGAAGGCAAAAGTTGCCACAAGCGATCCATGCTTTGAGTGTGGAGAGATAGGACATTGGAAAAGGAATTGTCCAACCTATCTCAAAGAGTTGAAAAACAAGAGGGATGCGGGGCAAACCTCAGGTACAATCTTTATGATACATATTGATCTAAATGTTATTTCTTCTAACACATGGGTATTAGATACCGGATGTGGAACTCATATTTGCAATTCGTTGCAGGGGTTCAAAAGAAATAAGCATTACAAGAAGGGAGATACTAGTCTCTTCATGGGCAATGGAGCGAAAGTTCAAGTTGAAGCCCAAGGAGACTATGTTTTAAAACTTCCAAGTGGTTTGGAAATATGTTTGAAAAATGTTTTGTATGCTCCTAGTTTGACTAGGAACATTATTTCTGTTTCCCTTTTAAGACAATATGGATATGATTTTAAGTTTGTGAACAATGAAATTTATGCTTTGATGAATGACATGTTCTACTTTAAAGCCACGCCTTCAAATGGTATTTATGAATTGGTTCATGATAATACATCATTTGATAATTCGATGTACCAAGCAAACACCAAGAAACTCAAAATGGATTTGAGTGAGACCTATCTTTGGCATTGTCGTCTTGGTCATATAAACAGAAATCGCATGCAAACACTTCAAAAGAATGGTCTTTTGGAAACAAATGAAATTGGTTCATTTGATACATGCGAATCTTGTTTACAAGGAAAAATGACCAAGAAACCCTTTAGTGGCACAAACCAAAGGGCAAAAGATTTATTAGGCATCATACATTCAGATGTATGTGGTCCTTTTAAGCTAATGACTAGGAATGGTGAAAGATACTTCGTAACTTTTACCGACGACTTTAGTCGTTATGGTTATGTGTACTTGCTAAGTCACAAAGATGAAGTTTTTGAAACGTTCAAAATCTTCCAAAACGAAGTAGAGAATCAACTCACCAAGACAATCAAAGTTCTTCGTTCCGATAGAGGAGGTGAATACCTTAGCGATGCCTTTCAAGATCATCTTAGGAGTTGTGGGATCATCTCACAACTTACTCCACCTGGAACACCACAACATAATGGTGTGTCTGAGAGGAGGAATCGAACTTTATTGGATATGGTTCGATCTATGATGGCTAGAAGCACATTGCCTCTATCATTTTGGGGTTACGCTTTGCTCTCCGCGGCTCGTATATTAAATATGGCCCCAACCAAGAAAGTGGATAAGACACCTTTTGAAATATGGCATGGAACAGTTCCATCTTTATCATATTTAAAAGTGTGGGGTTGTGATGCTTATGTGAAGCAATACACCCCAGACAAGTTAGAAGTACGATCCATTAAGTGTATCTTCGTAGGATATCCTAAAGATGATATAGGATATTATTTCTACGATCCAACAGAGCAAAAGGTATTTGTTGCTCGAAAGGGTAAGTTCTTGGAGGATAAGTTCCTAATGGAAGGAACTAATAGAACAGTGAAACTTGATGAGGATCAAGAACCACAACCCGATACACGTTTGGTTGATACTAGCACTCAACAAGAGGTTGTTGAAAATGATCAAATGGTTGATCAACATACACAAAACGTTCGCAGATCTGGTAGAATTAGTAATCCACCTGAAAGATATGGATTTTTCATGGATGGATGCTATGTGGTAGATTCAGATGAACCAACCACATACCATGATGCAATGTCAAAATCTGATTGCGACAAATGGCTTGAAGCCATGAACGTAGAGATGCAATCCATGTATGACAACCAAGTTTGGGAATTGGTTGTGCCACCTCTTAACTCCAAAGTAGTTGGAAGTAAGTGGGTTTTCAAGAAGAAAACAGATATGCATGGCAACTTGGATACTTATAAAGCGAGACTTGTAGCAAAAGGTTTCACTCAAACTCAAGGGGTTGATTATGATGAGACCTTCTCGCCAGTGGCGATGCTAAAGTCGATTAGGATATTATTTGCCATAGCTGCATATTATGACTATGAAATTTGGCAAATGGATGTCAAAATGGCTTTCCTCAATGGATATCTTGATGAAGATGTCTATATGGTTCAGCCTGAAGGTTTTGTCGATCCAAAACATCCTAACAAAGTGTGCAAGTTAAAGAAATCAATCTATGGATTGAAACAAGCATCGAGAAGTTGGAATCACCGTTTTGATGAAGAGATTAGGAATTTTGGGTTCATCAAGAACGGCGATGAAGCTTGTGTATATAAGAAAGCTAGTGGGAGCACTGTCACTTTCTTAGTGTTGTATGTCGATGACATTCTACTATTTGGAAATGACATTCCAACCATGGAAGGTGTAAAAACCTGGCTTGGAAGATGTTTTTCCATTAAAGATCTTGGAGAAGCTGCCTATATTTTGGGAATAAAGATCTATAGGGATAGATCAAGGCGCTTGATAGGTTTAAACCAAAGTGCATACATTGACAAGGTCTTGAAAAGGTTCAAGATGGAGAACTCTAAGAAAGGTTTGGTACCTATTCAAAAGGGGACAATATTGAATGTAACTCAATGTCCAAGCTCAAAGGATGAGCAAGAAAGAATGAAGGGAATCCCATATGCGTCTGCTATAGGATCCATAATGTATGCAATGATATGTACTAGACCGGACGTGTCATGCGCTTTAAGCATGACAAGTAGATACCAGCAAAATCCAGGTAACAGTCATTGGATGGCTGTTAAGAGCATATTGAAATACCTTAGAAGGACTAAGGATATGTTTCTAATATATGGATCTGGTGAAGAGGAACTCGTTGTAAAAGGTTACACGGATGCGAGTTTCCAAACTGATCGAGATGGTTCACGATCACAATCTGGGTATGTCTTCATTTTGAATGGAGCTGCAGTCTCTTGGAAGAGCTCGAAGCAGGATGTTGTAGCATTGTCCACTACAGAATCAGAATACATCGCCGCCTCATTGGCAGCACAAGAAGCTGCGTGGTTAAAGAAGTTCATTGCCGACCTAGGGGTAGTCCCTACCATTCAAGACCCCCTAGAGATCTTTTGTGATAACGAGGGTGCGATTGCTCAAATCAAGGAACCTCGTGCACATCAAAAGACAAGGCACATTGAGCGGAGATTCAACTACATAAGGGATGAAGTTGAAAAGGGAAAGATATGTATTCGCAAAGTTCACACCGATCAAAACATTGCGGATCCACTCACGAAGCTCCTTGAACGGCCAAAACATGAGGGTCATACTTGTGCCTTAGGACTTCGATATTCTAGTGATTGGATTTGATCTATTTTGTATTTGGATATTGGAACAATTGTTATTTTAACTCTTTATGGTATTTTGAGTTATGTTCCATTTTAGCATGTTTAAATCCGTGAATAAATTAATTATTCTAAATGTCCGTAGTCGATCATACTTGTGGGAACAAATATGAATGTAAGACTATTATGAACTTGGATTGGTGGATATTCATTAGGTATGAATATAGAGCAAAGTGTTGCTGCCAAAGTTCATAGATATTTGTGGGATACAAATATTGGACTGACCCGCTCTCAAATGTTACTGCATGGAATCATTTGTGATTGATCATAAGTAAATTTGAGCAAAGGCGAATATCATAGTATCCTCTGACCTGAGATACATATTGGGTCTTGATATTCACTAAATATTGTACCTTGACTTGGTTCTTCGCTGTCTGTAATAAGACAGTACACAAGGCTAAGCTCAGGTGTGATACGAGGTGATTGTGAGAGACGTATGTAGTCAAGAAGGGATTTGTTCCTCTTATTCGTTGAGAGTAAGATGTCTAAGGCCTGTTAAAGTTAAATCAACAGAGAATGATCACACTGTGTCTCTGGATTTGACATGACATCTGTAACGAAAGGATAAATGATAGATTCACCTAAATCATTTTCAAGTAAGGGACTTGAAGGGGATGATGTTATTGAATGGCACTTCGTCATACGTATTAGGGGTAGTGAACCGTTGTTAGGCGTTATTTACTACTTGCATCAATCTTCTATGTATCTTGTGCAAGTGGGAGATTGTTGGACTCTGTATGCCCAAGACACATATTAAATTGATGTGGCTAGTACGTTATGATCCAAGTCGGGTCATACCCAATAACAAGCTAGACAAACACCTATAATATTTGTTTATGATATGATCAAACAAATAAATATTAACACTTACAATATTTAGAAATCGGTTTTCTAAATAATTGCACTTGACAAACTAATAAATTATATGGATAATTTATTTTGAGAGAATATTTTATTTGTTATTTAATGGGTTAAATAACAATTTTAAAAGATTACATAAGTCTTGTAAACATGAGATGTTATATTTTATAAAAGGTTATAAAATAAACAAGACTTAAATTGTTATTATAAGAAAAATTTTGAATTTTTTTTATAAAAATAAAAGCTAGGCCGCCCCCTTTATGGGAACTCACACAAGTTTTTTGGTCCAATCATGTTGCATGCATTTTACATATCTAGATGAAGCTTGATTGGGCATTTTGGGTGGCAACTCTCTCTCTCATCCTTTTAAGAAAAGGGGGTTCCAAGACTTGTAACTAATGAATTAATTTTTACAAGTTTTTTTTAAGTGCAAGAGCTCAAAAACTCTCTAAAATTTTCGGCCAAGGTGGGTTGATCAAGAGGGTGTTTGATTTGAGTTTCAAGTGTAGAAATCCTAGCAACATAAGGTGTTCGTTGGAAGCTTGGGGTATGCAAGCTTGAGGTCTTCTTCTTTGAAGATTTCCATTCAAGAATATCATCTTCTTCATATCACCTTGCTCTTGGAAAGGTAGTATTCTAAAACACCCTATGGTTGTATTTTGGATAGCATGCATTTCATATATGGATCCGATTTTAGGTTTTGCATTTAAAAATGGTTTTAAATCTTGCAAAGTAACATGTTTTAAATACTTATTCCGCTGCGTTTTTAATTTTATTCGGATAAAATTACTTTGATAAACATGTGAAAAACCCAACAGAAATCACCAAGATCTAAGTGTTCTTGGGTGATGTCATCATGGTGTTCTTCAAGAACACCAAACTTTGGCCTCATTCAACCATGGATAGCTTAGATCTGACCGGTTTCCACATGAACAAACTAAGATTTGTAAGAATCTTAACATTTTTATGAATAATTTCCAACTTTCTTCAACTTTTTACACTCAAAACCTTAAAACCGGTAGAAACGGAGCTTGAACCGACTAACTAATCGTTCTAACAGTTAAGAGGTTCAAGATTCGGATTCTATATACAAGGTTCACCGACGATGGGTTAAACTCTAAACCGACATTCCGAACCGTTCACCGGCCGGACTTGGGTGATTCCTGTCCAAGCCGATGAAGCGAGTAGGAATGAAGGATATCATAGTTCAGCTCGTTATCAAAACTACCTTGATATGACGACAAGTAATCAAACAGCCAAGTGTTAGACGAAAGGCCGACCAGGTAAGAAATGCTGGCCGAACGGCTAGGCTGTTCTAACAGCCCAGCCGATCGGACGTGCCAGCCGATCGACCAGGCCAGCCAATCGGCTAGCACATGGTCTCACACTTTTCAAACTTTACGAAGTATGCTATTGACGAAGCGATGTTCGATCGAGTATGCTAGTCGATTGGTAAACATTACTCTTCGGATCATGAGATACTATGCTTCAACACTCAATTGATTTTACAACTCGTTCGTAGTAGGGAATGCCAACCGATCGAACAGTCTGTTCGATCGAGCGACATCCTGTTGAGAACCACTTCTAAAGTTCCCAGCCGATCGGTTAAGCCGGCCAATCGAACGGACCGTTCGATCGATCGACCTGAAAGGTAAGGACATTTTAGTGTTCTCATATACTACAACGAAAACTTCAAAAGTTCAAATCCTCAAACACAAACACACCAAAGGAAGAAACAATCCACTCGAATGGCCCAGCCGATCGAGCCTACCGGCCGATCGAACAGGACTGTCCAAACGGACATACCATCCGATCGAACAGCCCGTTCGATCGAACCTGTCGTTCGATCGACCAGCCTATTCGATCCATCCACTTTTATTTACATTTCCACGTTACTCATTGTTGTGCTATCGAACTATTCAGGCTAACCCTACTCTCAGCGCTCCCTTCAATCCAGAATCCATCACTGTGAGTATACTCGAACCCTTTTTGCTTTAGCACTTTTGGGTGTTACATACGTTACTTATCAAAAATCACAATCGAACACACTATTCAAACTACTTGAACGCTAACCGATTGCATGTATTACGTGATTAAATGTATGCTTGTTGTTATGTTTACACGTGGAATGCTGTCTACCTGCCTTAGCAACGTAGTACTATAGTTTAGACTCAGCACCCGTTCACACGGGGGTTGTTAAGGACAATTACTTGCATGGTTTACGGTGGTAATCATGTATTGCGAATTGTCTCGGACGGTCAACCCGCAGTCGTTGGTATCGATAGGTCCATGTCGATAATTAACATGCATCATTTCCCTCTGTGTACGTGTTGGTTATGCGTAAACTATTCAAACTCTATATGCTATTATCAAACTTGTATACTCACCTTTACATTATATGTATTGACTTTATTTTAACGTATGTGACAGGTGTTTAGGACGCTTACTTGCTCTATCTGCTGTGAAATCGAGGCTAGGAAAGAGTCTAGAAACCAAGACAATTTATATTTATGTACTTAAATCTGAGTTGTCGGAACATGTTTTGTTTGAAGGATACCTATGTCTGTAATAACTAAATTTATCTTATGGGTCACGGTATGGGACGTGATATTTAAACTATTCGGTAATAATAGTTGTTATGGAATTTCTTTGAACAATCTGTTTCGCTCAGTGCCATGCCCCGATGATTCCGCCATCGGTTGGGGTGTGACAGATTGGTATTAGAGCCATAACTATAGGGAATTAGGATAGACACGACCTAGTCCGGGTCGCTGTCTTAGAGACCTAGACTATAGTTAGGAACCAACAGACCCAGTTTATGTGCCTTATTCTGCAATCCTTCGCTATCACTGCACTCGAATTTTCAATTAAAGTCAGGCGATTCAGTCAGGAATAGGTGTGAAAACCGCAAACTCCCGACTACATTAGCTGACTTATGAAGATTTTATCCATTTACTCATACTTAACCTAATATTTCCAATTACACATAAGGAGAATTACACCGAATCAGGAGTGAAACCCTCATTTTGATGAAAATTCCCCTTAAATTCCCTTAAAACAAGGAAGAAATTCCTAAGCCAAGGGGTGAAACCCTAACCTTGGCAGTTTGTTCTGGACTTTATTTATCTCACCAAGGCCTCGATGGACTCCAACGACCTGAACTCACGAAGTATGACCTAGGGAATACGTGTCCAACGCCCAAGAATCGAGGCAAGGACACGAGCCCGAACGTTGAAAGTGACAACAGGTCCGTTGCGAATAGTCGAATCGCTTTGGGTAGTCGATGTCTAGTAGCCACAGACAATCTACCTCTCGATTTTTATGTGTTTCGATTCTGAGAACCGCAGCCGCGTACTCTGATGACTCGTTGATTTTATGTGTTTTTGTGTGCTTTGTCTGTTTACGTGTTTATATTTGGGGCATTAATCGAATTTGCTGTCATTTCGATCAACACACACGACTCGCATTTGCTGTTCTATCTCAAATCTACATCCAGTTATCGCAAACCTAGACGATACCACACTACGTTATGCTATACGATTAAGTTAGGCTATACTATACGATGCTACTCGATATACTATCCGAACGACACACGAGCTTTGAAGGATAGGTTTCTGTTTTCTGACTGCTTCTGTGATTAAATACCTAGGTACTTATGTGCTTCTGTGTTTTGTGCTCTACGTGCTTGTGTGCTTTTGTGACCT
Source organism: Helianthus annuus (assembly GCF_002127325.2). Classification (NCBI taxonomy): domain Eukaryota; kingdom Viridiplantae; phylum Streptophyta; class Magnoliopsida; order Asterales; family Asteraceae; genus Helianthus; species Helianthus annuus. The sequence goes on from NC_035449.2 coordinate 147,430,313, forward strand.
ATGTGCTCTATGTGCTTATGTGCTCCATGATTATGCGTATCTGTGATCCTGTGCTTATATGTACGTAATCGACGTGATTCTAAGCTTTAGATAGTAGTAGACGTGTGAGGTGAGATTCGATTTGGTTGTGTTGAGTCTCGTGACGATGTCTAATGCAGACCATGTCGTCGTCCGGACACCGAACCCCACTTACTCGCCAAGAAAAGAGAGACCGACGCCTCGTTGCTATCATCTCCAAGCAAGTGGCGAAAGCCGTGAGTGAGGTGTATGAAAATGCCAGCAAAACGTCTGAGGAATCCCGAGCTGAAAACCCTAAGGATTCAAGCAAGGCTGCTTTCAGCTTCAAGCAGTTCAAAGTATGCGGACCAAAAGAGTTCACTGGCGAAGATGGTCCTACAGCCATGTTTCACTGGTTCGACTCAGTCGAAGTCACTCTGCGCCAGAGCGGATGTCCTAAACACCTCCACACTCTCAATGCTATTGGCGTCTTCCAGTCCCGTGCTCTAGACTGGTGGACGGCCGAACGAAACAAGCGTGGAAATGATGCAGCTTATGAGCTAACATGGGAGGAATTGAAGGCAATTATGATCGACGAATTCTGCTCTCCTCATGAACGCCAAAAGCTGGAGGACGAGTTTTGGAACATCAAGCAGGAGGCTGGAGACAACGCTGCCCTGACTGCTCATTTCAAGCAGCTTAGCATCATATGTCCCGATCAGGTCAAGACCCCAGATCAAACCATCAAGAAGTACATTCGAGCTCTGCCCGATTGTGTAGCCGACTTTGTCCACGCCGCCAAGCCAGCAACGATCGAAGAGACCTACCTACTCGCAGCTGAGGTCAATGACAAGCGAGTGAAGTCTGGTTTTTGGGATAAGCATACCAAGTCTCTACACCAAGCCACCGCAGCACCCACCGACTCATCTGCTCAATCCTCCAAGTCATCAAGAAGGAAGAAGAAGAACAACAACAACAGCTCCAGCAACAAGAGCTGTGCTGCCGCAACAACTGCTACTCCTCTACAAGCTGTACCAGCTCAGCAGCAACAGCACCCTCGCTCAGCTCCAGTGATCAATGCACCGCCAGCGAAGCGTGCATACACAGGCCCTCACCCACTCTGCCTGACATGCTCGTATCATCATCCAGTGGGTCTAGCCTGTCGTTTTTGCGCTCACTGCAACCTTTACGGTCATTTCACTGCGAACTGTCGCTATGGTCCCCGTCAAGCCCCAGTTCAAGCCACTGTCAACCAAGCTCTACTCCCTGCCCCTCAAGGCCAACAAGCAGCTCAAGCACCAGCAGCCAATTCTCGAGTCTGCTTTGCATGTGGTGACCCTAACCACTTTGCAAACAGGTGCCCGAACAGGGTGGTTAAGCAAGAGCCCCAGCAGTAACAGCAACAACAGCAGCCTCAGCAACAGCAGCAAGCAGCCTATGCTCGAACCTTCAACATCAATGCCCGTCAGGCTCAGGCGGATAACAACGTGGTTAATGGTACATTCCTTGTGAATGGTATTTATGCATCATGTTTGTTTGATACTGGAGCCGATAACTGCTTTGTGTCGTTTGAATTTGAGAAGCTCCTTAGTCGTAAGCGCTCTTATCTGTCCTCGTCATTCGAAGTCGAAGTTGCTACGGGAAGAACTATTGCTGTTAATTCAGTACTCCGTGATTGTACTCTCGAACTCAACAATCACATCTTTCCAAACGATCTTATTCCAATGCAACTCGGAAGCTTTGATGTCATAATAGGCATGGACTTTCTTCGCGAAAACCATGCTGAAGTTGTGTGCTTTGAAAAGATGATTCGATTCTCTCTCGCGAATGGAGATCTATTGTGTGTGTACGGTGAAACAGCGTCGAAAGGTCTCAAGCTTATGTCATGTGTCCAAGCCAACAAGTATCTCCGCAAGGAATACCGAGCCTTCTTGGCCAACATTGTAGTAGCGGAGAAGGGAAAGAAAAAGAAAGTTGAAGTCAAAGATGTTCCAGTGGTCCGTGAGTTTCCTCAGGTGTTCCCTGACGATCTCCCCGGACTACCGCCAAGTCGTGATATCGACTTTCGTATTGACCTCATTCCTGGAGCTAACCCCGTTGCCAAAGCCCCTTACCGACTCGCACCATCCGAAATGAGGGAACTCTCGAATCAACTCCAGGAATTACTCGAAAAAGGCTTTATTCACCCAAGCACCTCTCCTTGGGGCGCGCCAGTCCTTTTCGTCAAAAAGAAGGACGGATCGTTCCGGATGTGCATCAACTATCGGGAATTGAATAAGCTAACCATCAAGAACCGATACCCCTTGCACCGAATCGACGATTTGTTTGATCAGCTACAAGGTGCATCATGTTTCTCTAAGATCGATCTGCGTTCAGGATATCATCAACTACGGATTCAAGAGGAAGACATTCCTAAAACCGCTTTTCGAACCCGTTATGGCCATTACGAATTTGTTGTTATGCCCTTTGGTCTAACCAACGCACCCGCGGTTTTTATGGACCTGATGAATCGCGTGTGCAAGCCTTATCTTGACCGTTTCGTCATCATGTTCATCGACGATGTCTTGATTTATTCCAAAACGAAAGCCGAACACGCGCAACATCTACGTTTGGTTCTCGAGTTACTCCAGGGGAACCGACTCTACGCCAAATTCTCCAAGTGCGAATTCTGGTTGAAGGAGGTTCAGTTTCTGGGTCACATCGTGAATAGTCAAGGTATCCATGTCGACCCCGCGAAGATTGAAGCCGTCAAAAGCTGGATTACGCCTAAGAACCCGTCAGAAGTTCGTTCTTTTCTCGGACTAGCGGGCTATTATCGACGATTTATTGAAGGATTCTCCAAAATCGCTGTGCCACTTACCACTCTTATTCATAAGGACAAGCCTTTTGTGTGGGGAAACGCACAAGAGAATGCCTTCCAAACCCTCAAGCATATGCTGTGCAACGCTCTGATTCTTACGCTGCCCGACGGAAGCGACAATTTCATTGTCTACTGTGATGCTTCTAACCTTGGTCTCGGCTGTGTCCTCATGCAGCGAGACAAGGTTATAGCCTACGCATCTCGTCAGCTCAAGATCCACGAGAAGAACTATACAACCCATGACCTCGAGCTAGGCGCGGTTGTCTTTGCATTGAAGATTTGGCGACACTACCTGTATGGCACTAGGTGTACAATCTACACTGATCACAGGAGTTTACAGCACATCTTTAATCAGAGAGAGCTTAATATGCGTCAACGCCGATGGGTAGAACTTCTCAACGATTACGACTGTGAGATTCCTTATCACCCAGGCAAGGCGAATGTGGTTGCCGACGCGCTTAGTAGAAAGAGTTACGTGCTCAGTACCCGAAACATCCAAGCCCAGCACAATCTCGAAACCCTTATCCGCGAAGCTCAACATGCTTGCTTTAACGAGCGTACATTGAAGAAAGAAAGGATCTATCACGATGGAGCTCAGTTGGTAAGCAAATCCGATGGGATATTCTAATATCTGGACCGAATTTGGATCCCTAAGCGGACCGATTTGCGAAAGATTATCATGAATGAAGCCCACAAATCCCGATACTCCATTCATCCCGGCGCTGACAAGATGTACCAGGACCTGCGTTATAAGTACTGGTGGCCGGGCATGAAACGAGATATCGCCCTCTACGTTGGAAGTTGCTTAACTTGCGCAAGAGTCAAGGCTGAACATCAAAGACCTTCTGGCTTACTCGAACAACCGCCGATACCTATATGGAAGTGGGAGAGTATAGCTATGGATTTCATAACAAAACTCCCGCCCACGCCATCAGGTCACGACAGTATTTGGGTCATAGTCGATCGTCTAACAAAATCAGCCCACTTTCTGCCGATACGAGAAGACTATAAGGTGGAACGACTAGCCCAAATCTACACCGACGAGATCATTTGTAATCATGGTATGCCTCGTGACATCATTTCAGATCGTGACGCTCGGTTCACTTCGTGATTGTGGGAAACGTTTCAAGCGGCCCTTGGTACGTCGCTTAATCTGAGTACTGCATTCCATCCTCAAACCGACGGACAGACTGAAAGAACGATCCTTACTCTTGAAGACATGCTCCGAGCGTGTGTCATAGATTTTGGTGGTAGTTGGAACAAACACCTGCCATTGGTGGAATTCTCGTACAATAACAGCTATCATGCCAGCATCCAAATGGCACCTTTCGAGGCTTTGTATGGTAGAAGATGTCGATTGCCTATTGTGTGGCACGAGATCGGTCACTCGCAACTAACCGGTCCCGAGATTCTACAAGAAACGACTGACAAAATCCACCAGATTCGAGACAACTTGGTGAAAGCTCGGAACAGACAGAAAAGTTACGCCGATAGAAGACGCAAGCCCCTTGAATTTGACGTTGGCGACTACGTACTCCTAAAGGTGTCCCCTTGGAAGGGTGTAGTCAGATTCGGCAAGAAAGGGAAACTAGCGCCTCGATATGTTGGACCTTTTAGGATTCTGGAAAGGATCGGAAAAGTCGCCTACAGACTCGAACTACCGGAGGAACTCAGTAACGTCCACCCGACTTTCCACGTCTCTAACCTCCGAAAATGCCTTGCTGATCATGATCTAATCGTACCACTCGACGATCTTCAGGTCAACGAGACCTTGCACTTTGTGGAAAAGCCTGTCGAAATCATGGATCGCAAAACCAAGCAACTCAGGCGCTTACACATCCCTATCGTGAAGGTCCGATGGGAGGGCAAACGAGGCGCGGAGTTTACTTGGGAACTCGAAAGCGACATGAAGGCCAAGTACCCGCAGTTGTTTAAATAGATCTGAAGCATCAAACTGGTCAGACGACTCACGGCGATGTGCAGCTTCGCGCCTAATTTCGGGACGAACTTCCCTGAACAAGGGGAGGCTGTAACACCCCGTGTTTTCGAATGTCAAAGTCAAAGTCCAAGTCAACTTTGACTGTTAATGTTTCTTTTTACTTTTTGTATTATGTGGAGTAAGTGTTGTCTAAATGAAATGATCGAATGTTTAATCAATGCGACCTATATAGTAGGAAGTAACAATGCGATAAAGTTAATCAATCAATAATCAAGCTAATCGATTCATCAATCAAACTCGAGACTCGAATTATGCGAACCTTGGTGTTATTATACGTGTGTGTGTGCCTTATGTGTTACTTGTGCGTGTTTACTTATATGTTTGGTGTGGAATTCAAGCGAATCAATCGAAAATCGAATCGTAACTCGAAAAGCAATCAAACTCAATCGAAACCGACGTCGAAACGTGAAATGTAGATGCTTGTAGGTAGATATAGTGATTGGGACTGAAAGTAATTTGACTAGGAACTCTATCGTATTCGTATCATCGTCCATCGAAATCGAAACATCGAAAATCGTCGCGAAATACTCAAAGTGGGTCGCGGATCAAACAGGAGGCATCCTGATCGAACAGGCCAGCCGATCGGCTAGCATCTTCCTAGCCGATCGAGCAGCCCATTCGATCGGAGCTCCTGGCCGATCGGCTGCCACTTTCCTCTTTTGGAGCCTATAAATAGGGCTGTCATTGTCACACTTTCTATTTTTGGAAAGCTCTGACCGAACTAGCCTTCTTCTTCACCTTTTCTCAGATTTCTCTCAACTCCGGTAAGTTTTCACTCTAATTCTTGTACGTTTTTTATCATTGCATGATTCTACACCTTTCTATCTTTCAAAACTTGATTTCTAACCATGAAATCACCAAGATCTAAGTGTTCTTGGGTGATATCATCATGGTGTTCTTCAAGAACACCAAACTTTGGCCTCATTCAACCATGGATAGCTTAGATCTGACCGGTTTCCACATGAACAAACTAAGATTTGTAAGAATCTTAACATTTTTATGAATAATTTCCAACTTTCTTCAACTTTTTACACTCAAAACCTTAAAACCGGTAGAAACGGAGCTTGAACCGACTAACTAATCGTTCTAACAGTTAAGAGGTTCAAGATTCGGATTCTATATACAAGGTTCACCGACGATGGGTTAAACTCTAAACCGACATTCCGAACCGTTCACCGGCCGGACTTGGGTGATTCCTGTCCAAGCCGATGAAGCGAGTAGGAATGAAGGATATCATAGTTCAGCTCGTTATCAAAACTACCTTGATATGACGACAAGTAATCAAACAGCCAAGTGTTAGACGAAAGGCCGACCAGGTAAGAAATGCTGGCCGAACGGCTAGGCTGTTCTAACAGCCCAGCCGATCGGACGTGCCAGCCGATCGACCGGGCCAGCCGATCGGCTAGCACATGGTCTCACACTTTTCAAACTTTACGAAGTATGCTATTGACGAAGCGATGTTCGATCGAGTATGCTAGTCGATTGGTAAACATTACTCTTCGGATCATGAGATACTATGCTTCAACACTCAATTGATTTTACAACTCGTTCGTAGTAGGGAATGCCAGCCGATCGAACAGTCAGTTCGATCGAGCGACATCCTGTTGAGAACCACTTCTAAAGTTCCCAGCCGATCGGTTAAGCCGGCCGATCGAACGGACCGTTCGATCGATCGACCTGAAAGGTAAGGACATTTTAGTGTTCTCATATACTACAACGAAAACTTCAAAAGTTCAAATCCTCAAACACAAACACACCAAAG